>NC_140965.1:85092811-85175311 GCF_056783735.1 Eptatretus burgeri
CCCCTTGAAGCGAGTCACGACCAGGTGAGTTTGGTCGTGCTTTGCGAGGTCGAGGGGAGGAGTGCTGTGGACAGGTGCACGGGAAGCTTGGGGGGTATAGAGGCCCCGGAGACCCTTGTGGGGACACGAATCCCCAGTGTAGTTGTCCCTGTGTGTGTGGTGCAAGGTGTGAGTGCGTCCCCGTGTGTGGAAGCGACCCCGTGTGTGAGTGGTGTGGTGGCGATTGTGCCGGAGTACGTGCTTCGCAGCACGCAGTGTGTAAAAGGGGCAGCGCAAGTGGAAGAGGCCGTGTGTGTGGATGAAACGGCCAGTATGGATGAAACACCGCGGTTGAGTGCCCCCGCGTGTGTGAGTGAGGCACGGTGTGTGGATGAGGAACCGCGGGTGAGTGCCCCCGCGTGTGTGAGTAGTGTGGTTTGTGTGAGGGAAATGGCACGAGTGAGTGGAAGGCCGCGAGTGAGGGGAGCCTCGTGTGCAAGGGTAATGGCATGCGTGAGTGAACGGCCGAGTGCAAGGGAGACCGTGTGTGTGAGAGAGCGGTATGTAAGGGAGATGTCGGTCGGCATGTGTGAACATGCAGCCGCGTCTCCCGGTGTGAGTTTAATGGTGTGGTGTGTTAGCGTCGTTACACGCAGGTGTGCGTGGGTGGAATGGAGACTACGACGGCGACATGTAAGGAAAGAAAGCCGAGTAGCGGCTGTAGTTGTTTCGGGGACCGTGCCGGGTTCACCCAGCAGTGAGCACGAGGTCCGTGCTGTGCAACGCACGAGGCCCCCACGTGCTCGCTTGCAAGAGTGAAGTCCCGGTCCGGAAACGCACGCGGTGGATTTGCCGATCCCGCGGACGGACAAAGTTTAGGCAGGATTATGGATTTGGACCGGACGGGTTCTTCACGCGGGCGTGTGTGTTAAGCTCCAACGGGCAAAGCACATGTGTTCGCGTGGGAAACCCCTCGAGACGTGGGGCTTGTTTTTTTTATGCGCACGGTGACGTCATGGCTGCACGTGGGGTTGGAATCCGGCAGGAGGGTATCCCTGCCGGATGGTACCGTCCAAGGAGGGACGAGGAACACGTGCAGCTGCATGACGTCACGGGCAGGTGTAAAGGGCACGAGCTGCGAGTTGCTGCGCTGGTGCTGCGCATGGAAAAAAAAAAAAAGCAAGCCTCACTTTCGGGTGCACAGGATTCCTGGGCAAGGGGTGGATGATCCCCTTGGCCTGGGCACAGGATGGAAACTAGTTAGGGGGAAGGGTTAGCTGAGCTAGACCGACTTCATGGGGCAGGGGTAAGTCCTCATGGAGTCCGTGGAATGGATGAGTTAGAGGGATTGTAGCGAGATTTAGGTTGGGAAAGTTATTTTAGGGATTTGAGAACAGTGACAGACTTGTGAATGTGTAGAGTTGACGTAGTTTAGCTACGTAGTGTTAAAAGGAACGTGCTATAGTGTAAGGGACGACGTGGGAGCATGAGTTAGTTTGGGGATGTAGTTAGAAGGATGGCAGAGTTCAGCGGTGAGTGTGTTGAAGAGTTGTTGGTGAGTTATGAGGTGGAGACGTGTTGAGTGAGTGAGGCCAGCGGGTCTGTGTGTGTGTGGAGTGAATGGGGAATACATGGTGCGATGAGTGATTGGGGGGAGGAGTGACTCCTGCCCAAGGGACCCCGGGGTCAGTGTCGAGTGAGTTAGGGGGTTAGTCAAATTGAAAAATGGAAGTCGTTTTGCTGTTGGTGGGAGTGTAGGCTCGAAACCCGTTTGGAGGGGTGCAGGAGCCCTGTTGATGGGCTGGGAGCGTGGCTGCGAAAGGTGAGTATCGCTGAGTGGGTACCCCGGGCACCAGGCTAGTCGGCCGTAGTAGGCCAAGGGCCCATGGGGGGCCGGGATAGCGTAGTGGGCACGGGTGCGCCTGCTTGGTGCGGGGGCCCGGGGCGCCATTAGCCGCGTGGGCAGTGTTGTGGGCACGAGTGACCCTCGGAAAGGGGCCTGGGAAGCCAGCCTGCCACGTGTGCATTTCAGGGGAGGTGCCATGGGGGGCACTCCCCGGTGTTTAGGGAGCTGGTAGGCTCGGAGGCAGTGTAGTGCCCGGGGGTGCCATCGTCGGAGAATCGGCAGAGGGTCGTGCCTGCCAAAGGGAGCCACGTGTCCCAGCCATGAGACCGTGTGAGGGCACGGAGAGAAAATTGGGGGGCGAGGCCCGAAATTGTGAGGACACCAACACAGGCGACGGGAATCTGGGTTGTTAGAACCAATAGTTTAAGCGAGAGGCACTTGTTGAAAGCCCCGGGGTAGTTTAAGAGTTAATGGTTAGGGTAGATTAGGAGATGTACCCCTCCGCACCATCCATCCCCTCGCTCTCGTTGTGGGCCGCTGGACCCACTTTGGTTATAGATCGCCGAACTCTGGGGAGGCCATCCTGAGGCTTCATTGGGCCTCGACACAGGACGCCAGCTCTCCCTTGTTCCCCTCCGGGAAGGGAACGTAGGGGTTGGGAGTAGGCTAGGTGACAGAATAGGTTAGCCGAACAAGGACAGTGCAGGGGGTTAGGGGACGATTTATAGTGGGGAAGTAAAAGAAAAAAAAAATAATAATAAAAAAATAAGTTGGGGCTAAATTGGGGTTTGACAAATTAAGGGAGTGGGTATAGACAATGACAGGCAAAGGCGATAGGTTGGGAGGGAGACCGTAGGGTAGGTCCGAGCCCGCCTTCCGAGTGGCCAGCACCACCGCACTCCCTCCACCAACCTCCACTGAACGGCAAAGGCTGGCCAACTTCATCTGCCGGCTGGCTGTTTTTCTTCAAGGCCTGTGCCGGCCCACTTCATCGGCAGCTGTTGTGTTGCTGCAAGGCCTGTGCCGGCCGGATCATCTGCAGCTGTGGTACTTCAAGGCCTGTGCCGGCCAGTTCATCTGCCGGCTGGGTTTGCCTGCAGCGGCCTTCTTCTGCGGGCTGTGTTTGCCTGCTGCCTTTGCCATGCCATGCCCACTGCCCAGGTTCACCAGCCCCGTTCAATTTTTGCTTTGCCCCCTCTGTTCATTGCCATGTGCGCCAGGATCAGAAAGCAACAGTTTGCAAGCTGCGAGAACTGCCCTGTTGGCAGCTACAACACGGGCCTGCAGTGGCGGCCCGTGCACCGTGTTTGCGTTCAGTTCAAACCATTCATCCATCCATTCGTTGTGTTCATTGCGTGTGCCACTTGAGCTGGCACGGAGACTACGTTTGTGCAGCCCATGCACCGTTGTGGTTCACTGCGTTCAGTTCAAACCATTCATCCATCCATTCGTTGTGTTCATTGCGTGTGCCACTTGCGCTGGCACGGAGACTGCGTTTGTGCAGCCCATGCACCGTTGTGGTTCACTGCGTTCAGTTCAAACCATTCATCCATCCATTCGTTGTGTTCATTGCGTGTGCCACTTGAGCTGGCACGGAGACTACGTTCGTGCAGCCTATGCACCGTTGTGGTTCACTGCGTTCAGTTCAAAAGGGAAGGCCTTGGACTGCGTGTGAGCAGCCGGCCACGTTCCCTGTCACCTGCATTGTTTGAGCCAGAGACTGCATGTGAGCAGCCTGGCTCCCTGCTAACTGCTTTCTTTTTGCAGAGTTCATTGATCCTGGGCCATGGTTTAGTGTAAAATTTGTAAGTTAAGGTCAGATGTACTGTAAATATGAGTGCGCCCCCGGCATGTGTGTCTTAGCGCCGGCAATTTTATTTAAGTCGTCCGTGTGAGTGAGTTTGTTTAGGTAGTTACTCAGCCCTCAGGTTATTTATTTTGGGGACACGAATACCATGAATGTCGCACTCAGGGATCCGTAGGTAAAATGTACTAGGGGAAAACTACACATGATGGCACACGAAAATTTGACGACTCGGGACGAGTCTGTAAAAAGGGGAGGGGGTAGTGTTGTGGTTGACGAAATTCACAAACCACCATTCAGGTCCCTTAGGTGAGATATCTCTGTAAGTATATGTGTAGTTAGGCCCAAACCCGTTGTTTAGAGGGAATAAATGTCATTCATGCGGGCTGCGACCCTTTTAGATAGCCGTTTTTCTTTTACTATCTTTATTTTGGACCAGCCGCCATTACTACCACCACCAACCACGTCTCAACAACCACCAACCGCAACGCCGCTTCACAACAACAGCCACGACCTTTACCGTCACAACTCGCCACCATCGCATCACCACCATTCTTGCGCCACTTGTGGGCACCGATACTGGACTCGTGCAGGGCGCGCACCGAGCAGCGTGTTCAGAAACATCACAGACTTTCCGAAGAAAACGGATCAAAACGACTCACGCCCACTTCTGTTCCGTCCTATCGGTGAGCGTGGGGCGATTTGGCCCCGCCTCCAGGGCGTTGGAGTGTGGTCGCGATATGCAAATTCATGGATCAAAAAGCATTCACGCCCACTTTTCCTCGGTCCAATGGGGAGCCAGTTAGAGGTGAAGGGTCGGAGGTAAAGGGTCAAAGGTGAAGGAGCGAGGCCACGGGGGATATAAACGGCTGCGTTCGTCAGTCACAGCAGTTGGCAGTTGGGAGTTCGCGGAGCCAGTGAAGAGTTGGGACGAGTCAAGAGAGGAGACGGAGAGGGCGATCGGACGAAGCTGTGGAGAGGCGGCGGCGGCGAAGGCGGTTGAGGGGGTGCTCGCGTCTGATTCGGGGAACTGCGGAGGGAGAGGCCGGCGGCGCGACCGAGGTCGTGGTGGAGACGCTCGTCGCGGGACCCGAGACAGGGAGATATCCTCCTTTCCCCCGAGCATCAACAACCCCCTCCTCTTTCCCCCCGCGCTGAGATAGTGCGACAAGGGGGCCCCTTTCCCACCCCCTACCAGACACTGTCCGCGAGGCCCGCGGAGTTGGGGCGCCACCGCCACTTTGCGTCTCGTCATCAGACGGGTAGGCCCGACGCTGTCTCGGCCCCAGGCCCGCCTCATCCTTGAGGGTGGTCCTTTTCTTTTGCTTTGGGTATATGTGTTGTCGGCGCCGTCTGTGAAGTAAAATTGTATAAGTGTTGCCGTGTGCTCGGTAGTCGGATAGCTCTGCATTGTCTTCTTCTTTTATATTTGCTTTTTGTGTAATATTGTGTGTTTCTTCTCCTTTTACATTTGCTTTTGGTGTCATTGTATATGTGTGCTTTCCGTGTGCCATCGCAAAATAAATGTGAATTATGTTGAACTGTTTTCCCGTTTCGCTTCGTCTTTTCTTTCATTGAATCTCCATCTTACTTCACGTAAAGGGTTGGTAGTGGGCTGAATACGCCCGATAATTAATCGAACCGTCGAGGCCGACGATAACACCGCTCGGTTATCCCGATAGTACGGAACGGGTCGCTTAAAGTGGCCCGTGTCCGAAGTCGACCTGCGGCGAGGTGCGATTGCCCGGTCTACCCTCCGTGTGGGTACTTAGGTAGGTCGAATTTGGCGAGCAACCCTATCCCACGCGGGGGGCTGATTGGCACAATCGTGGTGAGGCCGAAAGGTCCACTCGTGACTGGTTCCCGGCGTTAGTCCGAGAGGGTCACGACTGGATTGTCCGTCCGGTGGGCGACGTGCCGCGATTCGAGTTACGTGGCCGTTCGCACGCCGGCGGGCGCGAATCCGCAACAATATATATATATATATATATATATATATATATATATATATATATATATATATATATATATATATATATATATATATATATATGACAAGCCTGGTGTTGGTGTAGTGGGTAGGGCGGCGGGCTTGGGATCCAAAGGTCCTGAGTTCAAGGCCCTTTGGCCGCTTGAATTAATACACACCAGGGGGTAGACTCAGCTTGTCATCCTTCCAAGGTCGGCAAAATGAGTACCATTGTACTGGTCCGGATGTATGCCCCAGTTAGTATAGGTGCACCATATCCCTGTGTGTCGTAAGAGGCAACCAGGGTTGCGTCAGGAAGGGCATCCGGCATAAAAACTAAGCCAAATCACTATGCAGATCATACGGATGATCTGCTGTGGCGACCCCTCATGGGAGCAGCCGAAAGAAGAAGAAAAAGATATATGTATATATGTGGGATGATTTGTGTTCATGTCTTACTCTCGTGCTGACTGTTTTTTGTTCGAGTTAGGCATTGACCCTACTACTACTACTACAACTACTATAATGCTAACCATAACCCTAAGTCAATACTTCTATTCCTTTCCACCTCTGTCTCAGTCTCCACCTATGAAATAAGTGCGATAACTAGTACAGACATCCACCCCACAAACGAGAGAGATTGACACCAAAATTGTTCAATCGCGCATCACCACACCTCTCAGCACTCTCAGTATCAGAGTGTAGTTCAGACATCAGATTGATCAGTTTAGGTGGCATCCTACGAAGACCAAGAATCCGCCATGGGGCATCCCGATTCATTGAATCGACCGCTTTACAGAGGGCAACATAGGCTGCAAGCAGCCCCTGCCAAAACTCTCGTCTCTCGTGTATATATGTATCATTACATACTCTGGGGATTGCTAAGCCAGCCATTCCTTATCAACGTTTGGAATGGGGTGCTTGCTTGAGTGCTTAATTAGTCACTTGGCGAGCACTTTACAAGAAACTTGGTAACTGAACACACCCCAGGATTCAATTGATGCACTGTTTCTGTATTGGACAATTAATTTGTATTATTTTCTGATTAACATGTTGATTCTCTTTCGTTAACCTTGCAGCTCCCATCGACTCTTTATGACTGCTTGACAATTCCTGACCACTCATCATTTCCATGCTTTCATTTCCACATTCATTTCTAATGTTAAACGATCATGTTTATACTTGTTACATAAAGTGGGGTTACCATATTTGAATTTTGAAAAAAAGAGGTCTCTCTTCTCCAGTTTCCTTTCCGCATTGAGCAATCATATCTGCAGTGTCATTGGGTGTGTTCTGGACCTCGATTAATTTTTGACTGCAAACCGCCATTCCTCATGGAAATATTGTGCTTGCCCGAGTCCACGTGAATTGTGAAACGTACGTACCAACTCTTCATATCAACCACTTGGATTCCCATTCTTCTCGACCACTTCAAAAACATGGGAATTTTGTTTTTAGTTTAACAGTGAATTTACACTTTCGTTTTGGCATTGTAAACAGCTCTTGAAAAAAAAGTCGAACAAGTATGTGTGGTATGGAGTCAGAAAAGACACTGAATTGCTGATTGAGCACACCACTTCTCTCTCTCTCTCTCTCTCTCTCTCTCTCTCTCTCTCTCTCTCTCTCTCTCTCTCTCTCTCTCTCTCTCTCTCTCTCTCTCTCTCTCTTTCTCTTTCTCTTTCTCTTCTCTTTCTCTTTCTCTTTCTCTTTCTCTTTCTCTTTCTCTTTCTCTCTCTCTCTTTCTCTTTCTCTATCTCTTTCTCTCTCTCTCTCTCTCTCTCTCTCTCTCTCTCTCTCTCTCTCTCTCTCTCTCTCTCTCTCTCTCTCTCTCTCGCTTTCTCTCTCTCTCTCTCTCTCTCTCTCTCTCTCTCTCTCTCTTTCTCTTCTCTTTCTCTTTCTCTTTCTCTTTCTCTTTCTCTTTCTCTTTCTCTTTCTCTTTCTCTTTCTCTTTCTCTTTCTCTTTCTCTTTCTCTTTCTCTTTCTCTCTGGACAGGAAGTGTGAGTGTCGATGTTCGAACAAGTCCATTACACAATGACGGGGTAGTACAGACTTGTACCAAACTGTCCTGGTACAAACATTTCATAAAGCATTTTATCCTCAAAACAAAATGTACAAAAATGATTTCACCATTTAAATAACTTTTTTTAAGTATCTGAAATCCCTTAAACACAAAATCCCACATATTTTTCGAT
Organism: Eptatretus burgeri; assembly: GCF_056783735.1. Lineage (NCBI taxonomy): Eukaryota > Metazoa > Chordata > Myxini > Myxiniformes > Myxinidae > Eptatretus > Eptatretus burgeri. The sequence goes on from NC_140965.1 coordinate 85,100,603, forward strand.
ATAAACCTGGCCAGATGGAGATGCAAGGGCTGCAAAGGAGGACATATCCGGGAAACACTGGACGTATGGGTGCCCGGACATAGTCCCCAACGGTAATGATGTCACGGTGATCTTCGAGCACAGACATCATTGTGTTTGACTAGAAGGCTTTCCATATCGATTTCTGATTGTTCTATCACGTTCCTGTACATCTCTGAGTGGAGATGTTCAATAGGAACTGAGTGAGTACAGTGAGTGCGAGCTTGCTCGTGGAGAAGAAGCATAAGATGTATTGTTTTCTGTGCCACCAGTCCAAAATGTTTCAGAAAAGCAAGAGTTGCTAAAGGTTTTAAAGTTTTATTTTTATGTGTGGTTCCCGATAAAGTAATCAAGTGAAGTCCCTGAAATGCTGCCACTTGTGAAAAATCATACTTTGTGCCCCACTGCACAGTGATGGCTATTACTGCTGTTCCTGCGGCAACAACATCTACTACTGCTAGTACGATAACTAATGTGACTGCTGCTGCGACTACAACCACAAATGAATACTTTGCAATCGTGGAGCTCAGCAGAGCTCTGATGGACGACTACACCATGAAAATACGTCCCGTGAGCAACTGGAATGAAACTGTGGTCATTCGTATCAATATCAAGGTGAACTCCATCATGGACGTGGTGAGTTCATGAAGTGGAAGTTTTCTGTGTTTTGAGCATTTCGTGTAATAACATCATACACTTTGCTTCCTGGCCCTGTCTTAATGTTTAAGGGGAATATTTATAGCCACATATATTTCTTCTGCACTTACTTCCTCTTGTAATTCTTTTTTACAACTAATGCAACATCCAACAATGGTGGAAACTGCAATGGCACTCCATCGAGTGCATACCTCCACCAGGCTGAACAACTTGCGTTTTGTATCGCACTGATGGGCCGACTGTGCATTCAAACCTTAAGCTCAAAAATCTAATTGGCTTGTTCTTGTCACCTACCAAACTCATCCACCAAGTTTAATCTGAATCGGGACACAACTTTTTGAGATATCCTGCACACAAACAAACAGACAAACAGATAGACAGAGGTGAAAACATCACCTCCTTCCACCTTTGGTGGCGGAAGTAATTCGTTATATTTGCAGTAATTGTATGTTTGTTTGTTTTTTTAGCCTTGTTGAAGGATGAAGCTTGAACTTTTGTCTTGCAGAACGAAAAGGAACAAACTGTGACGATGCTTTTTTGGTATGACCAGGTATGTTGGTGATTTTGATTTTGACAAACAATCTACTACTACAACAACTACTATAATGGTCCCCATTAATCCAACCTTGTGGGTTGGCCAGGGAAAGTTTTTGGCGCAACAATCCAGGCGCATGATATTATTAGCTACGAGATGACCTGTGAACCCGTTGGGTTTCCGTTTTGACAGCGGTTGATAAAAAAAAATCATTAAAAAAAATAATAATAAAAAGCTCGAGCGAACTATACCGCTGAGGTTGTTTGCATTGATCAAATAATCCCGAAGAGTACTTGACTGAATCGGGAATTAATTTTTAAATAATTTTTTTCGTTGCCCGATTTGAACAAAACTTGATATTGAGCGTCAATGAGAAAAAAAAATGGAGAAAAGAAAGTCGAAGAAATTATTGTGCATCATATTCTCAACACAATTTTATTTACTAACTAGATGACCCGTGAACCCATTGGGTTCCCATTGTGACAGCGGTTGATAAAAAACATCATTTAAAAAAAAGAAAAGATAACTCCAGCGAACTATACCGCTGAGGTTGTTTTCATTGATCAAATTCTCCCGAAGAGTACTTGACTGAATCAGGAATTGATTTTTTAACAATTTTTTCTTTGCCTGATTTGAACGAAACTTGATACTGCACACCGCAGGAGAATGGTACGTAAGGTGGGCTGAAAATTTTTGTGCTATTGTGTACCGTTTTGGCTGTATTTTAGGAACATACATACATACTTACATACAAGATGAGAGTTTAAGTAATATCGAGATGACAGACGAGAGGGTGGTACCATATGTGTATTCAAAGCGATGATCTTGTGTTTACTCAATGATACTGACGTGGTGACATGACGTGGTGACTCCACCTATGGATGGTTAATAATTTCAAGCCCTTCGGTAACTACAGTACATAACGATAGGTGATGCAAGAACGCCACCTAAGGGGTAAATGATTTTCTTGCAAAATCTTTCCATCATCTAATTCCATTTTCATACCCTATCACAATTCACACTCGTTTGTTAATAAAATAGTCACAAAATTAAAATCTTGGAAACATTTTGTGAAGCTCTTGGTCCATGTAAATATATTGGTGTCAAAGAAGTTATCTGGTTAGTATAAAAATGGTTAATATATTGTTACGGTTGTGGGGGTAGATGGAGCAATTTCATAGGAAAGTTAGGATTGAATAGAGTTCCTTGGTCCATGGTCGTGTAGGAGACATCTCAATGTAAATTATGTAGGGAAACTGTGAGTTGAAGTGTTACGTGTTAGCAGACGGTGGGGGGGGGGAGGGGGTGTGGTGTAAATTAGACAGATTTAAGCAATATTTTCCCCCAGTATGTGAGTCCCTCCTGTGACTTTCTCCTACGTTTTTGCAAGCCAACCAGCCATGAAGGAGTGTGTTTTTATAACAACAATGAGCAAGCAAAATGTGCCGAGCAGGCAGAAGCCCTGTTTTCCCAGGTTTTGGGGCAGCAAGCCATGCCCAGAGGTGGAAGAAGGGTGAGGTTCACAGTCGTAGTCATGAGAGGAATGTGGCTGGGACGAAGGATCTTACTTTGCTCTCCTCTCGGCACGACGAGATGGCTGCATGACTCTCGTGTCGTGCTGTGAATCGGCTCACTTGGTGGAGCAAGATGCTGGCCATCGACTCTTGGCTGGTCATGAGAGACGGACTCGAAGCCTCCAGTATGTCACTGAAGGGAGCGGCGCCATTCTGCAGAGTGTATCGGCAAACGTGATTGACGAGGAAGCCGCGTGACGGCCTCTGGGCCTTTGTGTTGAATACCGTTCACGAAATACCTCACGCACGTTTCCCGCTGTGAGAGAGTGGCTCGGCACCATTTTTGGGCGCTTCTACCCATGCAGGATGAAACGCCTCAAATCCAAAGTTCCACAAAAACCTTCTCGAGACCAAGCTAAGTACCAGAATAAAGGGAAGATTTTCTTTTGTTTTATTTTGTTTTCCCCTTGTCTGTATTTAAGTCTGTGTGTCGAGGCACCTCGACTTTAGGTTTAATTTACTTCCTGTTATTATTATTACACTTTCAATCACCCTTGTAAATATTTATAGTCATTGAATCCCCATGTTTATTTTTAGTTGCTGTGTCCGTGTATTTGCCATGGGGTTCGAGTATAAACCCCTTGTGCTGTGCATCCATCTGTTCCATCGCTCCGCCAGTGCCAAATGCACCTTCCACGCACGACATAATCTCTGTCGGGGGTGGGGGATTAATGTAACCAACAAGACACGTGACAATTTCAAAGTTTCGTAATTCTTAGGAAAAAAAAAAGTCATAACGATGACCAATTGATAATGAAACTTTCTCTGTTGGACAAAATGTTCACACTTTTATTTTTCTTTTATTTGTCATACCGCTTCTTCTGTCCATTTCATTTATTATATTCCAGTACAACAGACATAAACAGGAGGAAAATATTTGATTCTGATTTAACTCTGCCCTCTTATGATGTATGATATATATTTTATTTATTTATTTATTTATTTATGGTACACCTGGAACCGAGGATCTTATGATGTCGTACGGTATCCGTCCATCCATTTCGGTAACATTTTTAACTTCTCTGAAATGGATCGTAGGATTTTTCACAAACTTAGAGGCCATTCTCATGTTGGTTTTAGCCATTACTCAATTCATATTTTTAATTAGCTATATTGGGGTCAAAAGGTTAAAAATGTACCCTTTTGTCGATTACTCGAATACTCGGCATGCAACATTATTATTATTATTATTATTATTATTATTATTATTATTTTAATGAAAGTTTGTGCTCGACTTCTATTCTGGACCAATTGAAGCTGTATGGAGCTTCTTCCCAAAAATAAAATTTTAGGTCGGTCATTTTGAGTTCAAACAGGTTGTTTCCCCTTAAATGTTCAGATTTGGGAAAGACAGGATGAGCGGACAGCCTCTGTTTATGATGAACACAAGTCTACTTGTTTCAGGAATGGAGAGATGACCGTCTGAAATGGAACCCAGATGATTATGGTGGCATCAATAACATTGCCTTTCCTCTCAGCATGATCTGGACACCTGATGTAATGTTGGAAGAACAGTAAGTCAGAATTAATTTACAATGTGATGGAATAATAAGGATTATTTTAAATGATCTTCCCTCTGTTCATGTAGATTTGCATGAAAAAAAACACTTTGTATGTGCAGTGTCTTCAGAAAGTATTCACACCCCTTGACTTTTGTCACATTTTGTTGTGTTACAGCCTGAATTTAAAAAAGATTGTTTAATTTTTTTGTCACCAATCGACAAAAACTACCCTATAATGACAAAGTGAAAACGTTTTTAGAAATTTTTACAAATTAGTTAACAATGAAAAGCTGAAATGTCTTGCATCAAAAAGTATTCAACTGCCTATACTAAGTCAATACTTTGTGGAAGTGCCTTTGGCAAAGATTACAGCTTCGAGTCTTCTTGGGTATGTCTGTGTGAGCTTTGTACCTCTGGATTTGGGGAATTTCTCCCACTCTTCCTTGCAGATTTGCTCAAGCTCTGTCAAGTTGGATGGGGAGCATCAATCTTCAATCTTCAATCAACAGCAACCTTCAAGTATTTGCACAGATTCTCAATGGGATTCAAGTCTGGGCTTTGGTTGGACCACTGAAGGACTTCGACGTTCTTGTTCTGAAGCTATTCCAGTGTTGCTTTGGCTGTATGCTTGTGTGCCATTGTCCTGTTGGAATGTAAATCTTCACCAGCGTTTAAGGTCTTTTGCACTTTGAAGCAGGTTCTCCTCAAGGATTTGACTATTTGGCTCCATTAATTGTTCCTTCTATCCTTCCAAGTCTCCCAGTTCCTGCTGCTGAGAAGCATCCCCATAGCATGATGCTGCTACCTCCAGGCTTCACGGTAGTGATGGTGTTAGATGGGTGATGAGCTGTGCTTGGTTTCTGCCAGACGTAGCGCTTTGCATTCAGGCCAAAGAGTCCAATTTTCGTCTTGTCAGACCACAGAATATTTTGCCTCATGCTCTGTCTTTCATGTGCCTTTCTACAAACTCCACGCATGCTGTCATGTGCCTTTTTGTCTGGAGTGGCTTCCGTCTGACCGCTCTCCCTTGAAGCCTACATTTGTGAAGTGATGCAGAGATTGTTGTCCTTCCAGCAGATTCTCCCATCTCAGCCAAGGAACTCTGTAGTTCTGTCAGAGTGGTCATTGGGTTCTTGGTCACGTCCCTGACCAAGGTCCTTCTTGCCCAGTTGCTTGGCTTGGTTGGACGGTCAGCTCTTGGAAGAGTCTCGGTCATCCCATATTCTTTCCATTTCCGAGTAATGGAGTTCACTGTGCTCTTCGGAACTTTCAACACTCCAGAAATTGTTTTATACCTTTTCCCTAGACCTATGCCTCCTCACAATTCTATCTTGGAGTTCTATAAACAGTTTATTGGTCTTCATGGTAGAGTTTCTGCTGTGATATGCACTGACAACTGTGGGACCTGAAAGAGAAAGGTGTGTTTCTTTCTAAATCACGTCTAATCAATTGAATTGACCAGATGTGGACTCCAATCAAGTTGTGAAGATATAATCAAGGATTATTTATCAATGGTAAATGGATGCACCTGAGCTCAATGTGGAGTGTCATCGCAAAGGGGTTGAATACTTATTGACTCAAGTCATTTCAGCTTTTCATTTTTAATTCATTTGTAAAAAAATTCGAAAAACATGTTTTCATTTTGTCATTATGGGATATTTTTTGTCGATCGTTGACAAAAAGTTTAAATTGAATCCATTTTAAATTCAGGCTGCAACACAACAAAATGTTGCAAAAGTTGAGGAGTGTGAACACTTTCTGAAGGCACTGTAGGTCTGTGCTAAATGGATGTAAGTCTGTGCTAAATGGTTTGCTGTGTGGGACTTTAGATTGGAGCACAACGTGTTGCTGACTGAGGTGTATGCGAACGTAAACTCTTCCGGCCATGTCCACCACTCGGTGCCAACCAAGGTCGTCATCAGTTGCTTACTCAACATTTATTACTTCCCCTTTGATTCCCACAACTGCAGCGTCATGTTTGCATCCTGGCTTCATCTCGGCAAGGCATTGCACTTTCGCATCGGTTTGCACTTTTTCCATGGCGAGGATGTAAATGAGGAATTCTATAACACCTTGCTAGTTTCCTTTCGTGATTATGACTTCTTCCGCTCCACCCCACATTTGATTTGCAGCCGATGACATCGTGGTTGACCTCACAAGGGACAAGGAATCGATGATAAACGACCGTTCTATCTTAGTCGAAGGTGGCGAATGGCGCCTGCTCGCCATTGACTGCTTCTATGACTTGCTCATACGAGGAAAATTTCAATATTCTCGATATCGCTTTAGCGTAAGTATCTCCTATTGACGACAGTCCTCAAAATTCCATGCTTTCACATCCACTACTATCTATACATTGTGCTTTTTAAACCTTAATTCCCTTGTTGCAATGATCAAGCCTTTATTTCATTTGCATAAAACATGTTTCTGAAGGAGAAAAGCTACTTTAGAGGCTCTAACTTTTACTATGACACCATAGTTTCAGATTCGACGGAATTCCATGTTCTACGTAAGCAGCCTGGTCGTTCCCAGTGCCCTTCTGCTCTTTGCTGACTTCATCAGCTTCTATGTTCCACTCATCTACCCTGAGCGTATCTCGCTCAAGGTCAACATTCTTCTCAGCTATTCGATCTTTCTACTTATCGTGATGAATATGCTCCCGGTAACAGCAAACGATACTCCGATCATAGGTGTGTATCACATCTGGTTATATTTCCACCTTCACATCCTGGACCATTGTTATTGAATGGGAGGTATTTTGCTTACTGAGCCAAAACCTAGTGTTGTTATGGATTACAAAACAAGAGTAATAGCTCCTGAACGATCATAAGTAAATGTTTTTGCAACTCTTGCTGTCATCTTAAGGCCCGGTCACACCTTGACGTTTTATCCAGCGATGGCAACGTATTAAAATGTACCTAAAACGCTGGCTTACGTTGAACTTTTGATGTTTTTTTAAAGATTCGGACGTATTCATAGCGACTTGGTCTTATGTATAACGCATTGGTAACTACACAGAACGTTTCGTTGTGTTATAGATAACTTATACCAACGAATGCTGAACCTGTTGTCGGCCTACACAACCGATGGCCAACGATAGTCTAACTTAGGCATAGCGCGTTGCACGCATCGCCGACGATGTCGTGACGTAGCCTATTAAAAGGCTGACGCACAACGATTCGGATCATTGCCGTAGAAATGGAAGTGTCAACATCGCGGTCACACCTTGGCGATCTTGCCAGCGTATGCCGACCTAAGAAAAATGTGTCTAAAACGTTGTGGCACGTCAAATACGGTATGAGTAAGTTTGGTATACGTGAGTACAACGCTAAAGTACGCCATCATACGTCGTAGTAAGTAGAGTACGTCAAGAAATTTTAAACATGTTCAAAATTTTACGACATACTCGGCGTATGACACACGTTCTGCATGCGATGGGGATAAGTTTTACACACGATATGTGGACGCTTACACACGTCCACAAAGGCTACTTATAAGCTACTCATAAGTTGAAACACGTCGTGGTAATGTCTTTTTTACGCGAAACTTATTTCTAACTTATGTTTGACGTGCTTTGAACCAATTCTTTACGTAGTCCCAACACACATCGACGTATGTAGACGTATTCCAATGACGTCTTCCGGTCGACAAAAAAAATAAATGAACGTGTTTCTAGCTTACAACTGCCATATAAAGACGTGTTCCCAGCGGTTTTGGGAATTGGTATATAAAAATGGTGTTCATAAAAGGGGAACCCAACAGTGTTTTCGAGTCCTTTTTGAGTCGATGTCCATGTCAGCAGTAACAGTATCAGTATTAGTATTAGTATCAGTATTAGTATTAGTAGTAGTTTGTTCATGTTGGCAGTAGTAGGTGAGTGTGAGGGGGAGGGTGTGGGTTATGATGGATCGTCCTTGCGTTTAACGATTTAACGATTTAAATGATAAACTCAACGATTTAAATGGCTGCATCTCCACTATTGAAAGTAGACGCTTGCGCTCAACAATTAAATTGGATTTTTTTTACACTCAACAACTTTTAAACGGTACCACTCAGCTAGTTTCATTGTTTACAATGAACGATTTAAATTGGTCACTCGCCTTTGTTTTTTGACGCTGGGGTTTGGAAATTTTAATCGTTTCTTCTGAACGTGTTAAAACGCTCAAACTCGACTATTTTAAATAGACGCTGCCGATGGACAATTGGAATCATAGCCAAGCTCGACATCGAAGTGTGAACATCCTCGTCATGCCGAAGAAAAGTTTGAAGAATGCTGCAAATAAGTGTCCTGGCCGTGGCCGTGGACGCTGACGCAAGGACGATCCATTATACCAACGTCTTTCAGCCTATGAGGAACTTAAAAGTAACGTCTGTCGACGTGTGGCAACGATCGTGTAACGTGCCAACAACACGTTAATCATAGGTTAGAAATAAGTTTCGGGTAAGCTAAACATTACCTCGGCGTGTCTCAACTTATGATTAACTTACAAGTAGCATGTGTTGACGTCTGTCAACGATCGCAGACCGTGCATACAACTTGTGGCCAGCGTAGCAGAACGTGTGAGTCATACGCCGGCATACGTCGTGAAATTTCAAGCATGAAAAAAATTGAGGACAACCAAAAAGTACAACGTTTAAACCCAGCGTACAACGACGTATGGCAGTGTTTTTCAGCGTGCTCTCAATGTTATCAAAACTTACCCATAACGTATTCAACGTGTGCCAGCGTTTTAGAAAAAAAATTCAAAAATCAGCATACGTTGGCTAAAACGTCAAGGTGTGACCGGGCCTTTACAAACAACGAATGGGAATGTCTTCAGACATATTTTATACAATTGCTGGCCAAAACTTGAAATGCATTTAAGAGTGTGATATTTACCCTTTTCAATCACCCTCCCCCTAACCCCTTTCCTCCTTCCACATGAATGATGCAGGAACACAATATAGCAATCAATTCCACAGGATGGTAAATTACATACAGTGACATCTTGCACCATTCCTATAACAGGAACGACAGAGACAGAGACAGAGACAGAGACAGAGACAGAGACAGAGACAGAGACAGAGACAGAGACAGAGACAGACGAAAGAAAGAAAAGGGTTTGGTTTATGTTGGATTGTTCTCAGCAGATTGGTTTGCAAATATTAACAAATCAATGATGTTGAAGACTGGCTTTGATCTGGAAGATGTAGGGTGACCGACAACAGAGAAATACAGCTCTGATCAGACTTGTCGGACATATCCCTTTGGCCACAAGCACAGTGTGTCTCCCTCAGTTGAATAGAATTCAATTCTCACTTGAATAGAATCTCCCTCAGAGGATATCCATAAGAACTGTCCAGAACTGGCCTCATCCTACAGGTTACAGGGCCAGATGACTGACAAGATACCCTCTGTTCACCCCAGAACACAAAGCAGCCCGCTTGGCAGGGTGCCAGGCACATAAACACAGGTTTGTGTGTGTGATGTCTTCTTCTCCTCCATCTCTCCTTTCATTTTCTTTGTCTATGGAGGGGTGAATCTTGCAAATAGTTTTCGTAAGATTCACTTGACTGCACCTGAATGGGTTTGAGGATGGAGGAGTCGCAGCTGAAACCCGATGAAGATCCATTCATTTGATCAGAGCTGATATCTCCTGCATGTAACCGGTGGTAGAACTCTGGTTTAGTGACAACCTAACACAGCCTCTGCATCTGCCTCCCCTCAATTTGGAAGTCAGCAAACATCACTCCCATCCACAAGAAGGGTACAAAAAAGACCCTACCAAATATAGGCCAGTGAGCTTGCTTCCAATTACCAGCAGTCATGGAATGCATCATTGCCTTTGTCAGGTTTTTCCTCTTCTCAAATAGCCCAATCTCTGACCATCAGTTTGAATTCCCTCTCGGTCACTTAACTCTGCATATGCTTCTGCTCCCTCTTGGCATTGAATAGGTTCCCTCAATCTCAAAAAGGTTAGGACCGTCTTCCTGGACATACTGTATCTTGGGCGTTCGACACAGTCTGGCATCCTGCTTTGCTTTCCAAGATCTTTGCCTGAGACTTCAACGATCGCCTTCACTCCAGGAGTTATGACTTCCTCCACTCATGTGGTCAACATGTTACCATCAATGGAACCCTCTTCTCTCTTTCCCTCTCCCAGTAGAGGCCGGAGTTCCCCAAGGCAGTGTTTTTCCTCATTTCTGTAAATGACCTCTCTGATGCTCAGGAAAACCCTCTCTTCTTTTTTGTGTGTGTAAATGACTCCACATTGTGTCATACAGTACCTCCAGCAGCTGCATTTCTGCTGCTGTATAAATGGTTAGACACTGGTCTGATAGGTGGAACATTTCCTTCATTGTTGGAAAATCTCAGTGTCACCCTTTTCCTCTGAATGGATCATCATATGAAGCCACATATATATTTCCTTGGATATCCACTAGGTTGTCTCTTGAACTTCTAAGCCTCACCATCAGCCATGACCTTTCTTGGGCTGACCACATTGCAAAACTGCCTTCTAAAGGCAGCAATAGACTGGGCCATCCTCCGTTGATCCAAGTCTTTCCCTGGAAAATCAGAATTACTCACAGTCCACAAACCCTTTGTCCATAGTTATATGGAGTACTGCTCTCTGCATCACATCTGACTCTCCTAGATTTCATAGAATGTATAGTCTCAACATTATTGGAAACGTCCACGATGAACCTGAAGCTAAAGGTGTGTTGCTTTCAAATTGCAGGCAGGTCAGCGGTCTCTGTTTTGTATTTTATTTTATTTTTTATTTTTAACAGTCTCTTCTCCAACAAATTACTCCCTCTGCTCTGTCCTCCGACCCTTCCTATCTACTCCAGGAAGCATGCATTCTTCCAGTAACCCTTTCCTTGTTGAATTTCTAAAATCCAGGCTGACTGCACACCAACTCTTATTCCTCACTTCTCACATTTATGGAACCACCTTCCAGAGTATGCTCTGTCTCAGTCATCAATAGTCATCCCCAATTATTACCCATTATCTTTGTTACCCCCATTAGCCATTCCTAACCCAACCATCTTCCTTGCTAGTTTCAGTGTTTCCTACGCTCCTCCCTTTCCTATTATCCTGTTCGTTCATGTCCTTTATGGTTGTCCCACTGTCCGATCTACTTTGCTTTTCCATGAGCCTTGCTCTTGTAAAGCGGTTTTTAAAAGAAAATTGTAGACCATCCTGTTTGGTGGCAGAACTGTTATGATGTGGGGCTGCCTGTTGTGTTTGTAAACTGACCTTGTGACTGTTTTTAGGGTAATCTGACAGGCGAAGGGTACCACGGGGACATTTTACATTGTGGCAGTGTTTCACATTTTGACAATCACCTACTTCTCACAAGACGTATCTTCATTGATGACAAGGAAATTTTGCACAGGAGGAGGCCATTCGGCCCATCGTGACTGCACCTGCACCAATACCAGATTTAATAATCCGTCAATACCCCTTCCCTTCGTGTGCAACCTTTTTGGCTGCTCCAATGCTACTCATTTCACCGACCTCAGAAGGATGACAGGCTGAGTCAGCTCCGTGGTGTTAATTCAGCAGCCAACAAGGCTTGAACTCAGGACTCTAGGATCCCAAACACCACCCTAACCACTAAGCCAACACCAGGTTAAATACCAGACCCCACTGTTCTCGTGCATTTACTGACTTCTGCGAAACAACACCATCACAACATTACCCTGACCAGCAATGTGTCCTGATTGAAATCCAATAAATCACGTTTGGGACATTCTTGGGTGTGCATGAAAGAAAATCGATCCTGTTCTGCTGACTCTGGTACAGTTGGATACTACTTTGTATGAACAATTGCAACAACTCCAAATTTAACCAGACTCAGTGGTCTAACACACTTACTGTATAATAAGCTTATGTGCATCAGGTTTGATGGATCATTTTTTATCTTTATAAAAAATTAAGGGTTTTAATTGTTTTGGCCCCCCAAAAATTTAAGATGCTATTAATTTTATTTTGTTTGACACGTTTGTATATCTTTGTAGGAAAACATTTCAACAGGTATTCCAATGGGTGGGAATCCTACAGCCCCCATCAGTGAACGTTTTCCTTGTTTATTGTGAGTTTTAATTGTGAAGAAGTTAGGCTTGGCTAAAATGTTGTCTTCTACATGTCGTTATATTGATGATATTTGTGTGATTAATAATAAGTTTTTGATAGGCTGATTCATCAGAGTTATCTGGAAAGTCTAGTAGCCGATGAGTCGTAATGATGGTAGTGTACTTGTATATCCGGATGTGTTCGTTAAAGTTGGAAAGAATGCTTTTTGTGCAAATGCACATCATAAAGTTGTCTATTTTAGTTTTCCGGTTGTCTTGCATACCTTTCTGTTTGGTAATGTAAAAGTGAGCTCGATGTATGCATAATAATTTGCAAAAAAACCCCGGAAATCTATGTTCACTTATCCTGTATACCAGTTAATGAAAGATAGAATCATGAATCAAAGTAACTCTTTGAAGAAAGTTGTTTCAAAAACGTTTTTTTTTTCCCCCCACACACATCTGTACTATTATCTGTTTTGACACCAACAAGATGACCCCATGTAATCCATCTATCGCTGCTTTGCTTTCAGGCCTTTACCTTAGCGCTTGTTTAGGTTTGCTGAGTTCAAGTATGATAGAAACCATCTTTGCGATTCGCATGTCCTTTGTGGATATTGGAAAATCCCAGAAGAAAGGAGATGGTTGGCTCAAACGGAAAGTTGGGAAGAAGTTCAGAGTTGTGCAGAAAAGTTATGGTGACACAGCAGAGAGCGCTGGCTTTCCAAAGAAAGAAAAATTTGCAGGTAATGAGAGAGAGTTTGCCGTTATGCAAGGTGCAATGTCTGTTTCATGTTCAACTCTTCCTCACCACCCCGTTATTGCTCTGTACACCCCTCCATATGACCAGAAGACGTTTTGCTTCATCATGATTTTGTACAAGGACAACAAAAACATCCAAGGGGAGGGGGGGGGGCTGTTTGTGAAGTTTGTTTTGTCTTTAGTTTGATGTGTATGAATAACAAAAGGTTTTGATTTTAATTTTACCCTCCACGGCACTTATAATTATTGATATAATCTCATGCATGAGGTCAGCTAAGGGGGAAGATTTTCGCCAAAGTATTTTCACAACCCTGCTGGGCAGCCCTGATGTTCAGACAGGAATTCATAATTTGTTGAGGGTGCTGGTGGTACTCGGCTTTTCTTTGACGGTGGGATCTTTAACATCCACCACCTAATTCTAACAAATGGGACACCCGGCTTCACATTCATTCGAGTATGGCACACTTTGTCACACAACACCCTGCCTGCAAAACAGCAATCCAACAGTTTATAATCATGCCAGGAATCAAACAAGACTATATATATATATATATATATATATATATATATATATATATATATATATATATATATATATATATATATATATATATATATATATATATATATATATATATATATATATATACAGGCCGTGGACAAAAAAATGGAAGCACCTGTGTAAATGAGGGACCCATGTGTTAATTAAAGCAAATAACATCCCAGCATGCTTAGGGTCATGTATAAAAATGCAGCACAGGCCTGGTTGCCTATAATTATGACCCGCATGGTTACAAGAGGACCTTATATACTCCACGGCCGTGCATTGTGGGCAATCAAAACCCCCCAATGCTTCCATCGACAGAGCACTGTGGTCGCCCAGTGGTTTGATGAGCATGACACTGATGTTATCCATATTATCATGGCCTTCTCAGTCACCAGATCTGAACCCAATCGAGCATTTATGGGATATTCTGGAACAACTCATGAGGAAGCGTTTTCAACCTCCATCAAACAGGTGTGAGTTGATTCACTTTCTTGTGAAAGAATGGTGCCGCATCCATCCTGCATAATTCCAGATGCTTGTGGACTCTAGGCCATGGCGCATATAGGCCGTATTGGCCCAACGCGGTGCCCCAATCCCCTATTAAGTGACTTTACATTGTTGTTTCCATTTGTTGTTCACTGTGTGTGCGTATGTGCGTGTGCGTGTGTACGCATGTGTGCATGCGTGTAATACTCTCCACCGTAAAAAAAACCTGAACATGTACAATTGATAATGTAATTGTTGAAGGACTGTTCCAGCAATCCATTCCAAGTGGCTTTTTTGGTGTGGGGGATGTGAGGAACACCTGATTGCAAGTTTCCATATCGTAATTGCCTCATGCAGCAATCGTTCAGCATGTGCAACTCATGCACCCTTGGATTTTTAGAGGTGACACGAGGCATTCTGAGCAAATTTGAAACAGTACTTTTGAGACACCAACATGTGGATCATCGAAAAACACACTTATTTAATGCCATTTCTGTCAGATAATGAGAGGAATTAAATCATTGGACAACTTCAAGCAGGGTCTTCCAATAGCCATGTTAAAAAGCTCTTTTACTTGATGATGAGAGCTGTTTATGATCTCAGAATATGTTATCAAGCAACTTGATCGACAATATATATGCTAAGAAGTGGGCATCCCAGGACAACAGCTCCTGCTTACATTTGCATGTCTCATCTATGCTATTGGACTCAAACTACCCAGAGTACTTCAAACACACTCCCTGGATCTCACAATATATTTGTCAACACAGACTTGAGGCATCTCCATGATATAGGGTTCCCTGCTCATCCTATTCAGCATCAAAGACATGTATCCTGACACATGCAAGCATGCTCTTGGTGGTGAAATCAGCACGGCTGGTGGACACTGTGGCAAGGGGCAAGTGTTATATTCAGTGTTATATTCAGTGCAGATTCCTCTTTTAAAGGCACAATGGCCATGCGAGAGTCTACAGAAAATGTAATGAGCAATATGCCCCAGTCTGGGTCCAAGAAGCCGCACATTTTGAATGTTGAAGCATCATGACGTGGGGTGGTATTGCAGAAACCTTTCACACCAACTTGAGTGGTATCCATGGCACTCTGACTGCAGATCAATACATTAATGAGATCTCGCAACAACATGTGTTGCCTTAAACAACATGCTCCAGGGATCATCTCTAAGCATGATAATGCTCCTCCTCAAAGGACCATTCAAACAAGGAACGTTCTTGTCAATACCGATGTTGATGTCATGACACCCTGACCTGCCATCTCACCAAATTTAAAGCCAATTGAACTTCTCTGGAATATCAGTGATTGTTTCATTCCAACCCTGCTAAGATGGCCACAAACTCTCTGAGCTGGAACAGTAGCTGATTCGGGCATGGAATGCCATTTCCCAGGCTCAGATTTGAGTGCTCATATGGTCAATGCGACGACAGTGCATTGCAGTGATTGATCCTGGAGGTGGACATAATTGCTATTGAGATTTTTACTTCCACGTTCAATAAATTGCATCAACACCAATTCCATATTTGGTTTTTAATGGTGGAGAGTGTACATATGTATATATGTATGTATATATGTATATATGTATATATGTATATATGTATATATATATATATATATATATATATATATATATATATATATATATATATATATATTGTTGCGGTCTTCGCGCCCGCCGGCGTGCGACGGCCACGTAACTCGAATCGCGGCGCGTCGCCCACCGGACGGACAATCCAGTCGTGACCCTCTCGGACTAACGCCGGGAACCAGTCACGGGTGGACCTTTCGGTCTCACCGCGATCGAGCCAATCAGCCCCCGCGTGGGATAGGGTTGCTCGCCAAATTCGAACTACCTAAGTACCCACGCGGAGGGTAGACGGGCGATCGCACCTCGCCGCAGGTCGACTTCGGACACGGGCCACTTGGCGACCCGTTCCGTACTATCAGAATAACCGAGCGGTGTTATCGTCGACCTCGGCGGTTCGATTAATTATCGGGCGTATTCAGCCCACTACCAACCCTTTACGTGAAGCAAGATGGGGATTCAATGGAGGAAAAGACGAAGCGAGCGGGAGAACAGTTCAACAATAAAGCACGTTTATTCTCGGCACACGGGAAGCACACAAATACAATTCCACCAAATGCACACAAAAAAGAAAACACAATTCCATTTTACACAAAAAGCAAACATAAAAGTGAAAACACAGTGCAGAGCTAATACCGACTACCGAGCACACGGCAACACTTATACAATTCTACTTCACAGACGGCGCCGACAACACATACCCAAAACCAAGGAAAAGAAAAACCCTCAAGAATGAGGGAGGCCTGGGGCCGAGGCCGGGTCGGGACTACCCGTCGGGGGATGAGACGCGGAGAGCGGCGGTGCCCCCGCAGCCCGCGGGCCTCGTGGACAGTGCCTGGCAGGGGGTGGGAACGGGGCCCCCTTGGTCGCACTATCTCAGCGCGGGGGGAAACAGGAGGGGGTTGCTGATGCTCGGGGTATAGAGGATCTTTATTATGTGCGACGAGCGTCTCCACCTCGGCCAGGTCGCGCTGCCGGCCCCCCAGGGGTGCACAGCTCCTTGCACGACGCGAGCACCCCTCGTCCGCCCTCGCCGCCTCTCCACAGCTCCGTCCCTCCGTTCCGACTTCCAACGCACACGACCAGCAGCTCCACCGCCCGCGAAGTCTGGACTCTCTGTTCCGACTCCTTCGCCTCGTTCCGACTTTTACGACTCGTTCCGACTCCTTCCTTCCTTGTTTCGACTTTTACTACTCCTTTGACTGACGAACACCGTCCTTTTATCCCCCCCGTAACTTCGCCTTTGACGCCTTTGCTTTGACCTTTCAACTGGCTCCCCATTGGCCCGAGAAAAAGTGGGCGTGAAGGCTTTTTGATCCCACAAATTTGCATATATCGATCGCCCTGGGGCGAGGCCAGTCGCCCCTCGCTCACCGATTGGACGGCAAAAGTGGGCGTGTGTCGTTTTGGATCCGTTTTTGAAGCAGAAAATCCGTGATTTTGTACACGCTGTTCAACGTGCGCCCTACACCCAGGAGTCCAGCATCGGTGCCCATGAGTGGCGCGAGATGACGGTGATGCGATGGTGGCGAGTTGTGTCGGTAAAGGTCATGGCGGTTGTGGTGAAGCGGCGTTGTGGTTGGTGGTTGATGTTGTGGTTGTGATCATGGCGGTTGGTCCAAAATAAAGATAGTAAAAGAAAAACGGCTATCCTGAAGAGTCGCAGCACGTATAAATGACATGTATTCCCACTAGACAACGGGTTTGGGCCTAACTACACATGCACTTACCGAGATACCTCACCTAAGGGACCTGAATGGTGGTTTGCGAATCTGGTAACCACAACACTACCCCTTCCCTTTTTACAGACTCGTCCCGAGTCGTCAAATTTTCGTGTGCCATCATGTGTAGTTTTCCCCTAGTACACTTTACCTACGGATCCCTGAGTGCGACATTCATGGTATTCGTGTCCCCAAAATAAATAACCTGAGGGCTGCGTAACTACCTAAACAAACTCACTCACACGGACGACTTAAATAAAATTGCCGGCGCTAAGACATACATGCCGGGGCGCACTCCATATGTACAGTACATCTTAACCTTAACTTACAAATTTTACACTAAACCATGGCCCAGGATCATCGAACTCTGCAAAAAGAAAGCAGTTAACAGGGAGCCAGGCTGCCCGCATGCAGTCTCTGACTCAAATAATGCAGGTGACAGGGAACGTGGCTGGCTGCTCACACGCAGTCCAAGGCCTTCCCTTTTGAACTGAACGCAGTGAACCACAACGGTGCATGGGCTGCACAACGCAGTCTCCGTGCCAGCTCAAGTGGCACACGCAATGAGCACAACGAATGGATGCATGAACACAAACACGGTGCACGGGCCGCCACTGCAGGCCGTGTTGTAGCTGCCAACAGGGCAGTTCTCGCAGCTTGCAAACTGTTGCCTTGCGGATCCTGGCGCACATGGAAATGAACAGGGGGGGGCAAAGCAAAAATTGAACGGGGGCTGGTGAACAGGGGCAGTGGGCATGGCATGGCAAAGGCAGCAGGCAAACGCAGCCCGCAGAAGAAGGCCGCTGCAGGCAAACACAGCCGGCAGATGAACTGGCCGGCACAGGCCTTGAAGAAAAACAGCCAGCAGATGAACTGGCCGGCACAGGCCTTGAAGCAAACACGGCCAGCCGATGGCACAGGCCTTGCAGCAAAACAACAGCTGCCGATGAAGTTGGCCAGCTCTTGCCGTTCAGTGGAGGTTGGTGGAGGGAGTGCGGTGGTGCTGGCCACTTGGAGGGCGGGCTCGGACCTACCTACCTGTCTCCCTCCCAACCTATCGCCTTTGCCTGTCACTGTACATACCCACTCCCTTAATTTGTCAAACCCCAATTTAGCCCCAACTTATTTTTTGTTGTTTTTATTTTTACTCCCCCACTATAAATCGTCCCCTAACCCCTTTATCGTCCTTGTTCGGCTAACCTATCCTGTCACCTAGCCTACTCCCAACCCCTACGTTCCCTTCCCGGAGGGAACAAGGAGAGCTAACGTCCTGTGTCGAGGCCCAACGAAGCCTCAGAATGGCCTCCCCAGAGTTCGGCGATCTATAACCAAAGTGGGTCCAGCGGCCCACAACGACAGCGCGAGGGATGGATGGTGCGGAGGGGTACATCTCCTAATCCACCCTAACCATTTAACTGTTAAACTACCCCGGGGCTTTCAACAAGCGCCTCTCGCTTAAACTATTGGTTCTAACAACCCAGATTCCCGTCGCCTGTGTTGGTGTCCTCACAATTTCGGGCCTCGCCCCCCCAATTTTCGCTCCGTGCCCTCACACGGTCTCCTGGCTGGGACACGTGGCTCCCTTTGGCAGGCACGACCCTCTGCCGAATCTCCCGCTATGGCACCCCCGGGCACTACACTGCCTCCGAGCCTACCAGCTCCTAACACCAGGGAGTGCCCCCATGGCACCTCCCCTGAAACGCACACGTGGCAGGCCGGCCTCCCGGGCCCCTTTCCGAGGGTCACCCGTGCCCACTGCACTGCCCACGCGGCTAATGGCGCCCCGGGCCCCCGCGCCAAGCAGGCGCACCCGTGCCCACTACTCTATCCCGGCCCCCCATGGGCCCATGGCCTACCGCGGCCGACCAGCCTGGTGCCCGGGGTACCCACTCAGCGATACTCACCTTCGCAGCCACGCTCCCAAGCCCGTCAACAGGGCTCCTGCACCCCTCCAAATGGGTCTCGAGCCTACTTTCCCACCAACAACAAAACGACCTCCATTTTTCAATTTGACTAACCCAGCTAACTCACTCTACACTGACCCCGGGGTCCCTTGGGTGGGAGTCACTCCTCCCCCCAATCACTCATCGCACCATGCATTCCCCATTCACTCTACACACACAGACCCGCTGGCCTCACTCACTCACCAAGCACATGCTTCCACTTCACTCACCAACTCTCCAACACACACACCGCTGAACTCTGCCATCCTTCTAACTGCACCCCTAACTAACTCGTGCTCCCGTCGTCCCTTAAACTAGTAGCACGTTCCTTTTAACACTACGTAGCTAAACTACGTCCCCTCTACACATTCATAGTCTGTCACTGTCTCCAAATCATCATTTTATTTCCCAACCTAAATCTGGCTACAATCCCTCTAACTAATCCATTCCACGGACCCCATGAGGACTTACCCCTGCCCCATGAAGTCGGTCTAACTAAGCTAACCCTTCCCCCTAACTAGTTTTCATCCTGTGCCCAGTTAAGGGGTCTTTCACCCCTTTGCCCAGGAATCCTGTACACCCGAAAGTGAGGCTTGCTTTTTTTCATGCGCAGCACCTGCGCGGCAACTCAGAGCTCGCACACTTTGCACCTGCCCGTGACGTCATGCAGCTGCACGTGTTCCTCGTCCCTCCTTGGACGCTACCATCCGGCAGAGATACCCCTCCTGCCGGATTCCAACCACACGTGCAGCCATGACGTCACCGTGCGCATAAAAACACAAGCCCCATGTCTCGAGGGTTTCCCACGCGAACACATGTGCTTTGCCCGTTGGAGCTGAACACACGATCGCGTGGAGAACCCGTCCGGTCCAAATCCATTTACCTGCCTAAACTTTGTCCGTCCGCGGGATCGGCAAATCCACCGCGTGCGTTTCCGGACCGGGACTTCACTCTCGCAAGCGAGCACGTGGTGGTCTCGTGCGTTGCACAGCACGAACCGCGTGCTCACTGCTGGGTGAACCCGGCACGGCCCTCGAAACAACCACAGCCGCTACTCGGCTTTCTTTCTTCTGTCGCCTTCGTCGTCGCCATTCGACCCACGCACACCTGCGTGTTACGACGCACACAGTCCACACCATTAAACTCACACCGGGAGACGCGGCTGCGTGCTCCCGCATGCCAACCGACATCTCCCTCTCATACCGCTCTCTCACACACACGGTCTCCCTGGCACACAGCGACCTTGCACACGGCCGTTCACTCACGCGTGCGGGGGCACTCACCCGCGGTGCCTCACTCGCACTCCGTGCCTCACTCACACACGCGGGGGCACTAACCCGCGGTTCCTCACTCATACTGGCCGTTTCATCCACACACGCGGCCTCTCTCACACACGGTGCCTCATCCACACACGGCGTGCTGGGAAGCACGCACTCTGGCACCATCGCCACCACACCACTCACACACGGGGTCGCTTCCACACACGGTGCCGCACTCACACCTTGCACCACACACACAGGGACAACCACACTGGGGATTTGTGTCCCCACAAGGGTCTCCGGGGCCTCTATACCCCCCAAGCTCTCCGTGCACCCGTCCACAGCACTCGTCCCCTCAACCTCGCAAAGCACGACCGAACTCACCTGGTCGTGACTCGCCTCAAGGGGCATACTCCCCTCCCCTCGTTCCTGGAGGAGCCCATCCCGCTGCTCGCACCGGGTCCCTACACGCTCCGCGAGCTCAACCCCATTGTCCTCCACTACCTCCGTGTGTGCGTGCGCGTCACTTACCCCGTCTTCATCGTGTAGTCTTTCCTCTATCGTTCCCATCTCCCGTGTCTCTGCCAACTCTTCACCCTTTACCTCCCTTGTCTCAACTATTATTTCTGTTGTCGTCACCTCGTGTCTCGTCTCACACGTTTTGGTCTCCCCATTTAATTTTTCCCTTTCGGTCATCGTCACGACCCTCGCCCAACACGTTCCACGAATTATTTTTTCACCCGCCTCCACCGCGGGCCTGTCAGCCGTTGCACCCCACCCAGCTCGTTTGCTCCCACACGTGAAGTCGCCATTTTAACTGCCCTGCTCACTGCCTGCATGCCCGCCTGCAGGCATTGGCCCATGTTCTGCGTCTCACCCCGCAGCTCTTTCATGTTTGTTTCCATTCCGTTCATTTTTGTATCCATCTTTTCGTTTATTTGTTGTGTATTCGCATCCATCGTCGTTTTCACTTCATTCATTTGCTTGTTCATGTCTTTCATTTCGTTTTTTATTTCATTTGTCATTGCCGCCAGCATGGCACAAGCTGGGCCACGTCGGGTGCACTCAGCTGAGCCGTTTCAGCAAGGGTTTTGGTGGAGAGGGGGGGGAGGTGTCATACACTGCGGCCGCTGCCGCACCCATTTCGGGCTCTGGGTTTAGTTGGGCGAGTCCGTGTTCCTGCACAATCAACATTTCCTGCTCGGGGATTCCATCCTGGACCATGGACTCTACATTATTACACATATACATTTCTAATACCCCCGGCTCCCGCTCGCCTTGAGACGCCATCTTGCTTCTCGTGAAGGGTTAATTTGCTCGCTCGTAATTTGGAGGGAATCGGGGTCGCTTCTCTCACCCCTGGACAGATTCCCGTGAATTTAGCCGGAGACAGGACAGCCCGTTTTCCTGTTCTCCGATACCAGTGCCGCGAGGAGGGCGATGAATTTGTATCGCACGACCTGACACCAGTGTTGCGGTCTTCGCGCCCGCCGGCGTGCGACGGCCACGTAACTCGAATCGCGGCGCGTCGCCCACCGGACGGACAATCCAGTCGTGACCCTCTCGGACTAACGCCGGGAACCAGTCACGGGTGGACCTTTCGGTCTCACCGCGATCGAGCCAATCAGCCCCCGCGTGGGATAGGGTTGCTCGCCAGAAATTCGAACTACCTAAAGTACCCACGCGGAGGGTAGACCGGGCGATCGCACCTCGCCGCAGGTCGACTTCGGACACGGGCCACTTAAGCGACCCGTTCCGTACTATCAGAATAACCGAGCGGTGTTATCGTCGACCTCGACGGTTCGATTAATTATCGGGCGTATTCAGCCCACTACCAACCCTTTACGTGAAGCAAGATGGGGATTCAATGGAGGAAAAGACGAAGCGAAGCGGGAGAACAGTTCAACAATAAAGCACGTTTATTCTCGGCACACGGGAAGCACACAAATACAATTCCACCAAATGCACACAAAAAAGAAAACACAATTCCATTTACACAAAAAGCAAACATAAAAGTGAAAACACAGTGCAGAGCTAATACCGACTACCGAGCACACGGCAACACTTATACAATTCTACTTCACAGACGGCGCCGACAACACATACCCAAAACCAAGGAAAAGAAATACCCTCAAGAATGAGGTAGGCCTGGGGCCGAGACCAGGTCGGGCCTACCCGTCTGGTGATGAGACGCGGAGCGGCGATGGCCCCGCAACCCGCGGGCCTCGTGGACAGTGCCTGGCAGGGGGGTGGGAACGGGGGCCCCTTGGTCGCACTATCTCAGCGCGGGGGGAAACAGGAGGGGGGGTTGCTGATGCTCGGGGTATAGAGGATCTTTATTATGTGCGACGAGCGTCTCCACCTCGGCCAGGTCGCGCTGCCGGCCTCCCAGGGGTGCACAGCTCCTTGCACGACGCGAGCACCCCCTCGTCCGCCCTCGCCGCCTCTCCACAGCTCCGTCCCCTCCGTTCCGACTTCAACGCACACGACCAGCAGCTCCACCGCCCGCGAAGTCTTGACTCTCTGTTCCGACTCCTTCGCCTCGTTCCGACTTTTACGACTCGTTCCGACTCCTTCCTTCCTTGTTCCGACTTTTACTACTCCTTTGACTGACGAACACCGTCCTTTTATCCCCCCCGTAACTTCGCCTTTGACCCCCTCCCTTTGACCTTTCAACTCGCTCCCCATTGGCCCGAGAAAAAGTGGGCGTGAAGGCTTTTTGATCCACAAATTTGCATATATCGATCGCCCTGGGGGCGGGGCCAATTCGCCCCTCGCTCACCGATTGGACGGCAAAAAGTGGGCGTGTGTCGTTTTGGATCCGTTTTTGAAGCAGAAAATCCGTGATTTTGTACACGCTGTTCAACGTGCGCCCTACACGAGTCCAGCATCGGTGCCCATGAGTGGCGCGAGATGACGGTGATGCGATGGTGGCGAGTTGTGTCGGTAAAGGTCATGGCGGTTGTGGTGAAGCGGCGTTGTGGTTGGTGGTTGATGTTGTGGTTGTGATCATGGCGGTTGGTCCAAAATAAAGATAGTAAAAGAAAAACGGCTATCCTGAAGAGTCGCAGCACGTATAAATGACATGTATTCCCACTAGACAACGGGTTTGGGCCTAACTACACATGCACTTCCCGAGATACCTCACCTAAGGGACCTGAATGGTGGTTTGCGAATCTGGTAACCACAACAATATATATACAGGGTAACAGGTGGTTCAAATGTCCTGCCCCATAGGGTAACATTAAGAATATTTTCTATTAATAAAAATAATTGGTTTAATCATTCATTTTTTGCTACTTTCAGGAACAAATGATAACACATCAATATAATTGATCAATAATGTGTAAAAATCATCAATAATGTGTAATTGAGGTAAAATTTCAAACTGGGCCTCTCGCATTGCACTGTTTGCATGTTCTGGTTCTGCCATTTATAAAATCCAATGTCTTGTTGACCTCCTGTGTCATCACAGCCGAAAACGAGACAGTAAACCCGGTGTTAATCAAACGTACAGTATATATTCTGGCATTACCATTCTGAGATGGGATTTCTGAACCACCCTGTACCCGCATATGCAAGTTGTGTCTGAACGGGGTAAATGTCATAACCACAGCATGTATAATGCTGAATGATCTCAATTAAGAACTCTTGTGTCTGGACAGTGCATGCGGATGTCTACAAATATTGGTATTCACAAAATTTCGAGTTATGTACATTTTTATGGCAAGGTTCCGCACACAGGCAGTGTATAGGCTCAGTCGCTGGTTCACACACATACCGGAATTAAAATAATAAAATAATTAAATTAACCACAAACTTCAATCATTTCTGTCTCACGTATAATTCTCTTTTCATCCATTTACTTCACCAATAAATCTTAGCAGTCTTAACAGTTTGTGACTATTATGCCGACTTTGGGTCGAGGACTTTAAGAACAAAGGGGGAATTGTGGGCCTGGGGTTTAGAACTCAGGAAGGGGGGGGGGTTGAGAACTTGTAGTTGGGAGGGGGCTTGTGGATTTGGGGTTTTGGGGGTGCAGTTGAGGACTTGAAAAAGAAAGGGGGAGGAGCGAACAGAGAGTTGGGTTGGGGGGCAGAAAGGGGACAAGGGGCTTGTAGACTTGGGATGGGGAGAGTTTTGAGCACTTTGGGTTGAGGACTTATGGCTATGCCTGGTGTGGGTGTAGTTAGGGTGGTGAGCTTTGGATCCCAGGATCCTAAGTTCAAATCCCACTCAGCGGTTGAATTAATACCAGGTGGGGTTGACTCTTCCTGTCATCCTTCTGAGGTCGGCAAAATGAGTGCCAGCTTGCTGGGATCCTATGTCGGAGTGGCGACTCGTCCAGGATTGTGCCAAATAGCCAAGGAGACTGCTTAGGCAGCACCAATGCTCTGCACAGAGTATGGTCCCAATGGAATGGAATGGAACTTATGGTGGGGGGTGAGGTTGAGGACTTGAAGTCACATTTTACATTCTGCGGAATTTCCATAGGTCCCTGCTATTATGCTGTCAAAGGACACTCCGAGCAAACTCCCTAAATATCCTACAGTCTTGGGAACAAATTTCCTTTCAATAGCCTGGTGGAACTGGGTTATCTGCTTGTGTATACAGTGCATATACAAAGTCTACACCCCCTTTCAAAATTTTCACCCTTTGCTGCCTTAAGCCTGAAATTAAATTGCATTAAATCAGACATTTTCCACCTTCATTTACACATCGTAACCCACAACTTCCAAGTGAAAAACAAATTCGACAAATTTCAGAAAATTAATTGGAAATACAAAACGAGAATATCTTGGTTGGATAAGTGTCCATTCCCCTTATCATAGTAATTGTAGATTAGCTCAGGTGTGACCAATCACCTTCAAAATCACACACCAATTTAACTGGCTCCCACCTGTGTTAAATTATAGTGTTTCTGATTATTTCAGAAAAAAAATCAGCTGTTCCTGTCGGTTTCCTTTGCGAGGAAGTGCATTTCACAGCAAAGACTCAACCATCAGAACCAAGGAACTTTCAAAAACTCTCTGGGATAGAGTTGTAGCAAGGCACAGATCAGGTGATGGTTATGAAAAGATTTCAAAGGCCTTGAATATCCTTTGTAGCACAGTCAAGGCAATCATTAAGAAGTGGAAGGCACATGGTACCACCAAGACCCTGGCTAGGTCAGGTCACCCCTCCAAACTGGATGACCAAGCAAGGAGGACCCTGATCAGAGAGGCCACTAAGAGGCCAATGGCAACTTTGAAAGAGTTACGGGCCTTTATGGCCAAACACATAACATCACCCAAAGAACCCAATCTCTACTGTGAAGCATGGTGGTAGCAGCATCATGTTATGAGGATGTTTCTCATGAGCAGGGACTAGGGCACTGGCCAGGATGGAAGGGAAAATGGAAGGAGCAAAATGGAGAAAAATCCTGGAGGAAAACCTGCTGCCCTCTGCAAGAAAGCTGAAATTGGGATGGAAGGTCACCTTTTACCATGACAATGACCCAAAGCACCCAGCCAAAGCTACACTGGAGTGGCTAAGGAACAAAAAGATAAATGTCCTTGAGTGGCCAGGTCAGAGCCCCGTCCTAAAATCCAATTGAAAATCTGAGGCATGACTTGAAGATTGCTGTCCATCGATGCTCCCCACGCAACTTGACTGAGCTTGAACAGTTTTGGACAGAAGAATGAGCAAATATTGCTCAATCAAGATGTACAAAGTTGGTAGAGACCTATCGCAACAGCCTCAGAGCTGTAATTGCTGTCAAAGGTGCTTCCACCAAGTATTAACTCAGGGATGTGGACACTTATCTAATGAAGATATTCGAGTTTTGTATTTTTATTGAATTTTCTAGAATTTGTCCAATTTGTTTTTCCCTTGTAAGTTGTGGGTTACAATGTGTAAATAATGGTGGAAAAAACTCTGATTTATTGCAATTTAATTCCAGGCTCTGGGGCAACAAAAGGTGAAAAATTTGAAAGGGGGTATAGTCTTTTATAGGCACTGAATGTGATGAATACTTCAAAATTGATGACGTGGCATTTTACATCTCAAAAACTTTACAATGTGGTCCAGCAAGGCAAAATATGATTATA
Source organism: Eptatretus burgeri (assembly GCF_056783735.1). Lineage (NCBI taxonomy): Eukaryota > Metazoa > Chordata > Myxini > Myxiniformes > Myxinidae > Eptatretus > Eptatretus burgeri. Next base: position 85,127,351 of record NC_140965.1, read on the forward strand.
GTTTATCCCAAAATACTTTTAAGGTGTCCCAGAAGAAAGCATCACTTTGTGGAAATATCACTCCTTTAAATTGCCCACTGAAGGAGGGCTGAGATGGGCACTCCCATCCAGAGAGCAGGGGTGTGTTGAGTTACCAAGCAGCAGATAGCACTTGCCAAGCCAGCCATTCCTGAGCAAAGGTTTTGAGTGGAGTGCTTGCTGGAGTGTTTAGGCCACTTGGCGAATGCTCTACAAGAAAGGAGGGAACTGAACACACCCCAGGAGTGTCGATGCTCATGTACGTATGTATATGAGGCGCCGCGAGGAGGAGTGATGTATGGGCCACATCGACCATTTTGGAGTTAATGCCATATAGCACTATTTTAACCCTTACCCTATCATCTGAGACTATCATCATCATATCATTAAAAAATGTCGCTTTCATCACTCCTCCTCGCCGGGCCTCATATATATATATATATATATATATATATATATATATATATATATATATATATATATATATATATATATATATATATATATATATATATATATATATATATACACGTGACTGCATATGCCAACTTTTATCTACTGACACACTTCTGGGGGAGCACCATTTTTCTCCCTCCCACCCCTGCCCCAGTTTTCTTTTCCCTGGGCATTGTGGTGAAATATGCTGGCAAGATCTAAATCAGATATAAAATGGGCCCCTCGTGCCAGAGCTTGAAGATCGGCATAAGTTTGTGGACCACAAATGGAACGGTGCCTAAAAAAAAATGTCATGACACCCTGACGTGTCATCTCACTTCAGGCTCTTTTATGTTTGAGCCTGAAGCTCTCTGCTCTTTTCTGTTTGATTCAAAATTGTTAGAGTAGAGCTTTGCATTTTCTGTTGTTGAGGTGTGTGTGTGTGTGTGTGTGTGTGTGTGTGTGTGTGTGTGTGTGTGTGTGTGTGTGTGTGTGTGTGTGTGTGTGTGTGTGTGTGTGTGTGTGTGTGTGCTGCTGCTGCTGCTGATTGACCAGAGCATTCCAAATTATTCAAGATGGTACTCACTCTGTCAGGCAGACAGCGATTCAGAAGTGACGCCAGCTTGGAAGTTTTAATGTGGGATCAATGGGGAGATGTGGGGCGTAGAGGGGTCAAGGTGGTGGAGATTATGCAGAGAAGGAGGCTGGAAGTGTTGTGTGTGCAGGAGGCCAAATGAAAAGGAGACAGGGTGAGGAGTTTGGTTGGAGGATACAAGCTGTTGCACATGGGTAGGGATGAAAGGATTAATATTGTGGGAATAGTCGTATCGGAAGAGATCAGCAAGCAGGTGGCCAGAGTGGAAAGATGAGAAGCATGGATAGTTATGGCATAGGTGGTGATACAGAGGAAAATGGTTTGTGCTTTGTTGATACATGTGCCACAAACGGGAATGACTTGGGCGGAGAAGCAGGAATTCAGGGACGCACTGGAGATGATGATGGGATTGGTTGAGCTGGACGTGGTGCTGTGAATTGTGGGGGACTTTAATGCCATGTGGGAGTAACGGAGCAGGTGAAGAGGAATGGGTTTGTAAATTTGATTGGGGAATGAGGAACAGAGAGGGCCGAGAGCTGGTGGAGCTGGTAGCGAGGAATGGTAGCTATGTTCACAATGAGACAGCTAGTGGAGAGAGGGTGGATGTGCAAGGTGAAATGGTGTTGGGATTTTTGGACCTGGAGAAGGCTTATGACACTGTCCCAAGAGATATGGCAACACTGAGATGGATGCGAGTACCGGAAACAGAAGTTAGGTTGGTGGAAGTGATGTACAAGGGAGTGAAGAGGAGAGTTTTGGTTGGTCCTACGATGTCTGAGGAGTTCAGAACGAACATTGGTTTGAGACGGGGAAGCACTCTCAGCCCACTCATATTTATCATGGTGGTGGAGTTGGTAAGCAGCTGGTAAGTAAACATGAGGGGTATTCTGAGGAGTGGATGTTGTACATGGACGATCTCGTGGTTGTGGTCCAGAGTAGGTGGGAGAGGCAGGAAGTAATGGGGGAGTGGAAGTAGGCATTTGAGAAAAAAGGGCTGAGGATGAGTATGGAGAAAACAGGTGATGTGGGTCGGGCAACAGAAAAAATAAATGAATATCAGGTTAGAGGGGAAGGACATCAGACAGGGAAATAGGTTTAAGTATCTGGGAGGAATGGTTCCCAGGGATGGTAAGTCGGAGGCAGAGGTGCGTATGAGGATTCAGGTGGGTCCAAATAGCATGGAGGAGGGTGGAAGGATTAATGGCAGACAGAAAGATGTTGAGGAGATTGAAAGGTAAGGTTCTGATGTCGTGTGTAACGCCAGCCTACCTTTACGGTCCAGAAATGGTGGCACTGTTTTAGAGACAACAGGGGCTACATGTTTGTGAGAACAACTGGGTCAGGAGGATTGCATTAGTGAAGAGGGTTTCTAGAAGGAGTGTGCATGAACTGAGGGAGAAGATTGGTGTGCAGATGAGCTTGACAGGGAGATTAGAGAAATGCTGGCTGAGGTGGGGCGTGCACTTGGTGCGGAAGGGGGAAGAGAGAATGGTGAAGAGAGCAGATGGGTTGAGGGAACAATGCAGGAGGAAAAGAGGTCGACCACCATTGAGATGGGAGGATTGTGTGAGGAGGGATATCAATCAGGTGAGAGTGGTTGGAGAGTGGTGAGATTTGTCTGAGGCCAGAAGGAAGTGGAGGAGTATCATGGCCGAGGCATGGCGGAAGCTTGGTGCCCTTGGACGTCACCTCTCATAAATGCAAGATGAGGAGCGTGTGTGTGTGTGTTTTTAGATAGTTTTTTTTGTTTGTTTTTTTTCAAGTATGTACATAAAATATGATCCTGCTCAATTACACACTTAATGGTCTATTCGAGCTTCCTCTGCTGCATGAAGTTATCGATGCCTGATACAAAAATGATTCACACACTACCATTGCGCACCATTTTACGGCCTTCCCTGCACACATGTGCACACAAATTGCATTTTCTGGATCATTTGATTGTTCTAAATGGGTAAAAACGTTCAGGATGTTTTCACAGGTTTGGATGAGGATGAGATTCGACAGAGAAAAGCTGCGAAGATGGATAATTTCTTCTTTTACATCTACACTGGCACCATTGTCCTGCTGGGCACTGTTATCGTAGTACTGTGGGCAGATTATAAAGACGTAAAGGCCTGAGATGCTTCTCAAGTGAAATGCAAGCTCCAGTTTAACCCTCTGAGAGACATGTAATCCATTTGGATTTTAGGTTCTGTTTCTAAATATTATCAAAGTCGTTTAGAGATTTGCACCTGTACATGTGCCATCCTATATCTATCAATAAAGGAGATTTTTTTTTCGTCCATGCCAAGCTCATTTCAAAATAAATTTGTTTGGTGATGTTATGTGAGTTGCAATGTTCAAACCCCCTTTTCCAGCTGTATAGCCTGTATTATAATATGTTGTGCCTTGGCAAAAAAGTGGATTTGATGGTCATAAACGAATATCAGCCATATCTAACCACATGGTAGGTGAGAAGTTGGCCTTTTTGTCTTGGATTTTGTTTCGATTGTGGTGTGGGCATACACGTCAATGGGCAGGTGGTCTTTGGAGTAGTAGGATGCACAACCACATGTCATTAAACTATCATGATTGATTATAGTGAGTACAGTAATTTCAAATAAATAATGAGTATTATACTGAACCAAAGGATTGAGGTATGTGTAGGTGTGTCGTTGATTGCTAATTCCACATTCGGGTTTCAAAATGTCGAATGGAGCATTTCCAGATCTCAAAGTATCCGTGTATGTGTGTGTGTGTGTGTGTGTGTGTGTGTGTGTGTGTGTGTGTGTGTGTGTGTGTGTGTGTGTGTGTTCGTGCGTGCATGTGTCGACTTCTCCAATGCTCTTCTAGCTGAAGAAGGCTCAATAAAGCAACTATGAAAGGCAAACACAGTGTCAGCCCTTTCCTGTTCCAAAACCTTCCCAGAGGTTTTTCACAGCTGTAAAGACGTTCACAAATCGTACATACATGAGAATCCCAATGCATGGGAAGTATGGGAGGAGTAAATTTATCTGTATAATCTTAGCCACCTGAGTTATTTGATTAGGTGAGAGCTAATTGGTTATTCCCTTCATTCACAGGTGAGAGATGTGAGTGTGTCTTTGTGTTTCATATACTGTATATGTGTGTGTGTATATATATATATATATTTATTTATTTATTTTAAAATGTGTGTGAATGCAAGTTCCTGATGTTGACTGCTATCTCTACATGTGGGTGGGTTTTTGGAGATTGAATGGAGACCGACCAGGTCTCAAAGTGTGTGTGTGTGTGTGTGTGTGTGTGTGTGTGTGTGTGTGTGTGTGTGTGTGTGTGTGTGTGGGTGTGTGTGTGTGCGTGCGTGTGTGTGTGTGTGTGCGTGCGTGTGTGTGTGTGTGTGTGTGTGTGTGCGTGCGTGCGTGTGTGTGTGCGTGTGTGCGTGTGCGTGTGTGTGCGTGTGTGAAAGAGATATGTGTGGGATCACATATCAATATGTGTGTATATAATAATGCAGTTCTGCGAAACCGTCACTCCTCAAGGCAATGGCAGACAACATATAAGCCTTATTCAGATGACGTCACCGGTCACGTGACTGTGGCAGCTCCGCCATATTGAGTGGCAAGAAAGTATTACCGCGTCCATAACAACTGATAGTCTCCACTTCAACTACACCGTTATTTCCAAGCAAGGGATTTTTTTTCTGCAAATGGGTAAGAGTTGTTGTGTCCCGGGATGTACTCAGCGATATACCAAAGGCTCTGGAGTGCAGTTTTACCGCTTTCCCGCCGAAGTACACCGACGAAATCTTTGGATATCGGTTCTGAGAAGACAAAAATGGCGACCTGGTGAACATGACTGGTTGTGCGGCCTTCACTTTGTCTCCGGTATATAACTAATTTCTGATACGTTATTTCAGTAGTTGTCATTAAATAGCTGGTGGTTACAAAATATTGTCTGATTTGTATCATTAAAATGCATGATATCCCTTGTTTTGTTGACAGAAATGAGATAGGCGACATCGCCTTTCTAACAGCTGTCTAACGCGCACAGTTCTGAGTTGTTTCACTACAGAAAGTCACATCGATATGTATAATACATCAACTACTAGTACGTGGAAATATCCACAGCAGCGTGGCATTACACCGGATGTTTGTCATGGAAAAAATATAATGTATCTGTAAGAAAACTGACGAACGAAGATTTTCTACAAACGTAGACAAGAGCTTCACTTGAAATTAACTTGTGGCAGCAGTCAGGTTAAAAAATGTGACGCTGGTTGCTGAACAAAACAAGCAACAACGGTAATACAATAATAGTGAAATGAAAGAAAACAGGCTTACCTTTACCTCACGATAATACTGTTCTTGTCAGCTTTCGTCGAGATTATGTCACTAACAAACCCGGCGACATAATACGAGTAAGCGTCCGTCCTCTTGAAGGCTTTCAGGCTGGCGTGAGTGTCAGGACTCGGCGTTTCAACGAGGTAAACACAGATGTCAGGGAAAACGATTTGAGGCCAAAATTTCCTTTCTGTTGTCCATTTATCCTTTGAAATAATATAAGGATCTTCACTTAGACCACACAGCTTCAGTTTTTTGCAGTACCTCTTAGAAATAACATCTAATCCATGGAAATAGCCCAGAAGTTCGCGTGACACGTGCGTGCGTGGTAGCCATGGTTTTTTTTTACCACTCAATATGGCGGAGCCTTGCCTTCCGCTGTGACGTCACTCGCTTAGTCCAGAGGGTCAATTGGAGTACCAAGACAGTTATTTCATTCGTGTCCGTTTTATATAGCTCTTCCCTCATCTCAAGTGCGCTTATGTGACAAAATGCGTTGCGAGAGCTTGCAGGTAGGTCTTATCCCCATCCTTTAGTCTCTTATATATTTTACTTTCCTTCACACACGATCTCTCCATCACGCAAACACACATGCCACAGTCTCAAGCAACAGGAGCACCTCATTAGCATATGATGCCATAACCCCACTCAAGCCACACGCTATTCTCAAACTGACCTCAGACCTTCGTCGTGCTCTAACCTCAATGCGACCACATTTATACAGCCATCGCACGCAACACTTTCATAATAATCCCCACATCATCAGACCTCAGTTCAAACTCACCTACACGCACCATTGACACCACAATCTTGACGACCACCATCACCACCATCATGAAATCGCCACACTACAATCGCTACACTACACCACCGTTGCTATCACTCAACCACCATCACCATCAATGACCACCACCTTCCTCTGGACCAGCAGGAGACAAGGGAGTGGCCCGTACCCTTTTAGATACTCGGGGCTGGACGTTCTGGCATCAAGCTTGGGGGACAAGTGTGCGCTGGGTGCAGTTCAACACTGTGAGGACAGCCCCAACATTCCGCTCAACTGCAGCCCTCATTTGGTGTCCAGCACATGTTCGTGGCCGGAGAGCACCGCCAAATGCCCTCGTGCTATGTTATTCTAGGAGCTCCGTCACGGAATGGAGTTTAAAGCAAATGCGGCCATTTTCGGTGAGAAATCCTCATCGGGGCAGGGCTAACACAGTGGTTTGAGTCTACGCGCCAATGAGGGTGCAGGGAAACACCTATCGTGCTCCGCCTGTTCCGCTCTCAAGTGCTGCCCTAGGAGAAATATGAAAGAATGCTCTTCTCTGGCCCACCCGCCTCTCTCATCTGGCCCACCGGCTCTTCTTCTGCCTATTTTCTCCCGCATGCCCCACTCACTCTCCCGTTTGGCCCGCCTCTTTGTTCTTGAAGTTACGGACCAAAATGGAGTCCATGACCGAGCAGTAGAGCCAGATGGAGTGCAATGAGATAGGATTAGCATTTACACGTACAGACCTCTTTACGCTCACATTAAGGCTATTCCTCTCACGCATTATTTTCTTTGTTTACAAAACCCCCTGACCTACATCTTTACAACTCATCTGCCAATCATTGCACCTCCTCCAACCACACACAGTAGACACCCCAATTCCCCCCCTCCTCCCATTTCCCCCTCCTCAGCAACTGGGTTGCATTGGTCCGTCAATTGCGCAAGGGAACAAAAGCAGTCGCAAACACCTCGTTCTCTCTCTCTCTCTCTTTCTCTCTTTCTCTCTTTCTCTCTTTCTCTCTTTCTCTCTTTCTCTCTTTTTTTCTCTCTCTCTCTCTCTCTCTCTCTCTCTCTCTCTCTCTCTCTCTCTCTCTCTCTCTCTCTCTCTCTCTCTCTCTCTCTCTCTCTCTCTCTCTCTCTCTCTCTCTCTCTGCGCTCTAACTTTCCTCGGGTGTGTGTCTGATGGTACCTGTCACGTTTATAGCATTATTAAGATTGTAGAAGTTCATTATCGGATTAGCTCTGCACCAAGTCCTCTTTTGTGAATATTTTCATTCTCTTGTTAATAATAGACCTGTGTTATGAATATACCCAGCTCAAAGCATCTTTTCACTGTTGGTCCAGCACACTCCGCTTACAGTAGAGCTGGGAAGTTCTGCCGCATGTAATTTGCTCTGATGAGCCGGTAAGTACAAACGGCTCCACTCAGCTGCACCTGATCCGTTGAGTAGAGTACACATCAAGAGCACAAGACCCCCCCCCCCCCATTTGTTGCAGCCATCCATATGTAAGGTATCATGTGAGGTCGTGTAACCCTGCAGGATTGGCAGTACCAATTGGCACTCATGGTTGCTTAGCAACCTACCAGGGCATGAACTTATTCATGCCATGCCCATGGCCTCAGGACCTGGTGTTCAGTAGGAACCCAAACGCTTCCCCTCGTGGTCAAGCTCGAACCCCGGATCCGTAACAATATGTATAATGTGTATGATCACATATCAATATGTATGTATATAATATTGTTACGGTTCTAGGAACCGTATGCATACAAACATACAGGTGCCCTAAAGTTAGTTTTGCCATTAAGTATATGTGTAGATAGAATCCCTCCTTGTGTTTAGTGGGAAATCAAAGGGGTGTGTTGCGATGTTTTTTTAGTTAGATTAATAAATATTTATATCCCCTCCATTATGAACCACAGTACCTTCCTCTCTCATGGGCTGAACAAACGCTTGTTCGCCTACTCGCCCCAACCGGCGACTCGCTGTCCGAGGCAAAATCCTCTTGCAGTAGTTCCTTTTTGGTGAGTCCGCACGTGTGGAGTGGGCGGGCTTCCCGGTATGGCCGAAACCCTACCCAGAAAGGGTGGACCCATGGAAGCCCTGTCCAATCAAGGCGGACAGTGACGTCAGCTTCAACAAGGCCCTCCCCGCTGAGGGATATCTATAAATTACGTGGGGGGCTGAGAGAGTGGAGTGCAGGGAGTGTTGGAGTAAAGAGCGTTGGTTGAGGAGCGTTGGGGTGCTGAGAGGGAGAGCGAGTGAGTTGGAAAGTGAGTCCTCTGGCGAGCTGGAAAGTGAGTCGTCTTGGGAGTAAGCTGGAAACCCCGATCCCCACCTCGGACTCCGCTTTACTCGACCTGGGCCCCTTCACCGACACGGTCTCCATGCGGGTGGCCGTGGACCGAGTCGCATGACCATTGCCAGGTGCCGCACCACAGAGCATTCCTTTCCCCGGAACTCAGGTACCAAGAACTGTGACCTCAACTCCCTCCCTCCCTGGCTGAAAAGGTCCTTTGCATACAACTGGGTTTATTTTGTCCGAGTGTGTGTCTGAGTGTGTGGCACCATCTTTAAGTAGAAACTGTATAAGTTATTCCAACCTTGTAAATCTTGCCTGTATTATTCTTGCGACAAGTCTGCTCTGTGTCTGCTTTATAAGTTTCTGTAAAATCGTCACACTACATCTCTCTCATCTTCCCCTGCATAACACCCCAATAAACCGTTATGTTATCCCCAATATGTTACCTGTACCACATAACTTTCCTCGCTTTATTGTAAATAAATTATTGTAGAAATGTTCCCAGTTCGTTTTTGTCTTTTCCTCCATTGGTGCAGCATGGCTCGGATCTAAGTTTTCAGCCGGGTCTTTATCCCCGATAATCTGTTAATCCGAGCCGGTACATTCTTGGAGGGTCCGCTCGGCTGCATCCGAACCAGAAAGGGAGTTGGTAGTTGGTAGAGTGATCCGGTTCGGGTAAGACTACCGAGGGCGTGGTTCACCGGTAGATGACACCGCGTGGTGAATTAGGTAAATTGGTTCGAGACAAAAAGACCCTATGCTACACGGTGGATGTATTGGCGTCCACGGTTGGTTAAGCGACCCGCCGCCTCACAGAATTATCTGGAGCGATGGCCTACAATTCCGGAGAGTCTTGTGGGAATCGACGTAACTTTTCCCACCTCGTGGTCGTTCTTGCCACCGGACCCCGGCCCGCAACAATATGTATATTGTATAATGTGTTTGATCACATATCAATATGTGTGTAAATAATATGTATATTGTATAATATGTGTTTGATTACGTATCAATATGTGTGTATATAATATTTGTATGATCAAATATATCAATATGTGTGAATATAATATTTGTATGATCAAATATATCAATATGTGTGAATATAATATGTATATTGTATAATATTTGTATGATCAAATATCAATATGTGTGTATATAATATGTATATTGTATAATATGTGTTTGATCACATATCAATATGTGTGTATATAATATGTATATTGTATAATATGTGTATGAACACATATCAATATGTGTGTATATAATATTTGTATGATCAAATATATCAATATGTGTGTATATAATATTTGTGTGATCAAATATATCAATATGTGTGAATATAATATTTGTATGATCAAATATATCAATATGTGTGAATATAATATGTATATTGTATAATATTTGTATGATCAAATATCAATATGTGTGAATATAATATGTATATTGTATAATATTTGTATGATCAAATATCAATATGTGTGTATATAATATGTATATTGTATAATATGTGTTTGATCACATATCAATATGTGTGTATATAAAATGTATATTGTATAATATGTGTATGAATACATATCAAAATGTGTGTATATAATATTTGTATTATCAAATATATCAATATGTGTGAATATAATATGTATATTGTATGATCAAATATATCAATATGTGTGAATATAATATGTATATTGTATAATATGTGTATGAACACATTTCAATATGTGTGTATATAATATTTGTATGATCAAATATCAATATGTGCATAGAATATGTATATTGTATAATATATGAATTATCACATAACAATATGTGTGTGTATATAATATGTATATTGCATAATATGTGTAACGTGTATGAACACATAGCAATTTGTGTGTATTTAATATTTGGATGATCAAATATCAATATGTGTGAATATAAATGTATATTGTATTATATGTGAATGAACACATATCGATATGTCTGTATATAATACTGTATTTGTGTGATCAAATTTCAATATGTGTGTATATAATATGTATATTGTATAATGTTTGTGATCAAATAGCAAAACGTGTGTGTTTGTATACATATATATATATATATATATATATATATATATATATATATATATATATATATATATATATATATATATATATATATATATATTATGTGTATAATAAAATATCAATGTGTGTGTATATAATATGTGCAATCGAATATATTAAGGTCATTCTAACCTCTCACTGACTGATATTAATGTTCGGTACCTTCTGGGTGACGTGGAAAGCTGTAATTTTGTGTGCCGTCGAAGCCGATACACCGGGGGAAAAAAATCACAGAACCATCGGAAAGGGTCCGAAAATTAAATAAACCAATGTCACCCGCAGGGTGACCCGTATCTTGCCAAAAGGTGACCACGTGTGACTTCTTTAAGGTCACACTGAGGTGAACAGAGCTGCTATCCAACAGGAGCGACTCCTTGAGGAATATCTGCCTACGAGAGAATCGTTCTTCAGAGTAACCATGAAAAATATGCGTTTTCCTCATCACGTCACCAAATGACGTCATAATGTTTCAAGCTTGACATATCTAGAAAGCACTCATCGAGGTGTTCAATTTGAGGTACTACACGATATGGTTCCTAAAACTTGAAAATTTGACCTTGGGGTCAAATATGTTTGACCTTCGGCGTTAACCATGAAGGTCAAGGCCAATCGCCACCAAAAACTAATCAGCTGAGCGCCAGACCATGAACTATATTCCCATGAAGTTTGAAGACGATTCGATCAAAATTACTCAAAAAATAAGGGTTTCGTCGACTCCCCTGATTTGCGACTAAGTGACCTTGACCTTTGACCTTGACCTTCAAAATTGTATGCGCTGAAAGGGATCTCTATAGGCCTCTGATGTGCGAAGTTACAAAAATTTCCAATGATAACTGTGCTCTGCAGAATTTTTTATACATGATTACAGACAAACAAACAAACAAACAAACAAAAAAATAAACATACAAGCTGACTAACATATCTTGCAAAAACTTCGTTTTGGCAAGATAAATATCCGAACAGAAGTGAAGCCTTGTGCTCACTGCAGGTGAGCGACCCAAGACAATGGGGATGATGAGATGTTATGCTGCAACTGCTGCTATTTATTATGTACCATGTACCTATGTACAAAGCACGGTTGTTTGTTATTGCTTCCATTGTGTAAGTATACCCTACTCTGGCATGTGTATAAATTACAATCGTGCATGTGTATGTTTGTGTAAATCTCGATTCGTATGTGTTTATGTGTGTGCATGCACATACACGCCGCTGCCGGTCATCATCTCCACTTGCTGGTCTCTAAGACTGAACGGAGTCTTCCATTGGCCCTGAAGCATCAATCTTTACCCCAACAAGGAACTCCCATGGAAATGCTGATGCTCGTTTGATTTAATTCATCATACTCTTTACACAGCATTGGTGCTACTGAAGTCGTTTCTTGGAAATGGTTGTACTTGGTGCTTTGCCATTGTGTTCCCAGCATTGTTTGTCTATGCTCTATCCTATTAAATGCTAAGCATCAACTAAGGAAACACATGCACCATTTTTAAAGTCCTTAATATGTCTCGTCGGGTTTGAACCACCGAACTCTCAGGCTCGGAGCAGACGCCACTCTCACTATTATGCCCCAGAATGTGGTTATCTTGCTCTATTGCTGCCTATAACTTCCTCCATCTGAAATACCAAGATTTCCATTTTGTATCAATTTGGATTTGCTTTCTACCAAAAGAGACTTATCAGAGAATGTTACACTCAGTATTTATTGAAGGATGCGAACTGCAGTAGCAGTGGTGAGTTAGCCTGTGTTTGATCCACAACCGAGTTGTACTTGATGAAATTGCAGCTTGAGAGATGACAGAAGGAGTGCTCCATTGCGAAGCAAGCTCTCCTTCAGTTTGGGACATCAAGCTGCCGACTCTGTATACGTTTAGGTTGGAGACCTTAAAGACCCCACAATGTCCTGAAAAAAATATATCAGTACCCTGTAAAAATTTATTGCTTGAAGTAAGTTATATGATCTGCATTAGATGTGATACAGGTATGTAGAGCCAAATGGCCTTTTAAATGAGCCTTGATTCCCATTTAACTTGAACACATTTGTGTAAATTCCACTTGGAGCTAAATGAAGAATATGGGACAGATAGTCAGTCGACCCTTCACAGAGTGGCCAGGTGGTATGTACAAATAAGGTGTGCTACTTTGTGAAAGGACAACTAGTTATCATGTCATATGATTCATTGGAGTATCAATTTCTGAAGGATGTGGTTTTGGAACTGCTCTATTAGACCCTACCTTGAACAATCGAACTTTGTTGTTTTGTGGTTCCATGACTGCTTTGTCTTTGTCCTTGGATATATTGCGAAAGTAACGGCCATTTTGAACTGTGATTATTTCAATAATTTCAATGCTGTAATCACTGTTTTTGAACAGATTTATATTGTGATAAAATAACTTTTATAACTGCATTCTTAAGAGGTGCACCTCATGATTCAAACAGCAAATATGATATGGTTAGCTCACAACAGCCAAAGCACATGCGTAAAGGAGACTCGAAGTTGAATTTGGAAAGCATCCCTATCCTGGGACAATCTCCACATTCGCCCACATAATGCCAATAATCAAGCCAACGATGACAATGGTGATGCTGTACAGGATAAAAAAGCCGCAGTCCAAGTCCTCTGCCTTTCTTTTATCCTGCTTCTTGTTTGTAGCTGGAAGGAAAAAAAATTAAGGTAAATATAAATTAGGCTTCATCTAAACAGCAACTCGTTTGGATGAATACAATAAATTTGTGACCATCAGCTTGTAAAATCAAATAACAAATATGCTATTGCATATCCTTTCAATGGAATTGTGCAGTACAGACTGCTTTAGCAAGAAGAGGATTAATTATATGGCCAATTCATCACCAACATTCCTCCCTTTCTTGCTGTTGAACGACCAAAAATGGACACCCCTCGAGGCAGAGAAATGTAATTACTTTGTCTCATTCATGGAAGAGCTGGACAACAAGGTGTAAGTTAAAGGAACCAATATTGTACAAGGGAAATACAGATAAACAATGCCAGATCTGAATAATTCCTTTGGTTTATTGTGACGATCAGCTGAGCGCTATTCATCATCGAGGTTATGATCATTCAATCCCAAAACCTCTCCAAACGGTGGGTCCATGACCTTGGTTGTGTCTGAAAGTCATCCATACAGGCAGGGAGAGAGGGAGAAAAGAGAAGACTGCAGACAAAAGGAAGCAGGCAGTTAGTGATGAGAGCAATGCTCATGAGTGGGTATGAGACCACATAAAATTGTGATGAGCTGCTATCTACAAGGACCGAAGACAAGAGTACAGACTTCGGAAGACAATTTCAGAGAGTCTGCCTATTTATTGGGTGATGAACTTCCTGGTAAAGATCGGAGTTATCTAAAAAGTGGCACAGATGATTTACCAGGAAAGTAGAGAGGTCTCGGTGTATAGATCAGAAACAAGATAGGTTCGAGAACATTAGCTTGAGGGATGTCAGCTTACTCGTGTAAAGTAAGAGAGAACACCACCCAGAGCAACAGACTTCTTGTGTACTTGAGGGAAATCAAGTTAGGAAAGTACTCTAAATGCCATATGTGGACAATTTGTATGTGATGGGTGAGATTGCTTTGACCTGTTGGTTGAAGTTCATGACATCCCTCCATTACTGAAAGAGCAGAAGTTGCATGTCTCGAGGGGGGTTGCCTGGGGGAAGACCAAACTGGTGAACTGGCATTAAAGAGTTTGCAAAAAGGTAGGAATTGAAGTCTGTGAGATGATTAGCTCTGCTACCGAAGGTGAACGGAGGTTATGTTTTCACTCCTCTCTGTTTGTTTGTCTGTCTGTGAGCAGGATATCTCAAAAAAGTTATGGACGGATTCAGATGAAATTTGGTGTACAGATTGGGTGTGTGACACAGCCAAATTGGTTAGATTTTGATGAAGATCCGGATCCGGATATGACATTTAAAAAATCTTTTCAGTGATTCTTCACCATTGAGAGATGGGGCAAAAAACGATACTTCCCATGATATGACAAAACTAGGTGGATGAGTTTGTTAGGTGAAAAGAAAAAGCCGATTAGATATTGGTTCAGGTCTGGATGCAGATCGAGCCGATCAGTAGGATACAAAATGTAAACTGTGAAGTCTGGTGGAGGTATGCGCTCTACCGAATGCCGTTCTAGTTATTTTTGAATGTCGTACTTAAGGAGAACTACCTCGGCAACTTTCTTTTGAATGGCGGTGTTTTTGGTAACTTTTCAAAATTAAGGTAAGTGATCCTCTACCAAAAGACGAACAAAGGAGCATTGAAAGAAACAGCAGACACGCAAGCCTTAAGAATGAAAGCCCCGATGTCTAAACTAGTTAGGGTTAGGTTGCAAATCAAGAAAAGTTGGGAAAATGCATCAACATTGGTAAAAAGACTTTTCCATCTTTGCTTCCCTTGTTATTTTTTTAAGGAGCAGTTTTGTAAGGGCAAGTGAAGTTGGGATTGAAATGAAAATAAAGGAGACCCATGTCTCTTCAGCAAAAACAGAGTTGAGACCCTCGGCTTAACCCAACCATCATAAACTACTTCAAGAGTGACTGCTTGACTTTTTTGTTTGTGCAGGTGTGGAAGAAATAATTATATTAATGTACTCAAAATTGTAATTGTGCTGGTGTTTTATAAATTTAATTTTTATGCTACAAGTCGAATTGGCAAAAAGGTAGGAATTGAAGTCTGTGAGATGTGGTATGTCATCACAAACATGGTGTTATGTGTTTGTGTTGCCTGTTCTATCAATCCAATTGAAAAAGGCCTGTGAGGTCCTAAGGTGTCCCCACTTTTATAGTCCTCTTGCAAAACGTGTTGCCTTACCCTTGCTGATTCTCGTTTCAGCTGCCACGTTGAGGGTGGTGAGCTCGATCGAGCGGCTTTTGGTAATAAATTCGATGCTCTTCTTGACTTTCAGCCAAACGCCATGACTTTTCCAGGGCGTATTCTTGTTTTTTGGAATATGCGACATCCGTATGAGGAGAATTGTCGCCACGATACTGGTACTCAGTATTAAGCTGCAAGCAGTCAAGTATATTGCTGTAAGATAAGGTGACAAAAAGTGGGAGAGACAATGAAGTCCAACAGGTTTCTAAAAGGGTGGATACAGGTTGCGCCAGTCGCATGTTGTGACAGGTGCACCATCATTGAGGGTGTAAATAAGCCTGAGTAGGATAACCTGCTTTGATTTGGTGGATTAAAAACAAGGAGAGGGCAGGAAGGGCAATGTCAAAATTGTTTTTGTTCAATGCCAACAGTGACTGATGTACGGTCAGTGACCTGCCTGTCATGGGGTGATGAACTTCCTGGTAAAGATCGGAGTTATCGCAAAAGTGGCACAGAGCATAACTTCGTATGGTTATCTTAGCGCTTGCCGTTTAGATGTAGGAGCCATATATTTATTACGGATGCATGTGGGAGAGGGGGTTTGTCATCGACGTTCGTATGCAGCATGTGGCTGTGGTTTGCATCATTGTTGGGAGCACAGCTGTACTGCTGATGCAGTGCCCCCTGTAGCCAGGAGTGGGAATTTGTCATTTCTCCACGCGTAGTGTAAAGCGAGGTTAAGCAATCGGTTCACCCTGTCTGACAGTAGTCAATGATGAAGGAACTACATAATTTCAATTTGATTTTGTATTTTAAACACTGTAGAACATGAGTCGGAACAAGACCCTGCAGTTTCGCAGAACTATGGCTCTGAATTGGGTAAATTGTATGGAATCTAGTCCCAATCGAGGATGCACTTTCACGGTGTAATAATTGTTTCTGTCTGCCTGTCTGGCAGTGAAACAAAATTGCAAATCATTCCAAACACAAAAAACTTACTGTTTTTCGGGACATCATAAAGGACACAAACAACAGGCAAAAATCATTAATTTGACGTGTCAAGTACGTTGGTGTTGGAGGGTGCACAGCGTTAATAAAATCAATCACACAAGGAACTTCGACGCAGGAGGGTCATTCGACCCATCAAGCCTGTGCAGTTCTTCCACGATCCAAACACCCCTCTATCCCCACTGCTTCGAGGAAACTTTTCTCAATTCAAGTTTAAACCCATCAATTGTCTCTGCTGCCACCACCTTTCCAAGGAGACCATTCCATACATTTACCACTGTCTGAGTGAAACACCCCTGCCTCAACATCATCCTCAAGCTGTGCTCACCTTCATGCTACATGAATACGGTAAAAATCCAGATCAATGGTTTTCAATGTCCATATTCACGAATACTGTAAGTCCTGACGTGGATACGATTATTCCAATCGCAATGTGTATCCATTGATATCGTATCTGCAATGCACCTACAGGTGGAGTGTTGAGATCCATGGTATGCCATTCTCCACTCATCAATGCGAAAGGAGTTGAGAAGTGGGAAGAGCTGGAAGGGAAAATATACGATCCAAGAATCCCTGAGTGCAAAGGTGCTCAAACATTGACAATGTCTTGGTCTGCATTGCTAATGTCATTGTGTGTCTTTTGGAGTAATAATGGGTGCACCTTCCTTTCGATTTCCTAAGGGCGTGGGTGTTTGTAGTATTCCAGACGAGGTACAGAATCGCTAAATTTCTGTACACTATCAACGCCACCTCTTTTGATTTATAATTTATCCCCCTATCAATACAACCTGAACCCAGTTGGCTTTACCTTTACCTACCTGACACTGCCCTGTCTGCTTACCCCTGCCCGTATCTATTAGCGCCCCCAGATCCTTCGACTGTGTGACATACTCCAAGACTGCCCCTTGCAACATTCCCTATTTTCATTATTCTTCCCCATCCTCAGCACCTTACATTTCTTAAGTTTCCAATCTAGTTTACTACATTAGCAGCCAGCCCACAAGCCCTCACCTTCACCAACAGCCTTCCATGATGTTCTTTATTCAATTCATTCTGAAAGTCTAGATGTACTGTGCTGCACTCCACCCAGTGCACTTCCCTCATCCATCCAATCAGAAACTCTCATAGAACTCTGACACATTTATTAAGTCTTCCCCAAGCACCGGCGAAGGCTAATTTCTACTGTTGGGTTTGTTTCTATCATGAGTGCTCCCAATTTTAATGGCACCACAGTTTCTTCGACCCCCCCCCCACCAATCCCACCCCGCAGGAGTACAAAACATGGTTTACGAAAAAATATTTTCACGAAAAAAAATAAGTGAACACTATATTCGTTATTGTTGTGTGTCTGTCTGTCTGTCTGTCTGTTGGGTAGTCAATCCAGTCGAAAAAAAAAAATTTCAAAAAAAAAAAAATTTGAAATTTGTTCTACTCTTATTATCAGTATTTCCGTTGATATGTTTGTCTGTCTGTCCCGTTAATACAATGGCGATTTCGATGAAACTTGGTTGGTAGGTTCATACCATGACCGAGTTGTGTGCAAATGAGAACCGTTGCTATGGACACCACCGTTGCCTAGCAACGGGACTTTGACATTTTTGAAAAATCATAAAAAAATTATTTTTTCGAAAATCAAAAATCGGGCCACGAGCGACTGTGGGCAGTACATTCAGCCATATTGTCAAAAATTTTCGGCCGGATCCTATGAAAACTGTCGGAGAAGATAGACTTTGAATGAACCCTGGTCAAAAACAATAAAAAAAACGAAGTTCGTTATATCTCAGAGACTATGAGTCAGATATACATGAAACTGGTATGGTAGGTTCATGGTATGTCCTAGTTATGTGTGAGAAAGAACCGTTGCTATGGACCCCTCCGTTGCCTAGCAACGGCCGACTACCCATGGCCACCTACCGGCTTGTCTGTCTGTCTGTCTGTCTGTCTCGAGCAAAGCTCCGTGGGTTTTGATCCGATCCTGATAAAATTTTTGTGGGAGGTTTATATCATCATCTAGTTGTGTTTTCCTGAGAATGGGCGTGGTGCGCCCAATATGGGCGGAGCCACGCCCAAAAAACGTGTTTTTAGGGGGTATCCGATTTCAATTTGCATCTTCTCCTAGGGGTTTTGTCGAATCTGACAGGGGTTTCGGTATTTGGTTAGCCCTATGGCACCTGCATAGCCCCACGGAGCTCGATTTTTCATTTTCGTCCCAAGGTCAAGGTCACAAGGTCACGAACTTAGAAAATTGCGAATTTTGACATAAAAAATTATCTTGTCCGAGGGGTTTGTCGAGTCTGGCTGGGGTTTCAGTATTTGGTTAGCCCAATGGCACCTGCATAGCCCCACGGAGCTCGATTTTTTTTTCATTTTCGTCCCAAGGTCAAGGTCACAAGGTCAGAAACTTAGCAAATTGCGAATTGTGTTTTTAGGGGGTAGCCAATTTCAATTTGCATCTTCTCCTAGGTGGTTTGTCGAATCTGGCAGGGGTTTCGGTATTTGGTTAGCCCAATGGCACCTGCATAGCCCCACGGAGCTCGATTTTTCATTTTCGTCTCAAGGTCACAAGGTCACGAACTTAGAAAATTTCAAATTTTGACATAAAAATCATACGACCGCCCAAACTTTGAGAGCTGGGATGACAATATTTTTTATGCATAATCTTGAGGTCATTCCCCACCTAAAGTCTTGAAACCATTTTTCCCGATCTCGAATACCTTGCCCGTGGCGCCCCCTTCATGTTTGTTTTTACGCTGATTTCATCAAAGTATGGATAATCCAAGGAGTGCGAAATGCCATATAATATAGCCTACATGACGTTATATTGTTCCTGGAATGTTCCAGAGGAAGTTTTGCACCAAAGATCATAATCCTTGACCTTTGCCCTTTAAAGCTCACAAAGGTCAAATTTTCAAAGTTGTGGGAATCGAACCGGGTTTTCGACGTTCTTCGACAAACTAACTCCAATAAGCTATTGCACCTATCCTGTTTCCTTATTTTAATGTCCACAACATTGTTTTGTGACTTTTAAAGGTTATGCAAAGGTCAAATTTTTAAAGTTGTTGAACAAAACCGGGTTTTCGCCATTTTGCAGCTAATAACCTGTCACTTGTACCACATCATGTTGATCATTTTTATAATTTGGTCAAACATTATCACATTGTCTCATCCTTGACTTCTGAAACAATATACATCGTCAAATACCACTCGTGAACCATCGTCTTCAGACTTGTAATTTTTACCCTCGCCAAAGGAGAGGGTATTGCATTTGGGTCTGTTTGTTACGTGCAAACTCTAAGATTTTGCAAGTATATTGGTCATTCCATTTTGTTATTCTGTCTGTTTGTTGGGTTGCCGAAATAGGTGACCCTTATTGTCAGTAATTCTGTCTGTTTGTTTGGATGTTTGTTGGATCGCCGAAATAGGAGATCCTTATTGTCAGTAATTCTGCCTGTTTGTTTGGATGTTTGTTCATTTGTCATCAGCATAATTGGTGGGAAACGTGGGCCGATTTTGACCAAACTCGGGTGCTAGGTACATCTTCTGACCTAGTGCTTTGGAAATTGTGATGGTTGCTAGGGACGCTTTGGTTCCCCAGCTACAACCGAAAAACCTTCAAAATCGGTACCGTTCACGAGAAATCAAATCCGAAAGCCATTATCCCACGTAGGGTTATGAAATTTGGCACGAATGATCTACAGGTGATGCGCTATCAAATATATTCCGATTTTTATGATATATGGAATACTTTACCTACATCGCCCCCTACAATTAGGGTATGCGTGAAAATTGGCGAAAATTGAAGGCCCCCTAAAGCGACCAGGTGATTGCATCGATACGAATGAAACTTTGCAGGTTCATGGTACTCAATGAGTACTACAACTTTGCCTCAGGACATATTGACTGATTTCGCTTTGGTCAGGGGTCAATTAGTGCAAAAATCGATAATATGCGAGAGCTGGACGTGCCTTCGCGCCAAATGCTACTCCTCCTCGGGTTATGGTCAGATGGTCATGAAAATTCACACTAATCGTCTGGAATACATTGTGCACAAACGATCGAGCGCGATTTTCGATTTAGATCTTTGTTTACCCACAGCACTCCCTCGAACTTTGGGGATTTCCGATTTCAAACCGCATTTTTGGTACTTTTCATTCAAATGGATACCGAGTAGTTATCAGTAGATGGAACTGGATGAAATTTGATATGCATAATCTTAAGGTGATTCCCTATCCACTATATGACATCCATTTTGCTCTATATCTTATAGTTTCCATGCTCAGCGACCCATCGCCGCCTACCGGCTTGTCTGTCTGTTTTGCTTCTTTGTCTGTCTGTCTGTCGCCTACAGGTCACAATTCTAAACCAATCATCATAAAACTTTACCAAGTTGTAGAGGTAGTCTCAACTGAGAAGCCGATTGATTTTGAGGTCAAAGATAAAAAGTCATCTTGAGGTCAAATTTCTGAAATCGTCATTTTTCATCCGATTGACTTGAAATTAGAACAAGATTTGTATATTGCATCACTGAATTGGGAAACTAACTATTTTTGAGGTCAAAGCTGAACTCAAGGTCAGACTTCTAAAATCATTAAATTTTATTTTAAAAATTGTCAATTTTCATCCGATTGACCTGAACTTTCATTAAAATTGTGGATTTTAATCTTAATGAAATGGACAATTTGATGTATCCATGGCAACCTTTGGAGAGGGGGTGGATATTGCAAGTTTCATGCTCTGCATGACGTCTTTTTCTTGTTATCCTTTCTGTCTGTTTATCACCTATAGGTCACAATTTTAATCCGATCTTCACGAAACTTAACCACATGATAGAGTTCGTCATAAGGAAGAAGCCCATTATATATAACTTATTGACCAAGTTATAAAAATAATTTTTTTTTGAAAAGAAGCCCAATATTCAACGTTCAAAAGGTTAACAACTTTGGTGAGATTTCTAAAATCCACAATGCCAATTGACTTCAAATTTGAAGAGGCTTTTTATTTCAGGTCACTGAATTAAATGAGCCAATTATTTTTGAGGTTAACATGGATCAAAAGTTCAACATAGGCTAAAGGTCAACAGCAGGTGAGATTTCTAAAATCCTCAATTTTCATCCAATTGACTTGAAATTTGAAGAAGAGTTGCATATTTGGTCATTGAATTCAATCACAAATTATTTTTGAGGTCAATTTTGTTTTATGGATTTTGCAAGTATCGTGCTCTGCATGAAGTCGTCTTCTTCTTGTTCTGTCTCTGTCTGTCTGTCAATCGCCTACATGTCACAATTTTAAACCGATCTTCACGAAACTTCACCACATGGTAGAGTTTGTCATAAGCAAGAAGCCTGCAGTTAAGAAGGATGTTCTGCCTGCCTGAAAACTTAGCAATATTATTTATGAGTTCAAGTGCGGATGTGATGCTCGGTATGTAGGCAGAACTACCCAGACTCTGACAGAATCAAACAGCATTTCCCTTTGTCCGTCAGCAATTTTTTTTATGACGTCATCTGTCATGTGATTCGGCAGCCATATTGTTTTTTGTTTATTTTAAACCTTCAAAAATCTTCTCCAAAATGGCTAAACAGATCGAGGAGAAACTTTACACATGACCGCCTATCCATGAGGAACAAAAGGTTCACACATATGACATCATAGGTCACATGGTTTGGTAGCCATATTGGATTTGCCCTAAAACATATAAAAATCTTCTCCAGAATGGCTGGACAGATCAAAGAGAACTTCATAAAATGTCCCCCAAGGCATGCGTGCACAAGGTTGTTAAGGATTAAATGATGTCAGATGGTTTGGCAGCCATATTGGATTTAAGAAAAATATTAAATAACATTTTCTCTGGAACCACTCAATTAATTAACGTGAAACTTCAGAATTGTGATCGAGTTTTGATGGGGAATACATGTAGTCCGGCAGATATGTGAAATATTCTGGTAGTTTTGTGCCTTTGATGATACAAGCATGAAATTTGGTACAGTTATAGCATACCCTTAGGAAACATTTTGGATATAGGGACATTCTAGATTACCCCTAGGGTCAAAATGGTGGCCATTTTACAAAATGGCTGCCACGAATAACAAATTCTGCCTGCAAGGTCAGCAAAGTCATATGTGCTTGGTGCAAAACACAATGTAGTGAGTATAATATGATTATTATCAACTAGTCTGCACATGCTTCATTATGATACAAGCATGAAATCTACGTAAGATCTACGTCAGATCTAATCCGTGATTACGTCAGATCGGTCTACGTCAGATCGACGTCATCCTAATCTACGTCAGATCGGTCCGTGAAGGGAACTTCCTGCTATACATTGATGCCCTGAGCAAGATTGTCCCCTGGTTCTTCGCCTTGGGTCATACCAACTACGCCAGGTGGATACCAGTTCACCTGCGCGACATGGTGACACTGGCGACCAAACATGCAAGTGTATACACGCAGTTTATTGCCGGCAACTTCACAGTAAAGAAGACCAGCATCAGAAGTATTCTTGCCATACATCACATCTCAGCTGCAGCATACGAGCAGGATGGATATTGTCTGGGATGAATACCTCACAGACAGTTTGAAGGCAGACACTAGGAAGAAGCGAGGCAAAGGCATCAGGAGACGAGTCGAGCCATCTTGTTCCATTCCTGGAAACTGGCAGACCTTTCTTCGCACAGATGAGAAGAAGATGGAGTTGTTTGACTTCCTAGCCACCAGAGTAGCAACAACAGACACAGACAAACAAGTCATCAGCACCCACCACAAAGATGTGGTTTGTACGCATGCCTGAGATGTTGCTGGTCTTGCCCCTTGTATCCATGAAGAGGCTGACACAAGAATGCTACTCCATGCTGAAGACGCTGTGAGGCAGGGTTACAGCAAAGTGTCGATCCATACAGTAGACACTGATGTCGTGGTCCTTGCGGTGACAGCAGCTGGACGTCTGGACATTGATGAGCTCTGGGTTGCTTTTGGCACAGGAAAACTTCAGGTTCTTGGCAGCTCACGAGATGTCTGTGGCACTGGGACCTAACAAGTGTCGAGGTTTGCCATTCTTCCATGCCCTCACTGGATGTGACACCGTTTCAAGCTTCGGAGGCAGGGGGAAGAAAAAAGCATGGGAAACCTGGAAAGCCTGCGATGAGGTCACTGATGTCACTGCAGCATTCTGTGCCTTGGCTGCCACGCCAACTCCTTCAGACCACATGACCACATGGATGCACTGGAGCGTTTTGCACTTCAGATGACCACATGGATGCACTGGAGCGTTTTGTTGTTGTGCTCTATGATCGCACCAGTAGCCAGGAACATGTCAATGAGTGTCGCAAGCATCTGTTCACCCAGAATGGCAGATCAATAGATGCTCTCCCACCAACTCGTGAAGCCCTGAAACAGCACATCAAGAGAGCTACCTACCAAGCCGGCGACTGTTGGGGCCAGATGATGGTGTCCACACCAGAGCTCCCATCGCCCAGTGACTGGGGGTGGGTTCACACCGATAATGGCTGGGACATATACTGGACAACCCTCCCAGAGGCAACTGAGGCATGTCGGCAACTACTAAGGTGTGACTGCAAAAAGGGATGCAGAGGACAGTGCAAGTGTGTCAAGGCTGCACTCCAGTGCACAGCTCTATGTCACTGTGGTGGGGAGTGTACAAGAGAGTAGAACTGGGACAAGAGAGATCACAGATGATAATTATGTAACATGTACACATGTATCCATGCATCATAGTAGACTCTGTTACCTGGATCTAGAGGTTCCACTGTATAATTTTGACTCTGTAAGTTGATGTTAAGATCAAACAGAAGCACTTCCTCTGAGTTCAAGAGTGTTAAATGAACAACAGTCATTCCATGGTGCTTGATAACAGTTTTTTGAAGAGTTTGTTGTGGAAAACCGTCCCAAAGTGCAAAAATGCACCAAAAAAGACCAAATAAATGCTTTATTCACGCTTTGTCATCTTTATTTGCTATTTCTTATTTGCTAGAATCTATATTTAGTTAAATAAAACCACTGGTATGCTTCTTAAATAAAGTTGTATCCACATGTATCCTCCTTGTACAACACAAAATCTGCTGTTTTGTAAAATGGCCGCCATTTTGGCTCTGGGAAGAATCTGGAATGTCCCTATATCCAAAAATCTTTGTACGATACTGCCCTAGTAGTGTGCCAAATTTCATGCTTGTATCACTAAAGGCACATTTTTTTCACATATCTGCTGGACTAATGCTTTGAATTTCAACTTGATTGGACAGATGGTCTGGCAGCCAGAATGATTTAATTTTTTGATCTGGGTTTTTATTTATTTATTTATTTATTTTTGAATAAGGCTCACTTGGCTGTGCCTGGATGGGTTTGAGGGTGGAGGAGTAGCAGCTGAAATGCGATTCCTATCCAGGTTCCTCCTGATGACTTCATCTTTGCTTTTTGCTTCTTTGGGTTCCTTCTGATTACTCCAATGCAAGACTGTACCTATTGGGTCTTCCATTTGATTTGAAATTAATTTATTTTATTCCCATTCTGAATTCAATTGAATAATAATGAAAAACGTCATGGGTCAGGGTCAGGTGTCCGATCAAAGCGGAGTTGCATCAAAGCGGGACGTCTTGGTACCCAGTCATCACTGCCAGCAGTTACAAAGTGGCAGTTTTAATTATATCTCTTAATAATTACGTAACACACCAGTACACAAATGCCACATAACACACCACACAAAAGAAGTCCTGGTGAGGGTCTGCAGTCTCTGATTGGTCTTTTTCTTGTTTTTCTTTTCTTCCTGCATAACCAACAATCCAAATTTCCAAATTGTATCAATTTGCGAGTTGTAACGAACGGAGCCAGCTGGGACTTTCGGAATGAAATTTTGCAGCAATAACGGGAAAAGAAAGCACCGGGTTGGTACAACTTTTTGTGACCTTGACCTAATTTTAAGGTCGTGACCCAATTATAGACATTTACCATTTTTCACTAAAACTCGACTAAGGTTTATCCAATCAAAGAAATTGCCTTCTCTTGATAGCATAGAGCAGTGATCTTCACTTGTTATTTAAAGAGAGGGGACCACTTTTGCCGATATACATCAATGTGAGAGCAGCCACACTGCCTGCAGGACTCCGCAATGGCTGCTATTCGGCCCCGCCCCAACGTACTCTCCTATATTGTGGTTAACTGGGCTGCAACCATAATTGTTCGTTGTTGTATATGTATACTGCCATCTACTGATGTATTTATGTTACTTTTATTATTTGCGTTTGAACACTCATTTCAAACAATTGGGTAAATGTGACAGCATTTATGGTGGATAATGACGGGGTATTTTCACATTCGTGTATGATTGGCCGCATGTCAGGGGCCGCAACTGGCTCATGGGCCATGCAATGAAGAACAGAGGCATAGATTAAGGACCATTTATGCTTAATTTACATCATACACCTTCGGGTTAAAGGTCAAAGGTTGTCTTAAAATAAAATGGCGCTCCCTATCCTCCTTAAGTCCTCCTTGTGACTCCCCATTTATTTATCTTTCTTTTCCTTCTTCCTCGTACTCTGTAGCTGCTGCTTACACAGTAAATTCGTATGGGGTAGTTGTCACAAGAGGATCGCATGAATCTGAAAACGATGGCACGGACAGCATTTGCTCAAGTGTCACGTGGGATAGCATTGTTCACATGGAGACTGTCATGCTATTAAGCAGTGCCAAGTGCTCTGTTCCATTGGGGTGTTTGCTTGAGCGCTTATCAAGCAAGCCGGAATGGAACACACACCTGTTATGGTTTATTAAACTTTACAATGAAGACTACAAACAAATGGGAAGGAGAAGGGAGGAGGGGAGGACTCACCAATGAGTGGAGAAACAGCAGTCGCTGGCAGTAGGTCGATGACCACAAAGAGAAAGAAGGTGTAACCCAAAAGGATGTTCACCTTCATTGAGGTGCGTTCTTTACCGCTAACTGGCAGGAGAAAACTCACGAAATCGGCCAATATGAGGAGAAGGGTGGGGATGAGTATTCTTGAGATGTAGAATGTCGGAATCCTGTGGAACAAAAACTGCACCGAACGGTGAAAATATTCATCATCATCACCATCACCACCATCACCATCATCATCACCATCACCATCATCATCATCATCATCACCACCATCACCATCACCACCATCATCACCACCATCACCATCACCACCATCATCATCATCACCATCACCATCACCACCATCATCACCATCACCACCATCACCACCATCATCACCACCATAATCACCATCATCATCCACACTACTTACAGAGCGTCGGTGCTGCCAAAGCAGTCTCTTGGAAAGGGTTGTGCTCTGTGGTATTCCGTTGTTTTTCCGGCAGTCAGTCGGGGCAGGAATTTGTTATTGATTTCAGGGTGCCGGCGATAACTCACCGACTCTTTGCAAAGGACGCCGTGGGATCTTTTCCGTCCATCAACTAATGCCAGCAGACGAGACGCCCAGCTTACGCCCAGTAGCACAAGCATATATACCTCACCCTGCATTGTGAAACATCAGGATAACAGTTTATTGTTGGGTCAGGATTCAAACCCAGGCTAGACATCTGAGGCGAGTTCACACACCTCAAAGGGTCAGTGTCAGTGTCGTGCTCCATGGATTGATGCTTGGGTTGGGGTTGGAGATGGAGAGGTGTGGATGTGCCACAGGCATGACGGACCGATTGGCCTTCTCCTCTTTTGAGATTTCCTTGTACATGACCTTGTCTGCCACCTTTATCCACATCAAATTGTATTTATTCATAAACTCCTTTCTCCACCCCATTTCCTTGTTCCATTAATTTACTTCAAACGCTTATTTCCCACCAATTTCACACATTCCAACAAGTTCAACCTTCGGATATCTTTGTATATCTCTCGGTGTGGTCTCCCTCCCCCGACCTCTGTCTGCCATTTCCTTTTTTAAAATTCCTCTCCAATTTTAGGCTTCTCCCCGTCCCACAAACAGGAACGTACGTAATATGTAGCTGGCGTCTACCTAGATTTTTATGTCATACTTGATTTTCTCTGGTGGTGATAACTCCGTGCAAGGAAAACTAAACGTACACATCCTGTTCAGTACTTTCGATTTACATTTTCACCAAACACCCCGAGAGATGAATGCTCTTGAAAAACGGGAAAGTGAGACAAACCACCACTTGGAGCTTCGACTGCAGAGTGCAGACGCTCTTGGGGCGCACTGCCTCATTGAGCCCTGAGAGCCCAGGAGATGGCGGTGCTGTCTGTGTTTGAAACTTTGAAGCCCATGCTCATCGCCCAACATTGCGTGTGAATCTTCTTTTGTCGTAATGCACACCTTGCCGCAGATTGCTTCATTGCCAAGTCGTGGTGACGCACCTGATGCAGTCGCCGACACACTCAACCCTCCGAGACGGCGAGACAATCTCCTTTCTGATGGAGTCGATGCTGAAAAGGCAGTCTCATGGCAAGTATTACACAGTATTTGCGCTCCGGCCACCACAAAAACACAATTCCGCAAACTACACTGAGGTGTGTGGTTGGGACGTAGGGTGGTGCTGAGGTGTCGTCCACCAGACGGCGGTCTCCTCGGGTTAACCTGTGGTGGTCCTTTTGGGTGGGTGCTTGCAATGTCCTATCCAGAAGAGATGGGGATGAGCCAGGAGGCATCTGCCTGGGGGATAGCCAGTCGGAGGCCCCTGGTGTACCGGCGGAAAGTGGACGCAGCGATGCGCTGTGAAAAGCGCATGCTCCCATTGTATGTATGTATGTATTTCACCGGATGGTTTGCCATTGCCTTCCCGTCAGTGTAGTGTTCAGTACAGGAATTTGTAATTTATTCAGCGTGTAGGCGATAGCTTGCCGAATCTTCGCAAATGACACCGTGGGATCTTTAACGTCCACCAGCAAACACATGCAGAGGAGACATCCAGACCCAGGCTATAGACAGCTCAAAGACAAATGTGCACACCTTTAAGTTATCCTGCCAGACCCTGTAAATGTATATCAATCGCATATCGCACCAGACAAGAAAATACTTACGTTGAAAGATTGCACGGCATATTTCTTGCCCTGGATTTCTATATTGGAATGAAAGGTTTGAAGTCCCGTCATTTTCCATTCCCCTCCAAATTCAATGTCTCTGTACCTGTCTTCAAAGTCTTCTTTACTCTCCAACATGCCCACCTCTAATTCCTCCGCTGCATGCGTGGCAGGACAACATACACATGAATCAATAAAAGGGAATAAATTCGCAATGCTTTACTCAAAAAGGCTTTATACACTTATTTTAGAGGCAATCAGGGGGTAGTGGGGTTAGTAAACGGATTTTAGGGGCCATCTTTTTTGTTACGCACACAAAAGGGCTGGAATTTAGAGTTTGAACTTAACATGATTCTTCCCCCAACTCCCCTTGCAGATCCGATCCCTTCTGACTT
Source organism: Eptatretus burgeri (assembly GCF_056783735.1). Taxonomy (NCBI): domain Eukaryota; kingdom Metazoa; phylum Chordata; class Myxini; order Myxiniformes; family Myxinidae; genus Eptatretus; species Eptatretus burgeri. The sequence goes on from NC_140965.1 coordinate 85,156,109, forward strand.
CCTTTCTTGAATCTTTTCTCTCCACTCCTCACGCACTTCCCTCCCATCCCCACCATTTCCTATTTCCTTACTTTCATTCCTTTTCTCAATGTCGCTCTCGCCGCAACCCTCAACCCCATTCAACATGGCCCCTAATGGTACACGAGTTGACGGATATGAGAAAATCAGGATATTGTCATGTCTCCTGCCACCTGCTACATCATTCCAATTATCGTGTGACCATGAAGCGTGGGTATACCGGTTTTACCCACCAATCATCGTTTTTCTTTCGGGATTCAATTTCCACGCTTTGGCCTGGCTTAAGGTGCTGTCACACCTTGACGATTTAGCCAGCGTATGCCGACTTATGGAAAATTTGTCTAAAACGCTGACACATGTTGAATACGTTATGGGTAAGTTTTGTATACGTTAAGAGCACTCTGAAAAACACTGCCATCGTCGTAGTACGCTGGCTTTCATCGTTGTACTTTGCGGTTGTCCTCAAATTTTAGCATGCTTGAAATTTTTAGGACGTATGCCGGCGTATGACTCACACGTTCCGCTACGCTGGCCATAAGGTGTAGGCACGTTATGCGATCGTTGACACACGTCGACACACATCACTTGAAAGTTACTCATAAGTCGAAACACGTCGAGGTAATGATTTGCGTACTCGAAACTTATTTATAACCTATGAGTAACGTGTTGTAGGCACGTTACACAATCGTTGCACACGTCGAGGCACGATATGCGATCGTTGACACACGTCGAGGCACGTTACTTGTAAGTTACTCATAAGTCGAAACACGTCGAGGTAATGCTTGGCGTACCCAAAACTTATTTCTAACGTATGAGTAACATGCTTTGAACCTATGTGTAACGTACCTCCAACACATATTGACGTTTGTAGATGTATTTGATCGACGTCTTCCGGACGACCACAGAACTTACTGAACGTGTTTCTAACTTACAGCTACCGTATAATGGCGTATTGGCAGCGTTAAAAAAAAAAACAACAACAATAACTTCCGATATTTCGTCACGTGCCGTTACGTCATGTCCGATTGCCTCTTCAGTTTGCTCATATTTTATTCTTAGTTCCTTCTCTGTGAATATTTTCTGTTTGAGGATATTGTCACGTCGACGTCGAAACTTAAAAGCAGATGTCCGAATATATTTTAAAATTCATGATAGACTAAAACAAACAAAAACAAACAAACCAAAAAACAACAACAACAAATTCAGATGTTTCGTCACGTGCCTTCACGCAGCCAAGGAGAAAAAAGAAAATGTGCCTTGATGGAGAAAATAAGTTTCGGGTATGCTAAACATTACCTCGACGCGTTTCGACTTATGAGTAACTTACAAGGAACTTGTGTCGATGTGCGTCAACGATCGCATATCGTGCCTACAACTTATTCCCAGCGTAGCAGAACGTGTGAGTCATACGGAGCGTACGTCATAAAATTTTCAGCATGCTTGAAATTTCACGACGTACGAGACGTACCACGAAATATGACAGCGTACTTCATCGTTTTTCAGCGTTCTCTTAACGTATACACAACTTACCCATAACGTATTCAACGTGTGCCAGCTTGGTTCAGCAAATTTTTCATAGGTCGGCATACGCTGGCTAAATCGTCAAGGTGTGATTGCGTGGTTGACACTTCCAATTGTCAGGCGGTTATGATTTAAATCGGTGTGCGGCAGGTTTTTAACAGGCTACGCCACGAGTTCGTCGGCGATACGTGCAACGCGCTATGCCTAAGTTAAACTATCGTTGGGCATAGGTTGTGAACGCCGCCAACAGGCTAAGCATTCGTTGGTATAAGTTATCTATAAGACAATGAAACGTTCTGTGCCCGTTACTAATATGTTATGCATACGACCAACACGTTATGAATACGACCAAAACTTTAAAACAAAACATCAAAATTTCAGCGTACACCAACGTTTTACATGCCTTTTTATACGTTGCCATTGCTGGCTAAATCGTCAAGGTGTGACAGCGCCTTTAGGAAGGAGAAAAGGTGAATTATTTTTATTTTTAAGCCGATCTTCATTGAGAGAGAATGACCTCACTTTGAACAATGGAAAGGACAGTGCGAATAGGATGGAAGGACTCACAGCCTTGCGGGGAGCTCAACTGTAGGTCCTGCCGAGTTGGAGTGATACCCAGTGAAGTATCACTTTTCTGAGGATGTCTCTTACTCTCGACCTCGACCTTAGACAAGTTTTCCACTGGATTTTCATTGACTTGGAGTTACCCGCACCCATGATCGGGGCTGATTTACCGAAGAAGTTTGATTTGCTCATGTTAAACACAAGCTAATTAATTCTGCTGATAGCCTCGCTGTCAAGGGGACCACCTCCCATACTTCCTCCATCAGCCAGATGTTTTTTAAACCAGGGGATTACTACCCGTTTAAACGGATGCCCTCCTTCAAGAGTTCAAGGAAATCGTGAATCCTGTTTACACTGAGACCACGGTAAAGTACTCAGGTACTCATCATGTTGATACCCATGGACCACCAGTGGCTGCTTAGCTTCGTCCCCTTGCTCATGAACGCCTCAACATTGCAAAAGCGGAGTTCAACCACATCCTTGAGCTTGGAATAGTTCACTGATTGAGCAGCAACTTGTTTTCCTCCTTGCATATGGTGCTGAAGAAGTCGCCGGGTGACTGGAAATTATGTGGCGCCAACCGAGCTCTCAACTGCTGTACCATCCATTATTGCGATCCCATACCTCATCTGCAGGATTTCACTTCAACTTTACATGGGAAGTGAGAATTTCCAAAGTGAATTTGGTGCGAGTGTACCATCATATGTCTGTTGAGATGGCTAACATCCCCAAGACTGCCGTCACCACATCTTTCAGCATATTCGAGTTTGTACGGATGCCTTTTTGACTGAAATGCGGCACAGCCATTTCAATGATTCATTGAAGAGGTGACTCGTGGTCTACCTTTCATATACACATGCATAGATGACTTTCTTCTTGCTAGTGAGTCTCAAGAGGAGCTTGAACATCTGTAACTCTTGTTCGCTCTCCTTTTTGAGTATGGCGTCATCATTGACCCAGCCAAGTGCCACTCTGGGGTTTCTTTGATCACATTCCTGGGTCACATCATCCATGAGCATGGCATCCACCCACTCAACAAGAAAGTCAAAGCCATCCAAGGCTTCCCAGCACCTGACTTGCTATGCAAGTGGAGAGAAATGATTGGCCTGATCAGTTTTTACAAACGTTTCATCCCACACGTTGCTGACATTGTCCAACCTTTGCCTGACCTTCTTCATAAGAAGAAGAAGAATCAGTCTATCACCCTTGGTGACAAAGACCTTGCTGTTTTCAATGAGGTGAACTCTACGTTAGCTCAGGCAACTGATCTTCATGTTCATCTCGAGGCAGATGCATCAGTTTGGCTACTAACAGATGCATTAGATGTCGGAGTTGGAGGTGTACATACGGCAACATGTAGATGGAGATTGGTAGCCAATCTCCTTCTTTTCCAAGTGTCTGCAACCTGCTGAGACTCCCTACAGCACATTGGGTCACAAACTCTCAGCCATCTACCTGACCAGGAAACACTTTCAACATTTCTTAGTGTAACATCAGTTCAGCATCCAGACTGATCACAAACCACTGACTTTTGCCCAACAGTCCAAACCTGATCGACACTCCCTCAGAGAGTTCCCCGACACACCAACTGGACGACATCTGGTAGTTCACAACAGACTTGAAACACATGTGGCAAGAACAACTCAGCAGCTGACACCCAATCAAAACAGAGTGTCAATGCCCTTGATGCATTTCCATCATTGACTTTGAAGCCGTTGCTTGTGCACAGGTATGAGATGTGGTAATGCAGCAGCTGTCAGACACTTCACTGCAGCTTGGCAAGGTATCACTCCCTACTTCTAATGGCACCATCATGTGACACTTCTACAGGCAGCCCTCACCCTTACATCTCTGTTCAGTTTTGTCATGTAGTCTTCAATGCCTTACATAATCTATTTCACTCTGGTAATAGAGCTCCACAGCATTTATTGACTGAACGTTATGTTTGGCTGAGTATCGACTGAGATGTTAGAGCATTGGCTGAGAATTGTTTCCATTGTGAATGCTCAAAGTACATCGTCGCACAAGACTTGGCACCTTCACAACACCAGATGCCAGATTTTTTCATGTACATGTTGACATTGTTGGCGCACTCCCTCATTCATCCGGTTAAGCATATATTCTCACATGCATCGACCGTTTTACTCACTGGCCAGAGGTTATACCAATTCCAGACATCTCTCCTGAATCTGTAGCCCGTGCCTTCATTTCATGTTGGGTGGCCATGTTCAGAGAACCATCAACTATTACCATTGACAGGGGTTACCAGTTCAAGTCATCACTCTTCCATACACTCATGGACCTTCTGCGAAGGAAGAAGATTTGAACTCCATCAGACTACCCTTCCTCTAATGGAGTGCTTTCCACACCAGCTGAAAGCTTCACTTCAGGTCCATGCCAATCCCAGCTGGACAGTCCAAACTGTCCAAACAAATCTAACAGCTCTCCCTATTGTCATGCTTTGTATGCAGACTGTGTTGAAGTCAGATTTAGGTTGCTGAACAACTGAACTTGTATTTGGAACTACCATCAGGTTACCTGGACAATTCATAGCACCTAATCAGGCCAATTGCAACTCGGATCCAAGAAGTTATGTATACCTGTTGAGAGAACACATGAGAAACCTACGACCTCAACCTACAAGGGACCAGCACAGGCAATCACAGGTCCATCCTGATCGCTCGACATGCACTCGTTTTTGTATGGCATAATGCTGTTTTAAAGCCACTAGAACCCCCTAGCATGGTCTATTTCAGATAATTCGATGTGCTGAAAAGTTTTTCAACATCAACTGTAATGTAAAACATGACTGTGTTGGCATGGATTAATTGAAGCCAAGCCTGGTGTTGGCTTATTGGTTAGGGTGGTGGCTTGGAAGCCTAGGGTCCTGAGTTCAAGCCCCGTTGGCCGCTGAATTAAAAATACACCAGGAGGTTGACTCAGCCTGTCATCCTTCCGAGGTCGGGAAAATGAGCACCGGTGTACTGGTAAGGGGGACACTCCATCAGCGGCATAGCCGTGTCCCAACCAATGATGCAACCAGCAGCTACAGGCTGCATGAGAGAGAGAGAGAGAGACAGACAGACAGACAGACAGACAGACAGAGAATTGAAGCCAGCCTACATTGAACAGGATCTGATGTCTCTTCCAGTATCCTCGAAGGCAACATCAAATACACCTCCACCCGACATCAAGCCACCTTCATCATTGAAGCCTTCAGTATAGCCACTCCACCAACCACAGCTCCTCCAAAATCTTCAAGCGAACCACTTGAAGTGAGAAACACCAAATCTGAACACCAGGTACACTGGCCAGCCAGATTTGTGCAAGTTGTTGCAAGATGAAGGATGACATTATATTATGGATAATGTCAGTTTTACAACATGGGAAGTGCAGTACCTTCATTCACTTTTGATCACACATCTTCATCATTTTCTTCACCAGAAATCTGGGAAGGGGCTAGGTGTAGCGTCTCCTGCCACCGACTATACCTTTCAAATAGTTGTGTGACTGTTTTACTGTGAAGCATGGTTATTTTTCATCATTTTACCCAATAATCATCATTTTTCTTTCTGGGTTTTGTTTTCTTTTCACTCTTTGACCTGGTTTCAGAAGGAGAAAAGGCGATTATTTTTTATTTATTTCTCAGCCGATCTTCGTAGAGAGAGGATGACGTCATTTGGAACAATGGAAAGGGGGTCGACGAAGCTGAATTTTCACGAGTGAACGTTTATTCCAACTGTTCTACAATCCACCTAATAAATTGTGAGATATTCCAACTGTGAGATATATTTATCATATTATTTACAATTTCTACAATGGGTAAGTGCAATATAATGAGCGAGCACTCACTTGAATGCACCCATGGCATGAAGTTGAGCGTGCAGTTGTGTTTGTCGAATGGGAAGTAAAAGATGTTGAAGAAGCAGGTACAGTTCGTCTTGAGAGAAAATTCCATCGTGATCCAGCCCGAAGAGTTTGCTACAGCATAATGAGAGGCAATGCTCTTTTTTCGGGGGCTCCTTGCAGAAAAACGAAATACAAATGTAATTAAAGCAGACAGTCGTCTTATCAAATGGGGGGTGGTTGGTGGAGGTGAAGACTGGTTAGTTGTATGATTTAAAACTGTGCAGGCAAATGTTAACAAATGAGATTTATGTTCTTGTCATGCTAAAAAAATAGTTTGCATTTGTGATGGCCTTGTGTCTACTTTTGCATCTACCCTTGTATATATCTTTATAGTGGATAATCAAGGCTATTTATGCCTATGGTGGTTGTCATTTTGCCTTTTGTGGTTAATGCAAGAGTGGACAACCAAACCGGCATTATTCTTGCAGGAGTGTCCACACTCGTCGTATACTACCCCAGTCGGTGTCAACTGCCATGACCGGATCTTTCCTTCCATGGCACTTTTACAACTGATCTTCCATTTGCCTCTATCTCTATCTCTATATCTCTATCTCTATCTCTATCCACAAATAGTGGTTCCATAACCAATTAAGTCTGTCACACACTTCTGTCTTGCCCATTATCCTCCCAAGCATTTTGGTAAATGTATTGTGATTATACCCTGTATATAACCTTGTACACCACTGTGAAAATAGTACAAGTATAGTAGTCATTGCTATTATTTCCATCAGTGTAAACAGATATTTCAGGAACAGCTTGTTTGGAAAATTACTGAAGGGTTAATGAGGGGTTGATTATTCGGCAGTGATAACTTAATGAGTGTCAGCATAAGTATTTGTAAACCACAATTAGCAACAACCACAATTGGATGTGTTGTAAAGATTAACCATCACCCTTATCCTCATGTCTGTCTCTTTTCCCATCTTCCATCCATGTGTATCTCAAATCCTCCCATTGGCCTTTCATCACACCTCAACATTAAGGGCACACTTGTGCTATGCCAAGCCTCAAACACAGGTTTTACAAACATGTCGTAGCCACGTGTGCTACCTCACACTTTAGAGCACATGCACAATACCCACGCAGCACTGATGATAGAGTCTCATGGTCACTCACAGTCTGGGACCCACAGAGAGTGGATGCCCAGCCATTGAGCGCACAGCTCAGAGTGTGCAGCCATCGATAACTCACAACCTGGGATCCCCAGAGAGTGAGCTACTCAGCCATGACCATCGAGCCACACAACCGGAATCACCAAGAGAGCTAGTGCACAGCCATCGACACAGTAGAGACAGCCCTGGATTGCAATCGGAAGAGTGGCACACAGCAATGCCTGGGACACCATGCCAGAGCTGTAGTAGAAACGAACAGCCAAGGTCAAGACCAGACCCAGAGATAGGTCAGATGCATTGTCTGTGTCTCCACTCTCTGTGCTTTCTCCAGGACATACATATATACATATGTATACCGTGCCTATAGAAAGTCTACATACACACCCTTTGAAAATTTTCACCTTTTGTTGCCTTTCGCCTGCAATTACATTGCATTAAATCAGACTTTTTCCACCTTTATTTACACATCGCGGCCCACAACTTCCAAGTCAAAAACAAATTTCAGAAAATTAATTAAATATACCAAACTGGAATATCTTCATTTGAAAAGTGTCTACCCCCCTTATTATAGCAATTGTAAATTAGCTCAGGTGTAAACAATCACCTTCAAAATCACACACCAAGTTAATTGGCCTCCACCTCTGTTAAATAGTCATAATTCTGATGATTTCGGAATAAAATCAGCTGTTCCTGTAGGTTTCCTTAAAGGTCCTGTCACACCTTGACGATTTAGCCAGCGTATGCCTGACATGTGCAAAATTGGGCTAAAACGCTGGCACATGTCGAATACGTTATGGGTAAGTTTGTATACGTTAAGAGCATGCTGGCATACGTCATAGTACGCTGCCATACGTCGTAGAACGCTGGCATACGTCGTAGTACGCTGACATACGTCGTAGAACGCTGGCAAACGTTGTAGTTCGCCGAGCTGTTAGACAAATTTTCCATGCTTGAAATTTCCCGACGTATGCCAGCGTATGGCTCACACGTTCCGCATAGTGCTGGCCATAAGTTGTAGGCACGTTACTCGATCATTGACACACGTCGACACATGTTACTTGTAAGGCACTCATAAGTCAAACACGTCAATGTAATGGTTAGCGTCAGTGTTCCAGACTCCCTGATTTAAAAAAAAAAAAATTTCTTCGGTATGACGGTCATGTTGACATTTCGATTTCTAGTGCGGTTATAATATAATTTATAATTATTAAAAGGCTGCCGTTCAACGATTTAAATCATAACCGTCATAATGAAGAAAAAAAAAAACCAGGGAGTCTGGAACACTGACGCTAACCATTACATTGACGTGTTTCAACTTATGAGTAACGTACAAGTAACGTATGTCGACGTGTGTCAACGATCGCGTAGCGTGCCTACAACTTATGCCAGCGTATGCGGAATGAGTGTCATACGTCGAGTAGGTCGAGAAATTTTCAACATGCTGAAAATTTCTCGACGTACTCGGCGTACTACGATGTATGCCAGCGTGCTCTTAACGTATACAAAACGTACCCATAACGTATACAAAACGTACCCATAACGTATTCGACGTGTGCCAACTTGGTTCGGCAAATTTTTCATACGTCGGCATACGCTGGCTAAAACGTCAAGGTGTGACAGCGGCTTCACACTTCGATGTCTCGTGCGGTTATGATTTGAATCGGCAATACGCTGCCGCGTGCTATGCATAAGTTAGACTATCGTTGGGCATAGGTTGTGAACGCCGACAACACGCTCAGCATTCGTTGGTATACATTATCTATATGTGATTGAAACGTTCTGTGTACGTTACTAATACGTTATGCATACGTCCAACACGTTATTATATGCCCAAAAATTAAAAAATCATCAATAGTTCACCGTACGCCAGCGTTTTACATACATTTTGATACGTTGCCATACGCTGGCTAAAACGTCAAGGTGTGACAGCGGCTTTACTGGGTAGTGCATTTCACACTACCGACTCAACCATGAGACCCAAGGAGCTTTCAAAAGTCATCTGGGATAAAGTTGTGGAGAGGCACAGACCAATGGATGGATATAAAAATATTTCAAAGGCCTTGAATATCCCTTGGAGCACAGTCAAGACAATCATTAAGAAGTGGAAGCGAGGCGTATGGTGCCACCAAGACCCTGTCTTGATCAGGCCGTCCCTCCAAACTGGATTACCACGCAAGGAGGAATATATATATATATATATATATATATATATATATATATATATATTATATATATATATTATATATATATATAAATTTATATATATATATATATATATATATATATATATATATATATATATATATATATATATATATATATATATATATATATATATATATACAGACATACATGCATACATACACAGTCAGCTCTCCTGTTCGTCTCGTGTTCCTGAGTGAGTCTGCCTGTTAAGGATAACCGTGGAAACTGTTACCATATCACGAAGGGTGCTGTTCGCCCTTTTTACTTTCATTTAATTTTCACTTCCTGTGTCCCCATCCCCATTATTTATTAAACCTGTGTTGCTTTTAAACGAGTGCTGTGTATTTTGAAACATCCATGCAGTTAAATTGGTAATAACATATAACCGCATCCTGATGGATTATCTGCGGATGTGGAGTTTCACCGAAGCTCAGCGTCTTGGGAGTTTATTCTCCGGTGATCTCGGGTTGCCTTTCAGGGAGACAAAGTCCATTACAGTAATACTCGGGTGTATTTTATATTATTTAAGCAGACAAAGATTTAAAGACATTCTGGGAATGGGAATTCTTTCAAAGAAACTTGCTCTCCCTCATGCACAGATTTATCCCCTCTCGTGTTCAGTTGTCTTACCCTTCCTCCCGCCCTTGGTTTACTGAAGCTTGTGGTGAGGCAGTTTTCCTGAAACAACTTGCCTTTGCCTCATGGAAAGCAAACCCAACTGAGGGCAATCTCAGTTCTTTCCACAAAGCTCGGAACAAGTGTGTATCTACCCTCAGGAGAGCCAGAAAACAACATCTTTCTCATCTCAAGTCTGAACTCTCAAACCTCTCTCCCTCCTCAAAATCCTGGTGGCGTTTAATCAAATCTGTTTCTGGTGTATGTTCCCCCTCCATCCCCTCCCTTACCTCAAATGGCTGCACTGCTGATTCCACACGTGATAAAGCTGAATGTCTAAACTCGGTGTTTGCAGCTAAATCTTGTGTCCCAAACCCATCACTATCTCTACCCACTTTACCCAGTCGCACCCAACTGTCCCTGGACTCTGTATCCTTTTCTCCTGACAAGGTGGAGAGCTTGCTTTCAAACCTCGAGTCAGATTCTGCAACCGGTCCAGACGGCATCAGCCCACGTGTCCTCAAAGCCTGCTCTTCTGCTCTTGCTCACCCTCTCTCTGTTCTATTCACCCTCTCATTTTCCCAAGGTCATCTGCCATCTGCTTGGAAATCTGCTAACATCACTGCCCTGCATAAAAAAGGTGCAAAAACAGATCCCTGTAACTACAGACCAATCAGCCTTCTCCCAATCATCAGCAAGGTTATGGAATCCATCATTGCTTCAGACATGAAATCCTTCCTCTTCTCCAATGGCTTGATTTCCAATCATCAATTTGGTTTCAGACCAGGTCACTCTACCCTGGATATGCTGCTACTGCTCTCCCATCAATGGATGGAGGTCCTCAATGCCAGACAGGAAATCCGAGCCATATGCCTGGACATATCACGTGCTTTTGACACAGTCTGGCACCCTGCCCTACTCACCAAACTCTCTTCCCATGGTATTCAAGGCCATCTCCACTCATGGCTCGCAGACTTCCTCTCCTGTCGCAGTCAACGTGTGACCCTAAATGGAGTTCTTTCATCCCCTCTTCCTGTGCAGGCTGGAGTTCCTCAAGGTAGCGTTCTGGGCCCTGTTCTTTTTCTGGTTTTCATCAATGATCTCTCGGACTCTCTGGAAAATCCTCTATTTCTCTTTGCCGACGACTCCACCCTCTGCCGTACCATCTGTCATCCCTCAGACCGGCAAGCAGCAGCTTCTTCGCTCACTGCAGATCTGGATAAAATCACAAACTGGTCCAACACGTGGAACATGTCTTTCAATCCACACAAATCTCACACTCTCACTATGTCTCTTCGAAAGGACCGTTTACAAAACCCCCTCATCCACTTTCTCAACAATCCTCTGGAAGAAGTCTTTTCTTTCAAGCTTCTGGGTCTCACTATCTGCCATGACCTTTCCTGGGAAAGTCACATTTCCAACCTTGCCTCAAAAGCCAGTCGCCGACTGGGAATCCTCCGTCGTGCAAAGTCCTTCCTCGGCCCTCTTGAGCTCCTGACTACTTACAAAGCTTTTGTCCGTAGCCTGATGGAGTACTGCTCTCCCCTCTGGGCTGGTGCTCCTGCCTCCCACCTTTCTCGACTTCACGCTGTCGAAACCAGGGCTTTTAAGATCATTGGCATCTCCCGCAATGAAGCTGAGTCTTTGGGCCTCTCACTCAATCACCGCAGGTTGGTCGGTGGTCTTTCTGTCTTCTACCGACTCCTCTCCAGCCTTGCCCCCCCTGCTCTCTCTGCGATTTGTCCCAACCACATTTCCACAGGGCGCTCAAGGTCCGCCAACAACCCCTTCTGGTAAAACTACCAAAATCACGAATCACTGCTCATCTTCACTCTTTCATTCCTCTTTTTTCCCACCTTTGGAATAAACTTCCTCACTCTATTCTTTCCCATTCTTCCCTCCAGGCTTTCAAAACAGCTGTTCACCACCACCTCTTATCTTCCCCCATCCAAATCCTCGATCTTTTCTACCCCCGATAATCCACCCAAGCCCACTTCCTTCAATTCTCCTGCTTTCCTTCCTGAAAGTCCCTGTAATGTCCATCTTCTCCTCGCCATGTTCCCCGTCCCATCCCCATCCCTCTCCCTTCCACAGTTCACCTGTGTCTGTTCCCCAATGTTTTGTCCCTTCCACTCCCACCCCTCTTGTCTCATGCCTCCTTGCTGTGAGTTGTGTGTTAGCTCTCATACGAGCCTCGACCAAGGTATACAAAAAAAAAAAAAAAAAAAAAAAAAAAAGACGAATGAACGAGATGAGAGTTGATTGACTGTTAATGTAAAAGAGGGGAGCAGGAAGAAAATGTGTATGTCTTATTGAGACTGAGCAACGTTGTGGCATTCACAAATGTGAGAGGATGACATCAACTTTTATTGACCCTTGAGACAGAATGGCAAAATGAATTCGCAAAACGAGTTTGCATGATGGCCTTGGTGGAGACTGTCATCTAATTGTATGACAGTTGGAAACGTGAACAGGTATGAAAGGTGAATGGAGTGACAAATTTACAAGATATGTTCAAAATTAGGTACTCCATTATGACCCAGAGTCAAAGCAACAATGTTGATATTTTTCCAGTGCAGAAGCCTTAAGGTTGAGACGAGAATAATGAAGGGCAAGACCTTCTTGGTCTCGTAATGTGTTCAGTACTCAGAATGACTGCACAAGGGGCTCTTTGAGCACAATCCCAAATGAAAAGCGTTTCATATACTAAAAAAAAAGGACTTAGGAGGATGTACAGTACATATCTGTACATTTTGTCCCACCTCAATGTAATGTAAAATACTCCATAATACGTTGCAGCTTAAAGTCTCTGCCAAAGGAGGGTGCGCTACCCAACGCTGTATCATCTCCTGGTTGTGCCACAATTAGACCATGGAGCATAGTATGAAAGTTTGTCGAGAAAGTGAGATATGTGCTCTTCACCTTGGTGTTCAATAAAATTCTCACATATTGATCCTTTTGGACATACTTAACAATTCACCTCAAAGATTTGTTTGGGGAAACCTGCTTTTGGGCGAGTTAGGTTTTTGTGTTGTTACATGCTCTGCACCTTGGTCGGGAATACAAAAATTCCAACTATACCGAAAATATTCCTGTTGACAAAAAAAGTAAATGTTCCCTCTCAAATAAGTGGCATTTTTGTTTACATTTTGCAGAAACATGCATTGTCGCTCTTGAGGTTTCTAAAAGATGTGACAGAGCACCTTCTAGACCAATTGGAGATGCTATTTATGTGAGCCTTCTCCCTCCACTCCACACTCTCGGTTGATAGAGCTAACTCGATGACCTACATGGGGTGCATAGGAAAACACTTCAAAGATACTGCCTTGCAGGATATTCTCAATGAGGCTCAGGTTGTTGCTACTGGGTCAATTAATGGTATCATCAATTGTAATCATACAAATAGGAGCACGAGAGCCCACAGAATCATGTACGAGGCACTGCCGCAACTTCAAATTGATAGATTCTTGTTGTCTCTTCCCCAGAAGAAAGAAGAGCAGATGTGGAACCTTATTTCAGGCCTGTATTCTACTTTCCCCGAATCGGAATGGCATGACTTGGCTACCAGTCAATAATTTCAACAAGAAGCCATCTCATGTGATAACTTCATATCTTCGAGAAGCAGAAAACAAGACCTTCAACTTCTGGATCTCTTCCATCAAGATGGTGGAAAGTCTACTTCTATTACAGAGAGTCATACGAGAAGGCAATTGGAATCTTCATATTTCCAGTGTAAGAGAAATACTGCCTTGGATGTTCACCGATGACCATCAGAATGATGGAAGATATATGCCTACCTATTGGCTTGAGATGGTAGAACTACCAAACAGCCCCCTAGAAGTACATCAGCATCACATGAAAGGTGACTTTTTTGGACAACTTAGTGTAAATTATTTTGCACAAGTTGCCTGTGACCTTACAGTAGAGCAGACAGCAAACAGGGATTCCAAGACAAAAGGTGGCATGATTGGGCTCACAAACAAGAAAGGGGCATTGAACAGGTGGATGTAGCTACACATCATCCCAGAGCTGCCATCACTCGTCAGTGTAAGGATATGGCAAGGGAAGGACAAACAATGAGCAAACATTGAGATCTTCAACAAAGCAGGAAAAAATGTGATCGACATCATGTGCACAAAATTAAAGAAATTGTCAGCAGGATGGTGAATCCATTTGATTATAAGCAAGAGGAGTTTGTTCAAATGTATCCAGGGGTTGTCGTTTCATTTGAAGTTGCGTCAGATTTGGAAATGGCTAGAAGCATTGGTTAAAATGCATTCTGTTCGTTTGTTAGTTTTCGGCTGAAAAAAAGGATAAGTTGACTTTTTTTCCAAGATGAACAAGTTAATGTTGAAGATTGTCTCCAACTGTGCAAAACCGTAAAAACTTCAGTTCAGGTGAGAGAGATTGCCCTCAAGATGGACAGAAATCTACTGCCGATGTTAGTTGTCATTGTAAAGTTTCGAAAGATCTCTATGCAAGGAGATATTGCTTGGGCCGATTGCCTCTGCCATTTTCAACCAGACAAGGCTGTCTTGTTAAGACGAACAAAGCCAATCTACTTCATGTTGTCAAATCACTTTGTGAAAGTCCCATCACGGAATTACCACAGAGAAGTGTCTTCATCATGGATGGCATGGCCATAATCCAGCAGCTTGATCGAAAGAAGCTTCGAGAAGCTGAAACTTTTGTCAAACTGGCTGACTTCATCTTTCATCATCTTGTTCCATGGCAAGTGCCATTTCTGCTACAGCAATTCATTTTGTCACAAACAAACACCGAGATGTAACGATCAAAAATGCAGAGTGAACATAAAGAGCAGCAAATGGTTTACAACACATTAGAGTGTACGCCAAGCTATTTCTCAACAGTGGAAGAAGTTTCTGGCATGTGGTGCCAATAACTAAGAACAAGTTGAGTATTTATTTGAGGCTTGCAAGCTGTACAAGGCAGAGGAGCTGTGTGGGGTGAAAGTCTTTCTTGCTCGTGGGTCAAAATGCCATGCATTTACCTGCAGTGACATTCCAGAGAGTAATGTGATTGGGAAGGAGGTCACAGACTTCGAGTGCAACCATGAGGAAGCAGATACTCCGTATGTATATTTGTATTTTCCATATGCATTCAGCCTCTGCAGCAAGAGAAGTTCATATGTTTTTTGTCATGAGTCCAGACACAGATGTTTTCATTATAGGGGTTGCAATGGCCAAGAGAATTCCAGGTCGAGTGTTGTTCCACATGGGCAAAGGAGCAAATATCCACGCACTTAAAGCTGCTGTCACACCTTGACGATTTAGTCATCGTGTGCCGACGTATGAAAAAATTGTCTGAAACGCTGGCACACGTCGAATACATTATGGGTAAGTTTTGTATACGTTAAGAGCACGCTGAAGCATGCTGGCATACGTCGTAGTACGCCGAGCTTGTCGACAAATTTTAACATGCTCAAAATTTTCGATGTATGCCAGCGTATGACGCACACGTTCCGCATATGCTGGGCATAAGTTTTAGGCACGTTACGCGATCGTTGACACACGTCGACACGCGTTACTTGCAAGTTACTCATAAGTCGAAACACGTCGAGGTCATGTTTAGCATACCCGAAACTTATTTCTAACCTATGAGTAACGTGTTGTAGGCACGTTACGCGATTGTTGACACACGTTACTTGTAAGTTACTGATAAGTCGAAACACGTCGAGGTAATGTTTAGCGTACCCGAAACTTATTTCTAACCTATGAGTAACGTGTTGTAGGCACGTTACGCGATTGTTGACACACGTTACTTGTAAGTTACTGATAAGTCGAAACACGTCGAGGTAATGTTTAGCGTCAGTGTTCCAGACTCCATGTTTTTTGTTTTTTTTCTTCGGTATGATGGTGATGTTGACACTTTGATTTCTAGTGCGGTTATAATATAATATAATTAATAGGCTGCCGCTCAACGATTTAAATCATAACCGCACTAGAAATCGAAGTGTCAACATCACCGTCATGCCGAAAAAAAAAAAAGAAAAAAAAAAACCATGGAGTCTGGAACACTGACGGGTTCCTCCTGTGAAGCCCATTTTTATATACCAATTCCCCTAAACGCTGCCAATAAGCCATTATACGGTAGCTGTAAGTTAGAAACACGTTCAGTAAGTTCTGTGTTCGTCCAGAAGACGTCAAATACATCTACATATGTCAATATGCGTTGGAGATACGTTACACATAGGTTCAAAGCACGTTACTCATAGGTTCAAAGCACGTTACTCATAGGTTAGAAATAAGTTTCGGGTACACTAAACATTACCTCGACGTGTTTCGACTTATGAGTAACTTACAAGTAACGTGTGTTGACATGTCTCAACGATCGTATAACGTGCCTACAACTTATGGCCAGCATATGCGGAACGTGTGCGTCATACGCTGGCATACGTCTAAAAATTTTGAGCATGCTTAAAATTTGTCGACGTGCTCGGCATACTATGACGTATGCCAGTGTGCTTCAGCCTGCTTCAGCGTGCTCTTAACGTATACAAAACTTACCAATAACGTATTCGACGTGTGCCAGCGTATTCGGCAATTTTTTCATACGTCGGCATACGCTGGCTAAAACGTCAAGGTGTGACAGGGCCTTGACACTTCGATGTCTAGTGCGGTTATGATTTGAATCGTCCAGCGGCAGCCTTTTAATAGGCTACGCCACGTGATCGTCGGCGATATGCTGCCGCACGCTATGCATACGTTAGACTATCGTTGGGCATAGGTTGTGAACGCCAACAACATGCTAAGCATTCATTGGTATAAGTTATATTTATGTTATCGAAACGTTCTGTGTATGTTACTAATATGTTATGCATACGTCCAACTCGTTATGAATACGCCAAAAACTGAAAAAAAACATCAATCGTTCAGCGTACGCCAGCGTTTTACATACATTTTGATACGTTGTCATATGCTGGCTAAAACGTCAAGGTGTGACAGCGGCTTTATATGGAGACCATCCTTGACAGTATCGGGAGTGAAGTCAGTACTGCCCTCATTGGATTTCACTGTTTAACAGGTTGTGATAGCATCAGTGCTTTCTATGGAAAAGGGGGAAAAGAAGGCTTTACATTTTCTTGGGAAGAGCCACTGTTTTTGTGAAGCTTTCCAGGGATTAAGTCGCACACATGAGGTTCCAGAAGATATGGTGGTTATTCTGGTGGAGTTTATTTGCATGATATATGCCAAACATGGTTGTTTAGAAGTGGACAATTAAGCTAAATGTAACATTTTCTACTTGTGTAAATCAGAGTTGGGGATGCCACTAAACAGAGCGACCTTGTGCAAGTACCTCCAGGGGACAAATTTCCAGGCTGCAATCCACCAGCTAAGCCGAGAGCAAAATTCATCAATTACAGCACCTTTCGGAAATTGATATGGAAATGGAGGATTGGAAACAAGTTTATGCCCAAAATTCTCTGTAAAGTAGTCATGACAGTTAGTTGAGGCAAAGCCCCGAAAACATTTATTCTGCTTATTTTCCTGGACAGTATTAAATGAGTTGTGCAAGCTGATCTCATTAACATATTAGCCAGAAAAGGCTCAATGAATAAATTGATGCCAGGCGTGGTTTGAGACGTGCAAGTTTGGACTAATTCAAAAGTTTTAGAAAGTGCTCTCAAAAATCTGTCCACCAAAAATATCTTGAAAAGCAGGGGTTGATTTAAAAATAGGACCACTGGACGTGTAGCTTATCTGGGCCCTGGCCTAATCTTGCAACTCAAATTTGGTAGCATTCCGACTGGTGAGTCTGGAGAAGATTTTTGAAGGAATTTACACGATTTTTCCCAAAATGGACTAAGCTGGGCATTTTGACACACTTCTGGTCACGTGGTTGCTATGACCTCCACAATTTAACATTCCGACCCTGGCCTAATGCTGGAACCCAAATTTGGTAACATTCTGACTGGTACATCTGGAGAAGTTTTTTGAAGGCATTTACACAATTTTTCAAAAATTGACCAAGTTGGCCATTTTGACACACTTTCCATCACGTGATCGGCACAACCTCCGCAATTTAACATCTCTACCCTGGCCTAATGTTGTAACCCAAATTTGGTAGCATTCTGACTGGTGGGTTTGGAGAAGATTTTTGAAGAACAGAAAATAGGAGACAGACAGACAGACGACATGATGACAATACCTTATCTGGAATTCCAATTCTATAACTCCCTGTATCAGCTGCCCCTGGTTGATGCCTTGTCTTAATTGTGTGCAATTTATTTTGGACTAGCAACGACCACCAGTTGCTTCACTGACAGGAATAGTAAGAGAGGAGAGGGGTGGAGGGACAGAGAGGAGGAGAGAGGGAGAGAGAGAGGAAGGGGGAGAGAGGAGAGGAGGGGAGAGTGAGGAAGAGGTGGGGGGGAGAAAGAGGAGGAAGAGAGTGAGAAGTGGTAGAGAGGGGAGAATGAGTATGGGGAGCGAGGAGGGGGGAGGAGGGAGGAGAGAGTGAGAAGAAGGATGGGGAAAGAGAGGGAGGAGCGACACTTCGTTTGACACTCCGGAAAGGAGGGGTGGTGGGAGCAAGGAGGATTGTAGGAGAGAGGAGAGAGGAGGAGAGGAGAAGGTGAGAAGAGAAGAGGGAGAGAAAGGAGGGGTGGGAAAGTGAGGAGGGGGGGGGGAAGGGAAGGCAGCAAGAGGGGAGAAGGCAACATCGGGGGAGAAGGGGGGAGAGGGGTATTTTTGGGGGAGGGAGGCAGAGTGAGGGGAGGGGATTGAAGGGAGGGTAGGGGAAGGCAGCATGAGGCAGAAGGGAATCAAAATAAAGAACAATTGCTGCACCGTAGACCCAAGGAGGAAGTCAGATAGACCAACACACACACACACACACACACACACACACACACACACACACACACACACACACACACACACACACACACACACACACACACACACACACACACACACACACACACACACACACACACACACACACACACACACACACACACACGTATTATGTAGTGTTAAGTACTTACAAAAGCTATTTTATTTGAAGTTACGACCTCAACTCATAAGCAATTTACTGCTTTCCCAACTGTCCGGATCATCAGCTGGACACCGTTTTTCATCCGAGTTTTCACCAGGAACTGAGTTGGGGGTGTTCGGGGTCTTTCTGGGTGTTTGGGGTCTTTTTCGGTGTTCGGGATCTTTTTGGGGCTTTGGGATCTTTTTAAATCTTCGGGATATTTTTGTGTCTTTGGGGTCTTTTTGGGTCTTCGGGGTCT
>NC_140965.1:85180311-85250311 GCF_056783735.1 Eptatretus burgeri
AATGCCAAATGAGAAAGAAAGCTTGTGGTGCTTAAAGGAGATATATATATATATATATATATATATATATATATATATATATATATATATATATATATATATATATATTTGTGAGACATTTCAATTGTGATGGGGTGGCAAACGACCCAAAGAACCCCCATCAATATTTCCTGGAGTACCGAAATCAGCTTTGAAGCAGGTGACCTCAGCCCCACGCCCAACATCATCTTCTACGTCAGAATCAAGAGCGAAGAAGATGCAGGCAGCTGATGAGGCTGCAGACAATATCCAAGATTTTGACCACTTCTGTGCTAAAATCAGCTCCTATTTTTAGTCGATGAGCCAGATATCAAAAATTAAGTGTTGACTACCAAATTGAGGGACTAAAAGCCACTATGATTTTCAGTTACCTTGATGTCTGTAGAGTATGGAATCATGTGAGGGACACTTCTCATGCCCAGCTGAATGGTATTTTTCTGGCCATCATTAAAAATGGCCACCACTTTTCAAATACCTTGATATATGTCAGTAAATTAGCCATATCTCCACAATGGCTTAACATAAACACATGATGTCACATTCATATGATTCATTATAAAATTCTGCATCTTTTGATGTGTATTTTGTTCAGTAATGTCAATTACTTTTTTATTTATGAACACAAATGTTGTGAAAGTCAGGTTTTTTTTATCATTTTTTCCACATTTTTTCACCTATAATCACCATATATATCAAAGTTGACTTATTTCAGGGTATTTATGCATGACTTGGTTATTAAACATTAATATTAGTGATATAGAGTCCTAATTATACCATTGTTTCACTTTATATAACTAAAAAATGAATCAAATATAACAGCCAATTGCAGTGTCAGTCATTACGTTTGTCCAATAATATCAGTGTAATTTTTGTTCAAGATGCTCACATAAGATGTAACTTACATAGGTAAACATTTCTTACACCTTTTTGGATATGTTCACAGGGTCAATGATGATACGTTTACATTTTCCCCTGCTAAACAGGTCTATATAATAAAAATATGAACAAGCTACCACTTTTGCAGTATCAGCTGTTTCATATTTTGATTATGTTTCACCACATGTTGTACATCTGAATAACATGATATAGACTGTATCATCGTTCATAGAAAGCAAGAATAATTCTAATTGATTTTTATCAGTTATTTTCTTGCATGAAATTAGTTTATTATAGGAATGCTAAACAGCATATTGCCAGAATAGAAAGTACATGTATATGAGATTGCTGTTAATCATCGTCTTCTCTGTCACATCTCTGCTGCATCCTGTTAGTGGTCATCACTGTCTTCATCAACCATGTTAGCACATTCCATAAGCTTACATGCTGCTGTACACTTGATTCCATTCAACATGCATGTGCATTCTGATGGTCGGCATGCTCGAGTGCATCTGCATGAAATTAGGTCTATGACCATTTCAGGTGCTGGTGAAGTGGTCATCCAGTTGATCATGAGAGATCCGTCCTGACATTTGGCCCAACCCTGTAGGATCTGGAATGGCAGGGGAATTGTCTAAGCTCCTCCTCCATATTGCAGCCTGGTAGTTTGCCTGGCGTGTGTGTTGCAGGAGGGTATTTTCACATGGTGGCAGCTGGGCAGAGTCAATTTCCCCTCTGTGGCATCAGAAAATGTCATACCTCAGTTAATTTACTTGATGCACTTTGGAATTTCTGCTGTACAGCTTGCAAGTGAACTCTTGAATGGTATTAAACAATTCTAAAGACAAATCCCATTGGCTTCCTAGTGAAGTAAATGCATCCCTGTACTTCTCATTTTGGGTGATGAGTTTCAGTCCTTTCAACTTTCCCTGTCCTGCCAGTGCACTCACTGTGTCACAGCCAGTCCAAGGGTGAAGTCCCAACAGTGCAGTGCACATTTCAACTCCAAGTGCAGTGGCTAATCGTGAGATGTTGACAAGCCTAAGACGAGTTTTGTTTCCATGCCTTATAAACATTTCACTGTTGATTTGCCTGCACAGACCAAGAGCAATGATGAACACATCTGTGTCATCTGCTATTATGAGTAATGCAGGATAACTCACTGAAGCATGCTTGGCATGTAATAAGAGCCGAGTGTCTGCCTCCTCTTGGTCTGATTTAAGAGCTTCTATCTCCTCATGGCTCTCTTGGGTGAACTTGATAGATTTTTCACCACATGTGACAAACATTGTTTTGTTGCTAAGTTGTTGTCTTCGCTTGGGATCTTTCCAGCTGTCCACTCGAAACTGTATCAGGTGGTTCTTACTCTCAGCACAGGCCAATAGCCTTCTCCAGTTTTTTATTTTATGTCCTGGTCGTATCTGACTGAAGGTTATTCCTTCCTGTGAACTGCGGTTGCCACGTTCAGTAGATTTGATTGAGTGGTCTCTGTACACATCAAATACTACATCAATTCTACTACTTCCATGGCTGGTATGGAGTATCTGTGCTAAAACACGATCAGACAGCTCAGCAAAGGTGTGATTCTCTCCATGCAACTTCTGAATGAGCATCAATCAGTGTAGCATTTGGTTGAGGAAGTTCTTCAGTGGCTGATACTTTTGTCTCCAGATGCTTTGCGATGACATCTTTATTGGTTTTTTCACTGTACCATCACAATTTGCAAGTGCCCATGGGAGAGGACCAAGAGGGTGACACAAAACTTTGCACATATCTAGTTTTCTGTTCTGGGCAATGAGGATCATGTTGCCAAACAATCTCCTATCAGCTCTCAAGATTACTTCTTTGGATGATCCTTTCACTGGCTTCTTATTCACTGAAGAAAATGTTTTCAGCCTAAGTTTTTTCAGTGTGTCATAGAACCCTTCACCCTTCTCAAGTCTCTGCACCCTGAAATTCTGGTAGGCTTCTTCTCCTTTCTCTTGTGCCTTGAAAATGTCATTAGATATTTCAGGAGTGGCCACTGCTCCAGTGGACAGGTTAATGAGATCTGATGGATCCTGATGAAAAGGATTCGACCAACCGTTCTCCAACAGATCAACCATTGATGTAACATCAGACTCATCTCGCTTGATTCGTGAATGCTGTAAATCTGTATGACTAAGTCCTCCACATCTAGCAGATACATGTTCACACAGTTGCCTCAATGCCATAGCTCGATGTTCAGCTGTAAAATAATACCTGGTAACAGTTCCTGGTTTCAGGCTGAAGCCACATGTTCCTCCTGCAGTCTGGGTGTCCTCATTGACAGTCTCTTCAGTTGTTTGATCCACTGCTATTCAACCAAATGGATTGAAGCTGCTGAGCTGAACTGAAAATCCACCCCCAACAAAGTGAGCATACAACTCTGGGCTTGTCTTTTGAAGTTGGCACATCTGGGCATAGTAGACTGCAAGATACCTTGCATAATTGGTTTTGTCCATTGCAAAACACCATGGAATCATTTTTCTGATGCATGCAAGATGTAGTTGCCAGTCACCTTCTCTGTCGGCACGAAGAAGCCCAAGCAAAATTTCGATCATTTCCACATATGTCATCCAAAATGCTGCCAATGGGCCTTTGTCAGTTTTCAGAACCTTTAAGTAAGCACTGAATATCTGCAAAATTGTTGCATGATTCATCCTTAACTGCAGCATCATAAGTTGCTACACGTGTCATTATATAGCTTGTGGACTGCCTGGATGGTATGATTCAACTTTTCAAGATCTTCAACATGATTCTCTTCAAGCCAGTGTACAAAGCTTCTCCATATTAACCTCATCATTGCTTCATAGGTGAGTTTGTGGAAACGCACTGCCCGGTTGTATTGCTTTCCTTCAAGGACTTTATTTATAGATCCTTCAGCAATGACTCCTGCTTCCACAGCCAGGTCACGTAGCCCAGCATCTCTGAAGAGCTTGCCAATTATGGACAGAGAGTTGCACATCACATGAAAATTTCCGAGCATCAGAACAATGCTTCCATATTTACCTGGATATTTCCAAGCCACTTCTGTTGCTTTGGCATATAGAGCTTGACCCATTACTACTGCTATGTTTTGGAGATGAAGCGACTTTTGGATATTTAGTGACTGATACATAATTTCTTGAACAGTTGCCATTTCTGTAGCTGGGGCATTTATAGTTGGTAGGTAACCCACAGTGTCTTGTGAAATTACAATATCTCTTCTGGTTTGTATATTAAATCCATTCCATGAAGCGATCATCTGATTGTCAGTCTCTTGTTACCATGCTATCATCCAAAGGTGATTCTTTTATGAAGCTGTCACTGCTGCATTATTTTCAGGAAGTTCAGTCACTGGTAGTGATGATGATCCTTCACCCTACATGATGCGGTCAGGACGACACATGACCAGATCAAATATAATTTTATTTGGATTACTTTAATACATTTATCTTTGAATTAAGTATGAAAGCAGCCTAATCCATGGGTTAACATATTGAAAATAAAATTGACCCTATAAAACTGTTGAAAGTCTTAAAAATGCAAAATAATATGAAAAAATAATTGATCAAAACAATTAATTGAATTGAAAGCAAGTCAAAATATTAGAAAAACCCTACTGAATAGTTGTTAATGAATTATATAGGTCCCCTGAACTGAGATTACAATGTTACAGTGATAATACTGGACAAAAAAGACAACTCGTGCGAGATTTGACTGTCGTGTATATGTTTCAATTCCTTGCTATATGATTTGAAAGAGTGCTATGATTAGGACTCTATATCACTAATATTAATGGCAAATAACCAAGGCATGCATAAATACCTTGAAATAAGTAAACTTTGATATTTATGGTGATTTTAGGTGAACAAATATGGGAAAAAATGTTACAAAACGCCACTTTTTCACAACATTTGTGTTCGTAAATAAAAAAAGTAATGAACATTACTGAACAAAATACACAATAAAAGATGCAGAATTTTATACTGAATAATATGAATGTGACATCATGTGTTTATGTTAAGCCATTGTGGAGATATGGCCAATTTACTGACATATATCAAGGTAATTGAAAAGTGGCGGTCATTTTTAAATATGGCCACCAAAATACCATTTAGCTGGGCATGAGAAGCGTCCCTCACACGATTCCATACTCTACAGACGTCAAGGTAACTGAAAAGCATAGTTGCTTTTAGTCCCTCAATTTGGTAGTCAAATCTGGTCTGGCTCATGGACTATTTCCTGGCTTTAACGTCATAAAAGACCAGGAAAACCTTTACCTATCAAGAACTGATGCTACTGGACAAACTGTCAAGCAGTTCTTTCATTTCCAACAAGTTCACTCACCTTTTGGATTTCTATTCTTGAATAGAGTTGAGAAAGATGGCATTGAGGTGCCCAAACGACTTTTTCCTTTGCAGAACAGCCTGCTCTCAAAATGGTCCCAGATCAGATCCATAACTGACCAGGTAAACATCTATGAATGCACAAGCAAGGAAGTTCTTCAGCTTGTAATAAGCCAGCTCTGTTGGATGACTGAGGCACACAAGCCTCCTCATTTCACCTTCCTTCTGTTGCAGCTGCATCTTCTGTTCAAACCTCTTGATCGTCGCCAATTTGATACATGTTACTATGATTTTCGCAATGCAGCTTCACAACATATCACCCAGTGCAGACAAAATGATTCGTCGATCCGGCTTAATCATTCTACCATCAACAAAAAAGGTAAAACAGATGCTTGCTAGTAGTCAGCAGGACTCCAACCTCAAAACCTTGTTCGACCAGCTTAAACCACAGCAGCGTTTGGTCAATTTAATGTTTGACGAGGTAAAGCTGGTCAAGGCATTGCGATTTTTCTGGAGGGCATGTTGTAGGATATGTTCAAAATGCAGCAGTGCATGGTGAACACGAAATGCTTGCTTCACATGCTATGGTTGTTGAAGTTGCCTGCCATTTCGGTGGTCCACGCTATATTCTACACATTTTGCCCTGCAAAAAACTAACTGCCGATCAGCTGAAGGAACTCCTTATCGAAGCTGCATCAGCTGTAGTTGGTGCTGGTGGTACTGTGATTTCTTTGATATGTGACAATTGCAATACCAACCGCAGTGTTTATTCAAAACTTGGAGGACCAGGAAGTTGCTAAGTGCTGTCAATTCAAGAGCAATCTATGTTCTTAGTGTACGACTACGTGCACATCTTCAAAAATGTTCGCAACAACTGGATTACTGTTGATGGCAAGACACTTTCATTTGTCATAGATGGTAATGAGTACAAAGCTTAATGGAGTGATATTCAGAAGGTTTATGAGATCGACCGGGCTACTCCTATTCGCTTAACCAAGCTGACGCATACCGCTGTTTTCCCCAAGCCCCTTCAACGCCAGAGCGTACCATTGGTATGCCAAGTGTTCAATGACAAGACTGTCGCTGTTTTAAAGACCTTCAAGGATTCACTGGGCATCAGCGAAGGCACAATCATCCTCACCCAGATAATGAGTGAGTGGTTCAAGATGATGAACGTGAAAGACCGTTTCTCAGATATCCATCTGCATGATGAATCCAGGCAGCCTTGGACAACAGACTACAAGTTTCATTAGGCTGGAGCAGGCCTGCCAAATTATATCTACCTGCGCATGGTAAGGAGGTGATGGTCGTAAGCTGAAGCAAACTCAGCAAACTGCTGAAGCCTTCATTGTGTCCACACGTAATAATGTGGATGCTGCCAAGTTGCTTCTGGCAGAGAAAGACTTTGACTACGTTCTTCCTGCTATATTTGCAGATGAAGACTTGGAAAAGTTTTTCGGCCAAGCCAGGCAAAGAAGCGGTGGAAACTTCTACATTGACGTAGTTGACATTATGGCTGCAGCGAAAATTGTAAATTTGCAAACACTCATGAAGCATCACATTATGCCCGAATCTAGTTCTCATGTGATTGATTGCGACAAGAACTGTACAACTTCCATAAATCCAGATGAGCGAAGTGAACTCATTGACGAGATTACTCCTCAAGACACTCAGGATCTCTTGGGGTCTGACGATGCCCTTAAGCATAAAGTAGTTTATTTGGCCGGACACCTTGTTCATAAATATGGCGATCGCACTAGTATGGAGGAGATCATTGATGATGAAGATGGTAACGAGGTGTCATCTGTGTTTCTAGATAATTTGAATAGAGGTGGATTGAGTGTGCCGACTATGTCAACCGTCTTTTTTGTACATAATGCCTATAATTTGTATGACAAGACTAAAATGCGTTGCCAATTTCATTTTGCTGAGCTGTTATCCTCTGTAGATGCACCTTTAGCTTGTAGTAATGCTGCATGTACTACTTTAGCTAACATTCTATTGAAAGCTCATGTCCTCAATTTAAGTGACAAAGAAAAAGGTTTGGGATGCCTCAGGAGGAAAGAAAAGCTCTCCAACTTGAGATAGACATAGACATAGTTGTAATAGGCATAGTGTTGTGACATGCATATAATGTTTATGTAATACGATATATGACAATAAATATCAAAGTTTGACAACTCTACACACTTGCATCTTATTACAATCAGCCATCTCTCACCGTTTATGAATTAGACACAAAAACGGGCAAAAAATACCAAAATTCAGCAATTTTACCTTGAAATATGACATTTTGACCTTGAAGATGACCTCAGGTGATGTTGAAAATGACACTATTGAACTCGCCGTCCTCAAAAGCCCCTATATAGATCCCGAGATCGTGTCTCTAGCCATTCTAGAAGTCATTTTAGCCCCGGACTCAAGTTAATCCTACAGACTCAAGTTACAAACCCCGAGCATGGGAGGTTCCAGTCCTTCTCTATAGGAGTCTATGATATATATATATATATATATATATATATATATATATATATATATATATATATATATATATATATATATATATATATATATATATATATATATATATGTATGTATTCTATTGTTCTAATTATCCAGTCAGTTTGTTCCTTTGACAACATGCGAAACCACTTTGAAGAAAAAATTATAGGCTAATTAATTTACACCATCGGTGTCCTAATGCATGTAAACCTTATTCAAATGTGTTTGTTGCACATAAACATATGTAAAAAATGCAGTTCTTTTAGGAGATGTGACTACTAATTGTCATGTGAGACCTGAACAATAAGTCCGATTTGGACATAGGTAGTATCAAAATGTGTGCAAGACTCGAGAGAAAATGAGAGCATTTTTTTAATTTGCGAAAAAATTGCAAAAAATGTCGAAGGGGTGTCTCTCAACCCCTCCCCTCCCCCCACCCCCAGTGCAGTTCGGCAGTTCGGCTTTCGGTGACTTTATTCCCAATAATTCCACTTTTGCAAGGGGGAACAGCCAAAAAGGGGGAACAGTCCTCAAGATCAATTTGTGAAAATTTTCTCGACTACCAAGATGAAGAGCACAAAGGTACACAAAAATTGAATTTGGCCCATGGTCTAAAATCGAAATGGCAGTAAACCTGCACACACAAAGCGACTGACAATTGTTCAGGTCCGTTCGTCTGTTCGTCCATCTGTCCATATTTTCAGTTTATGACTGTCAGTTTATGATCAAGGAACAAATTATTGAAATTGAATGTTATATTTTGAACACGAATCAGAAGTCTGCCATTTAACATTACTTTGGCTCTGAATTTGTCCTGACTGCACATGCGCAGAGAGGAGTGCAATAATGTTTGACTCAGTCTGCAGTCAAACAAAATTGAAAATAATTCCAAACAGGAAACTTACTGTTTTAATGGACATTATAAAGGACACAAACAACAGGCATGAATAACTCGTGTAATGCGTTTTATAGGGTGATGTAAGAGACATTGCGTAAAACGGCGGTAAAACCCAGATTTAATTTATTTATATGCTTTTAAACCTTTATTCAAATTGAATCATATACTTGAACACTGTTGAACACAAATCGCCTTCATAATATTTCCAAGAACTATGCAAAATATCGCGGTTATATAGCATGAGAAGGCGTGGCATGTAAGAGGGTGCAGTGTCATGTCGAAGAAGAAGCTGCCGATATGGCTATGTGTGATGCCGATTGACACTGCATTCTATGGTAAGCAATAAAGCCTACATCTCCTCAACTGTAACTCATTGTCATCTTATTACAGTGTATAATGGTGGTGTATAAGACTGCTTCAGTAGTGCTGAACTTCTGGATTAAAAAAAAAGATCTTTAAATTAATTATTTTATTAAAAAAAATTGAAGTATATATTTGAACACTGTGTGTGGTATCGTGTGCTGTGAACTCTCTAGTTGAGGGTGTGGAGGGTTCAATTTCACTTGGTATCAAAGCCAGGATCAAGAAGTTCAGAGGAATAACACTGATGAGCTATCCTTCTGCCTTACATAACTATTTGTGAAGTATGTAGGTATTTTGTTCTTGAATGATGACAAGAGACACAAACACAAATACTTACTGTAACAAATACTAGAGTCTTAGTTCGGCAATGTCACTGCATGTTGACAGATACACAGACAGACAATTAACAGAAGATTTACATACTGTTCACTGATGACAATGTCAGGAATCCAAATATCTGCAGCAAGGATGTGCATTGTTGGTACTCCACCATAAGATTCGGGATCCCAAGTCAGTTGCTCATCTCTCCAGAACTGTGGTTATCGAGGTGGAGAAACAAAAGGAAATGTATGCTTTAGAGGTATGGCTTATCATTTTATTTGGGAAGAATGATTTTCAACTTCAACTTTAACTTTCTGTTTCAAAATTTATATTCTGCAAGGTGATGGTAGAGGGCACAGTAATTGAATAAGGTGGATGATTATTGATAAATGATAGTCCTCAAGGTGACAAAATGGGACACCTTAGCCTCATGAGGTGAACTCGCAGGTGAGCATTGGATGATCCTGCCTTTTGATTGGAATAAAACTAGAGATACAAGTGTAACTCGTCATGTTTGCATATGGGTAGGCTTCATTTAACACTTCGTTGAATTGGAAGATGTTCCAGACCATGCAAAAGCTTGTGGCAGTATTTTTGTACTTACAAGAAACTTACAATTGGGATTCGCTTGATATCCGTTATTGTCGGGTTTTCATATATGTGTGTGTGTGTGTGTGTGTGTGTGTGTGTGTGTGTGTGTGTGTGTGTGTGTGTGTGTGTGTGTGTGTGTGTGTGTGTGTGTGTGTGTGTGTGTGTGTGTGTGTGTGTGTGTGTGTGTGTGTCTGCAACACGAGGCTCCAGAACACAAACTAACAAACCAATTTCGATGAAACTTGGCGACAGGTGCCATATGGGCTGGGATTGTGCGTTTGAGTTTCGTTGCAAAAGCCGCTGTCACACCTTGACGATTTAGCCAGCGTATGCCGATTTATGAAAAATTGTCTAAAATGCCGGCACACATCGAATACATTATGGGTACGTTTTGTATACGTTAAGAGCACGCTGAAAAACACTGCCATACGTCGTAGTACGCTGGCTTTAAACGTTGTACTTTTGGGTTGTCCTCAAATTTTTGCATGCTTGAAATTTTACGATGTATGCCGGCATATGACTCACACGTTCCGCAACGCTGGCCATAAGTTGTGGGCACGTTATGCGATCATTGACACACGTCGACACATATTACTTGTAAGTTACTCATAAGTCGAAACACGTCGAGGTAATGTTTAGCATACCCGAAACTTATTTCTAACCTATGAGTAACGTTTTGTAAGCACGCTACACGAACGTTGTTCACACTTCGCAACACGTTACTTGAAAGTTCCTCATATGTCGAAACACGTCAAAGTAATGTTTAGGGTACCCGTGACTTATTTATAACCTATGAGTAACGTGCTTGGGAATTATTTGTAAAGCATGTCCGACGCACAAATACGTATGTAGACGTATTTGACGTCTTCAGGACGACCACAGAACTTAATGAACGCGTTTCTAACTTACAGATACCGTATACTGGCGTATTGGCAGCGATTAGGGGAATTGGTATATAAAAAGGGGCTTCACAGGAGGAACCCATCTTTTTTTAGACTTCGTGGTGAGTACATGTCCATGTCATTCCGAGAGATGGAGGATACAGCAAGGCTGAGACGACAATACCTACCTGTCCTCCAACATCAACTTGACCTCATCGAGTTGACTGCACCAGTTGCGTGCCAATAGAGCCGGGAGAAGAAGACGTGAACGAAGGAGAAGGAACTGGGTCAGACCATGGATCGGGAGGCGACGCCACTACGGCATATATGACCAGTTCATGGTGGAACTCTGGAACGAGGACCATGCATCCTTCATCAACTTCCTGAGAATTCCCCCAGCGATGTTCGACGAGCTGCTAGCCAGAGTGGGTCCAAGGATAACCAAGCAGTACACCTTCTACAGGGATCTGCTTGAGCCTGGCATGAGGCTGGCACCGAGCCTGCTGCTGTTGGTGCCGTGACTGCAGTGCTGTGGAAGCGATTTAACTCATTCAATGGAAACAATTTCAATTGCAGAGCACCAGCGTCCAAAAACAATCGGCGAGGGACAGGCATTTATTAAAAGTGAAGTTGCAGCCTATGAATAGAAAACGTCACTTAATCATCGACGATACGCTGCCACGCTATGCATACGTTAGACTATCGTTGAGCATAGGTCGTGGACGCCTAAAACATGCTAATCAATCGTTGGTATAACTTATCTATAAGTTATCGAAGCATTCTGTTCAATGCTAGTACATTATGCATTTGTCCAAGTCGTTTTGAATACTTTAAAAACTGAAACAAAAAAATAGTTCATCGTGGGAATGAGAAAAAAAATTAGCCGAAAAGAACATCGAACAATGGTGCAAAGTAGTTTCCTATTCTTGGACGCAACGAGGATCCATCATCACCCACACCCTCCCCATCACGCTCACCTACTATTAATACCAATACGACTACTACTACTACTGACACGTTCACCTAATAGTACCACTACTGATACTACTGACATTGACATCGACTCAACATGGAGTCTGGAACACTAACGGGTTCCTCTTGTGAAGCCCATTTGTATATACCAATTCCCCTAAACGCTGCCAATACGCCATTATACGATAAGATGTAAGTTAGAAACACGTTCAGTAAGTTCTGTGGTCGTCCTGAAGACGTCAATCAAATTCGTCTGCATACGATAATGTGCGTTTGAGATACGTTACACAAAGGTTCAAAGCACACTACTCATAGGTTAAAAATTAAGTTTAGGGTTTGCTAAACATTACCTCGACGCGTTTCGACTTATGAGTAACTTTCAAGTAACGTGTGTCCGACGTGTGACGACGATCGCGGAGCGTGCTGAGAACTTATGCCAGCGTATGTGGAACTTGTGAGTCATACGTCGAGTACGTCGTAAAATTTTCAGCATGCTTGAAATTTCACGACGTACTGGACGTACCGCAGAATATGACAGCGTACTGCATTGTTTTTTCAGCGTGCTCCTAACGTATACACAACTTACCCATGCCGTATTCGACGTGTGCCAGCGTTTTACACACATTTTTTCATAGGTCGGCACACGCTGGCTAAATCATCAATGTGTGACTGCGATGTTGACACTTCCAATTTTCAGGCGGTTATGATTGAAATCGGCGTGCGGCAGCTTTTTAACAGAGAACGCCACGAGTTCGTCGGCGATACGTGCAGCGCGCTATGCCAAAGTTAAACTATCGTTGGGCATAGGTTGTGAACGCCAACAGGCTAAGCATTCGTTGGTATAAGTTATCTATAAGACAACGAAAACTTCTGTGCCTGTTACTAATACGTTATGCATACGACCAACACGTTATGAATACGACCAAACCTTAAAAAAAAACACAAAATTTCAGCGTACGCCAACGTTTTACATACATTTTTATACGTTGCCATTGCTGGCTAAATCGTCAAGGTGTGACAGCGCCTTAATCAACCACCCGTCGCAACCACAAACTTTGAACCACAAACTCATTGGGATTCGCTAGATATCCGTTATTGTCGGGTTTTCCGTGTGTGTGTGTGTGTGTGTGTGTGTGTGTGTGTGTGTGTGTGTGTGTGTGTGTGTGTGTGTGTGTGTGTGTGTGTGTGTGTGTGTGTGTGTGTGTGTGTGTGTGTGTGTGTGTGTGCGCGCGCTCGTCTGCAACGCGAGGCTCCACAGCACAAACCAGCAAACCAATTTCGATGAAACTTGGCGAACAGGTGCCACATGCGTTGGGAGTGTGCGTGTTTGAATTTCGTTGCTAAGCAACCACCCGTTGCTATGCAGCTGCCGAAAAACCGCGTTTTAAGAACCCAAACGGTAACTGATGTAGCGCGGCTTCTATGATAGGTAGATCGACCGGACTAACTCCTGCCTATTCCTTGCATCCCCATCTAGTTATCGCGACAGCATAACATGCCTCTCTCTCATAGTTTCCGAATGGCAGCCCTCCGAATGTGGAAAGGTGGTGAACCAGGGAATATGTTAAGTGACCTTGAACTCGGAGACCGTCGACGGCGGAACGTTCAAATTCGGTGTATGGATAGAGTTTAATAACTTCGACAAAATTGAACCGCAGCATTTTTCCAGATTTGATCACCAAGGGTGTCAGGGCTGAAATACGCAAAATTCGAAAAAATACTTTTTCTCGACCTACGTTCAATATTTTCAATACTTGTCCTACAGTTTTGAATGTGGAGAAACGAGACTTCCGAATTAAACACTTCGACATATTTAGAAAATTTTACTCGAGCCGATTTTTTGATTTAGGTTTTATTTTTCAAATGGTAGTCCTGTGAGGAGTGCCAGTTGGCAAAATACGCAATAGGAAAAATCTTGCTAGGCAGAGGAACAATTGTATGTGAACCAATACGTCTTGGCAATGAATCTTCGTCGGTGGATCGGTCAGAATGAAAAGCATCGTATCCAGCGCTTCGATTCTAGCGGATCCCTCGTCGCCTACCGGCTTGTTTGTGTATTGGTTGCCCCTCGTAATCTAAGTTGGTTGTTCACATGAAACATGCGAATTACCTGGCCAATTTGTTTGTCATGCAGAAGCTGCTGCTCAGACAGCAGCCACAAGCGAAGGGAGTAAGTGGTGCAATCTCGTGCCAAGGAGTATCCAAGAAGGCGATCACTCTCTATCTTGCTATCCACAGTTTTGGAATGAATTTGTTACTTATTTTGGGTACCAACAATAACTCGCCTACTCTTTACAAAAGACACTGAGGGATCTTTTGCCCCAATAATACCCCCGAGGCTGGCAGACGGGCAGATGGGTCCTCCAGCTTAGTGTCCTTCCAATGAATACAACCACGTTTTTGCCTCATGCTGCATGTGAGAGACCACGGTGACAGTTTATACATGAGTCAAGATTCAAGCCTGTTGGGCAATGCTGCCAGTCCAGCTTGTAATATGACTCTGACATAAAGGATTTAGACATATTTGTAATTCTCTGGGCTAGTTTACCAATAACTATGTGCTCAATCGCAGATGGTTAGGTATGGTGGGGGTGATGCAGGGGCAGATTATTATGATGCTCAAAGGATAAGTGCTGCAATGACTTCCAATCATTTGGCTGTTCTTTCTGGCACTGTCTAGAACTTTCTCTGGGAGGGTTTGCAAGATGCTCAGCTGCCATGCATCATTTTTCATGACGGACAAGATAGAATATATCAAAGAGTTGCTTTTGTTGTGTCACCTTGTTAGCTAGCACATTTCAGGTCGACTAAGCTTTCTTCGTTCATTTAATCTGTGTTTTACAATTTCACAAAAAGTGAGAAATCAACAAGAAAACCACATTATGTGACAAGGAATAACAAGGAACGTTGGTGAATGAGGAGGCCATTCATCCAATCATCCATCCACACACACAAGCTACCTACAACTCCTGCCATTATCCCTGTACCCCTCGATCTTCAATGTTTCTGGGTACCTATCTAATTCCAACTTAAACCTGTCTACTCCTTCTGCCGCCACTACCTTTCCAGGAAGACCATTCCTTGTATTAACTACTTCCGAGTGAAAGACCCTTGCCTTATTATTGTCCTAACTCTCCTCCTCTTTACTCTTAGGCTATATCCCTAGTCCTATCACTGTCTATTCTGCTGAAAAAAAAAACTTCTGCACTTATTTTGTCGATATCCTTCATTATCTTAAACATCTCCATCATATCCCTTCATTAACTACCTCCTTTGTAATGTTTAAAGTCCTGTCTCATTCAGCCGCTCCTCATAGCTTTCTCTATTTAAGCCCGGAATCAATCCAGTGGCCCAAGGCTGAACCCTCTCTGTGGCTGCTACATCCTTCCTCAGATGTGGTGACCAAACCTGAACTCAATATTCGAGATGATGACTCACTAAATTCCGATGCAGTGTTAACACTACCTCTTTTGATTTTTAATATATTTCCCTATGAATACAATCTAAAACCCTATAAGCTTTATCTACCAGGGTTTAAGCACAATAACATAGGAAGCTCATAAAGCATTGAGCACACCTGGCACTGTGCTGTCTGCTTATCTTCCACATGTATTACCACCCCGAGATCCGCCTACTGTGCCACATGCTCCAAGACTACCGCTTTCATTCTGTTGTCCCTCTTTTCATTTTAAAAAAAGCTCTTATTATCACCAAACCTGCATCTGACATAATTGCAAACAAGGAACGACAAAATGTCACAAAACAGAGGACAAAATGCCAGGAGGAAGGGATTAGAAGAAAAGTGAAGAAGACTAGTTGAAAAATTTGACATAACATAATGGAAGACAATTGAAATTTAGAATAAGTACTTGTGTTGTATTGTATAAATTTTTTTTTTTATCTTGCTTTACAACTATTACAATGATTATACTTACACTGTTTTACTGTGCAATGACAATGGCAATGCCCCCTTTCTTCAATGGACGACAAGGCTCATCGGAGGAGTACATCTGTACCTCGTGCAGGACAATGCCTTTCGTTAACGTGAGTGTACTTTTACATCACTTACAAGTAGACACATGGTCAAATCAACTCAGTAGCCTCCTGTAGAGTATATGGGATTCCAACCTATGATTCCACAATCTTCAGCTCTGTGCTCAGGTAAGAACAGCAAGCAAGCAGGCCACAAGCCTTTCTCTAAACGATGTTCTTTCTGCAAAACATCTTCTTCTATGTGTTTGTTTAGTGAGAAACACATCCCTTTGAAGTGACATTGAATGAAATATTATAAACCTGCGCAGGTCGGTTTCAAAGCATCAAGTAAAAGTATTTGGTCGAAATAGCCCGAGGGTGAATTTTTGAAAATGTAATAAAAGATTCTGTCCCAACAGGCACGGGGTGTAAGGTGAGAAACTGGGGCAGGGGAGTAAGAGCAACATGTTCTATGAAGAGTTACAGACAAAGTAGGCTACTAACTAACACGTGGTCAATGGTCGTGATAAAATTACCCCGAGGGCTGCACATTGCCTTCCCCCCAGACGTGGTGAAAGGTCCTTGCATGCGAATCTCAAAACTTGTCAGGAATGGGACACCTGAATCTCACCAGGTGAACTTAGTGTAGACTTTGAAGTGGCTATGCAGAATTTCAGAGTGCGGTGGAGTTCAAAGAAATCAAGAACAGAGCTTTATCCCGGCTTTTATCCCGCTATCCGGGGTTAGGACTAATCAATTATTGATCATCGAAATGCCTTTTCAATCCCGACAATCGGCCTTGATGCTCACTCACTTGGTGCTGAAACTCTGACATTTGGTTTGGCTTGTCTGCAGAATTGGATCTGATCTTAACCTTCTGTAAATGTGCTGCATGAGGAGGGTAATGCATCATGGAGCACACTTCCTTTCTCGGGGGACCTTGCATCTCGTATTATATTCACGTTTTCTTTCTTGTTGATGTTAAAGATGGCTTTTCTATAAAAGCAGAAGGTGTAATTTTATTACAAAGTTGTGGTGGATCTTTTTAATTGAAGTACTGGTTGCTGTACATTATTTTTGATTTTTGTTGGTACAATGGGCGTGCAGACGTGGTTGATAGGATTTCGAGAGCGAAATTATCATCGAGGATTGGCCTGTTTTTAGCGTTCCCATCTGAGCACTTATAGCTCGCTCTGCTCGGAGATGTCGGTTCAATTCCTGCATACAGTATATTTTCCTATTGTCCCTTAATATCTCTGTCCTTGTCCAACGCGTGTGTGTGTGTGTGTGTGTGTGTGTGTGTGTGTGTGTGTGTGTGTGTGTGTGTGTGTGTGTGTGTGTGTGTGTGTGTGTATATATACATATTGTATGAGCCTCCACCATGTATTAAATATAATAATTAATTAATGGTTTCACCAAGCATCAGAACCCAACAGTAAAATGATCAAAATATAATTGTTCCGCCCCCTTTGAATACATAATAAATAGATTGCCCCGAAAAATGTTAAGTCGAGCGTGTTGTGAAAATCCTCAACTCCTTTTATTTCCTTATCTCTGAACATAATATTGATATAAAATGAAATGCAAATACCAAAAATCGAACGTGCGTTTAATAATAATAAAAAGTAGAATGTCACTATTCGACGTTGCGATGTCGCCAAAATCTGCCTCCGCCCACATTATTACTTCATAGTACATACTTGTGCTAAGTTTCATTTAAATCCCTGAACCCAGATTGAGAATATTATATATTTCTGGCTGCTAGACCATGTGTCCAATCAGGTTTCAATTTAAAATATATTCCCCATGGCGACTAGATCATAATTGTGAAGTTTCAAGTCAATTGATGAAACGGTTCAAGAGAAATATATATATTTTTAAGGATTTTCATTCAATCTAATATGGCTGCCAGACCATGTAACCTATTAATTATTCACGAACACACTGGTATCCCCGAGGCTTGAGGAACATGGTGAAGTTTCCCCTCGATCTGTCAAGCCGTTCTGGAGAAGATTTTAAAAGTTTTGTTCTTCAAAAAATCATAGCTGCTAAACCATGTGACCTACGATGTCATATATGGAGAACCTTTTGTTCCTCATGGATAAGCAATCATACCTATAAGGTTTTGCATCGATCTGTTCAGCCATTTTGGAGATTTTGGTACGTTTTAATGTTTAAAAAAAATGGCTGCCAAACCACGTGACCTGATACAATTTAGCCAGAGACGACCCTCAAAAATTTTCATGTTGATCAGATAAAGTGTTCATATGCAATTATGACGTTATAATGAAGCCATCTATGACCTCAAATAAATCGCACTTGTTTTCCATGGGGAATACTTGACATGTGCCAAGTTTCAATTTTTCCATGGAGTAGTTTCAGAGATAGAGGTCCAAAGTTTTTCCTTTTTTTTCCAACATGGCTGCCACACCACGTGACATATGACGTCATAATTATCATTACAACATTCTACATGAGTAGTCGCACCTATGGTGAAAACTTTGTGTCAGTCGGATAAGCGGTTGCAAAGACAACAGAGAAAACTAGAAGGATACTCGGTTGAGCGCAAACCTCTGCCATCTAATGCCTGATCCATGAGAACATATCGGGCCCAATAACTTTTGAAATATCATGCTATATAATCGTTTTTCAGTCTGATCTCTCAATGGTGAAGAATCGTTTAAAAAATAAACAATTCTCATATCCAGATCCGCATTCGGATCTTCACCAAAATCGAATCAATTTGTCGAGGTCACACACCCAACCTGTCCGCCAAGTTTCATCCGAATCCGTCACAACTTTTTGAGATATCGTGCTATATATCATTTTTGGCCCTATCTATCAATGGTAAAGAATCACTTTTAAAATTCTCGGATCTGGATTCGAATCTTCACTAAAATCTAATCAGTTCGTCCTTGATACACACCCAACCTGTCCACAAAATTTCATCCGAATCCGTCCACAACTATTTGAGATACCCTGCACACATAAAAAAAACAAACAAATAAACAAGCAGTCATAGACTGGTACTTACGAAATCGTCAACTTGACCTCTGACCTTGTCTAATAAAAGCTGTCTCGAGAGAAGGTAGTGACGCAAACCAGAAGTTTCTACGATGATTCTGTTCCAAACCGTCAAAAATCGTAACGTCGACCGAAGCAAAAATCTCCATTTCTCTACGCAATTATTTAATATTATTTTATTAAAGTCACAAAACCGTAATATTCGGCCATCCACCAACAATCTTTACATAATCCGACGGCTTAGCGAGTCAGGCATGCGACGATAACCTTTATTGGGATAAAAAATGACTTTTAAACACCATCTTTATCGAAAACACCGTCAGCGCGCACACGCAAAACCTTTACGTGACTCAATGACGCCTCTGCTCGAGCGTGCTGCACCACTTGACGAGCTGTGGCGCGGCGAGTGAAATATTTTTTATACAATCTTAAAACGTCTCCAAAACATCCGATTTTTACCAGAATTTCGACAACCGAGTTTTAAGCGATCGCAAAAACTGAAGACAAAATTAAAATCGAAGTTAAAACGAACTCGTAACGTCGACCGAAGCAAAAATACTCCATTTCGCCACATGAATTTACGGAATTATGTTTGACCTCACTGTGACCTTGACCTTTGACCGATTTTGACCAAAATCTAATCAGCGCTTGCCATCACCCTCCTGAATCACGTGGTGTAATTTGACATTGTTTGTAGGCACGATAAGTCGAGAACGGAAGAAGCTACCACACACACACACACACACACACACACACACACACACACACACACACACACACACACACACACACACACACACACACACACACACACACACACACACACACACACGACGGAAGTCATCAATATACTTACGAAATCTTTAGATTTTGTAAGTAACAAGCAGTCATAGACTGGTACTTACGAAATCGTCAACTTGACCTCTGACCTTGTCTAATAAAAGCTGTCTCCAGAGAAGGTAGCGATGTAAACCAGAAGTTTTTTTACGATGATTCTGTACCAAACCATCAAAAATCGAATGTTTGACCTCACTGTGACCTTGACCTTGGACCGATTTTGACCAAAATCTAATCAGCACTAGCCATCACCCTCCTGAATCACACGGTGTAATTTGACATTGGTAGCTTCTTCCGTTCTCGAGTTATCGTGCCTACACACACACACACACACACACACACACACACACACACACACACACACACACACACACACACACACACACACACACACACACACACACACACACACACACACACACACACACACACACACACACACGACGGAAGTCATCAATGTACTTACGAAATCTTTAGATTTCGTAAGTAACAAACAGACAAGAAAGGGGTGAAAATATAACCCCTTTCACCTTCGGTGGATGATGTTTTTCGCATGGACGAACAGACAACCTGATAACATAATGCCTCCGGCGACTTCGTCAGAAAATCCAAGAATGTTCAGTTGATTTTTATACAATTGCAAAAGCTTTTCCAAAGGTTTAAAATAAGCCAAGTATTTTAAAGCAGTTGGTCTTATTTTATCAGCCCTCACCCCGGGTTGTCTGTCCGTCTATATCTTTTGCTCCCGATGAAGGGGCAAGGCCAGAAATGGCAGCATCACTTATATTCACGGCGGATCAATTACCACAAGGTATTTTATTCCTTATATATTTTAAAGCACACCAGAATTACGAACTTGCAGTTCCAACAGATTTATGTTGTTAATTTTAAGGATAGTGGGGCTGCAGTTGAACATAAGCAAAGAATGAACAGACAGGAAAAGAGGAGAGTGAGAATGGGAGGCAACACAAGAATCTGCAAGTATGAGTGTTGGGTTAGGCATGGTTAATGGGGATGGAAAGTATAATGGTAAGAGATGGTGGTGCACTCCTTCTTTGAAACCCTGGAGGGAAAACATTGATTGAATAGTCTCTGGAAAGCAGTTTCCCAAACGGGAGAAAAGAGGAACAAAATAGCAATTAGACTGGATTTAGGTAGTTAAACCCAGAGAGTGTTACTAATTAGTATGTTTTGATGAAGAAAGTTATATGTAGTTATTCTTATGGCTCACCATGGAATATGACATGTGTATACTGAAGAATTGTTCCTTTTCTCTCTGAAACAAATGAACAAAGAAACATTTTAAAACTTTAGAGCCCAAGTTTTGACTCATTTGATCAATATTATTCAGTTTTTTTATTTTTGACTCCTTTGGTCAATATTATTCAGTTTTAACTCCTGGATTTGATTCCCAACCCCATTATAAACCATCAGATTGCTGCTTCGCATGAAGGGCATTGCGTCACAAACTAAGCCATCCCTTTGATGGATGTTGAGTCAGACATTGCAGATCTTGAGGTAAGGTAGGTTGATGTTGTTTTGAGGTGTGTACTCAGGAGGAGGTAGAGGTGGATGTCGTTCGGCAGGTCTTTGTTATGAATGCAATTGGTAGAAGGAGAGGAGACAGACTAAAATTGAGGTGGAAGGAAGTGGTGGAGATGTACGTGAGAGAAGTGTGTGTGCAGAAAGGATGGTCAGATTGGAGGGGTGTCGAGAGGAACAATTTATGGGGTGACCTCACAAGGTGGGATTAATTGGGGCCATGAAAGTAGTCGTAGTAGTAGTAATATTAGATTGATATTGATAGGTTGAGAATTCCAAAAGAAAGGTGATACCCAGTTTACATATAAAGTATTGGACTTTATGAGTGAATATTTGATTGAAATTTACCAAAAGATCATAGGAAAGGTGGTTTTAACACAAACTACAGACAAGCATGAGAATTCCTTAAACATCAAGTGACAATTCAGGTTGATCCAAAAGTACCAATAACAGTTGTGAATGTCTTGTTGTGAATTGTTTTTCTGTGTTACCATGTAATTTAAAACTTTTTTTCTTTCTTTTGATCTCACCTGGATCATAGTTCATATGAGGCATGAGCATCACGTGGTGTCAGTCAGTATGTGAACACTCGGATCTTCTTCTACGAAACTACACACACAATTTCTCTGAAACTTTACCATAACCTTCATCACCAGTGAAGGAGTAAGGTTTGTTCATGGTATTTCAAAAATCAGGGGTTTGCCCCCCCCCCAAATGCCACCCCACCCCAAAATAGGTATTTACTTTCTTCTCTGTTATATATTTTGTGGGTCATCCACACCTACCAGTGGTTCCTTGGTTTTACCAGGTGAGCGCAGGGGCATTGCTACTATTTTTTCAGATTTGCTGAATAGACATGGTTGACAGAGGCGAGTGGGTCTTACCAGTTGACCACTGAAAATCGGCTGTGTTATCAAGTTGATGCACATCAGGTCAGGTCAGGTATGGGGGAATGTGCCGGAGCAGCACGTCACTGCGTCCACTTTCCGCTGGTACTCCAGGGACCTCCGTCTAGCCATCCCCCAGGCAGATGCCTGGCCCATCTCCATCTGCTTGAGATGCTGATCAACCTGCCGAAACCACCGGGCACAGGGTCGGCTCAATGGCCTCCTCCACTCATGAGGCTCCCTCGCTGAGATAATCTGGTGAGCAGGATCAACGTCAAGAAAATGAGCCACATGTCCACACAGTCGCAGCTGATGCTCAGGGACGATGCAGGCAACAAATCTCATTTGAGTCTCTCTCAGCAACCACTCGTTGGACATAAAGTTTGAGCAGCGATTGGCAAGGATTCTTCGAAGAGACCTGGTACCAAAGGATGTAAGTCTCCTCAGATCCCTGGTCAGAGTCCTAGTCTCACATCCATAGAGCAAGACTAGAAGCATCAAGGACCTGAAGACTCGGACTTTCATCCTCCTGCACAGGTACCGACAGTGTCACATCCCATGATCCAGTGAATGCATGACTCCCCAGGCCCGACACAGACGTCTGTTGATCTCTGGCTTATAGCCAGCAGAGACATGAAT
This sequence comes from Eptatretus burgeri, assembly GCF_056783735.1. NCBI lineage: Eukaryota > Metazoa > Chordata > Myxini > Myxiniformes > Myxinidae > Eptatretus > Eptatretus burgeri. The sequence goes on from NC_140965.1 coordinate 85,203,005, forward strand.
ATCACTGCCAAGATAAGTGAATCTTACTGTGACCTCACCATCCTTGCCAGAAACAGGTACAGACAGGATAGCACCATCCAAGATGTCATTGAAAAGCTGGATCTTAGTTTTGACCCAGGAATCCCATAATCCCAGTGGATCGGACTCATTCAGCACCTCGAGGGCTCCCAAAAGGATATCTAGAGTCTTGCAAAGACGACTGTATCATCTGCGAAATCAAGGTCAGAGATCTTGACATTCCAAAATGATGCACCGTAGCTTGATTTCTCTGACATCCTCCCCAGAATCCAGTCCATACAAGTGCTGAAAAGTGTGGGGGCCAGTACACAGCCCCTGACGAACTCCAGTAACAACTTGAAATAAGTCAGAGATGGTACCACCACATCTCACAGCACTCTCGGTGCCAGAGTAGAGTTCAGACATCAGATTGATCCATTTTGGTGGCACCCCTCAAAGACCAAGAATCCTCCAGATGGATTCCCGATTCACTGAATCAAACACTTTACAGAGATCAACATAAGCTGCCAGCAGTCCCTCCCAAAAATCTCGACTGCATTCGGTGAGGACCCAAAGAACAAGGATACGATCAATCGTTGACCTCTTTGGTGTAATGCCTGACTGCTCTGGATTCTGGTACTCAAGCAGATGGTGGTAAACCCAATCAAGAATTATCCGAGCAAAGACCTTGCCCGGCACTGAGAGCAGCATCACCCCTCGGTAGTTGTTGCAGTCTTGGCGATCACACTTTTCATTCCAGAGAGGGGCAACAAGGCCCCTCTTCCATTCAGTTGGGATGTTGCCTGTGTTCCAGGCAGAGCACAGATCTGCATGCAACGACACAAGTCCAGCATTTCCACCAGCCTTGAGAAGTTCAGCATGGATTCCACAGATTCTAGAAGTGTTACCCCATTTCTACTGGTTCACCACAGCCTGTGTTTCCACAAATGAAGATGGACCACAGTTGATTGGAGGGTCAGCAATAGGGATAGTAACACCCCTGTCATCCAACTCAACAACTGGTGGATCAGCCTGGTACAGCCGCTCAAAGGAACCGGCCCAGCGGGCCTTCACTTTGGACTCCTCTCTCAAGAGCCCACCACTCTCTGCTCCAACTACAGTTCACTGAGGGATGGGCTTAGAGGAAAGCAATGTGCGAATTCCTCTGTAAGAAGGATGAGAATCACTTGACCACAGGCAGTTTCTGCCCCCTCACAGATTCCATGCACATAAGCTGCCTTGTCCACCCTTCGTGCACATGCAGTTTTATGCCTCAGCTCCCTGAACAGCTCAGCTCTGCCATTCAGCCTGGCCTTGTGACTCTGGTCAATGATATCCAGTGTCCTTTGAGAGACAAAATTTTTCCTCGCCCAACAGTGAGTTCCAAGAAATCTTCAGGGAACATCAAGGACGGTAGTGTTGAAGGCACTCCACAACTTTTCAGGATCCCTCAAAGCACCCAGACCCCCCAAATCTCCCCTCAGCCTGTTCACAAACTCCTCAGCTACACACTCACCCTTGAGCTTGCCAACATCCAGTCTAGGCTGGGATGGTAGCATTCTCCTGGATTTATGCCACAACTACAGAGTTGCGACAACAACCCTGTGGTCAGTATTGAGGAACTAAGCACTCCGGTAGACCCTGCAGTTCTGCATCATCCTCTAGTGACCATGAACAAGCACATGGTCAATCTCTTTGCCACACCACCAGCGTTGGAATACCAAGTCTAGCGATGAGCCTGTGAGTGCTGAAACCACGAACCAGCCACCCTAAGTCCATGACCTTGCAAAGTCAAGGAACTTAGTGCTCTTCTTGTTCACATTTCCAGACCCATGGACACCAACACATGTCTCATAACCATCCATATCAGTTCCAGTCGATGCATTGAAATCCCCCAAGACTAGCAGAGTATCTCACCTGGGACACTGATAAACCACAGAATCAAGTGTGGCATCAAATGCGTCCTTCATGGTGAGATCACTCGCCTCAGTTGGAGCATGCACAGAGACCAGGGAAATGACAGCCAAGGAGTGACAAATCCTTCGTCTCATTATGCACTCGTTGACCGGTGTTACCTCAATTAACATTGGAGTCAACTTGTTGGACACAGCTACAGCAACTCATTGGGCATGGTAACCATCAGAGCAACCAGACCAAGAGTAGATGTAACCACCTGCCATGATCTCTCCACAATCTGGTCTCCAAACCTCAGAGTGCTGCAATACCGATGTCCAAATGCTTGAGCTCAGATGATAACAGAGACAGGTGATTATCCTCTCTTCGTGATGGGACATTCCAGGCACCCACCCAAAGGGACCACCTCAGGTTAACCCAAGGAGACCACTGTCTGGTGGACGACACCTCAGCACCACATTGACACACACTACCGCAATCTGACCCGGGAAGGTGATCACATGGTTTCCCTCCCATCATCAAAGATTGGGGGTCCTGAAGGCTTCTTTATGTAGCGCGAGATATAACACTGAATGATGTCCATACATTGTTACATCTTGGGCTACATGAAGATGGATGGAGTTTATAAACCAACTCCATAACTAAGATAACCTTCATAATCAAATAAAAACTATTTTCTTCCATTAAAAAGACCAGTCATTACATGTGCTTGCAGTTTGTCATTGGCAGATACCAGGAATGTGGCACTGTTAACAAAAAGGCATTTTGAACACTGACTTTAATCATTTTATGTTAATTGTGGAGTACTCCACAAAAATAGCAATTACCATGTCGGTCTTTGTAGGCCTTACTTTGAACTCACTAAATGAACATTTAACATGTTTATTATGGACTTTTGGATCACCCCAAACATACAATCTCTTTTGCACTCAGGAATAGCTAAGGAGTTCAAATGACAAAATATGACTTACCACTGCAATATATCTCACACTTGTGAGGTTTATATAAACCATCATCACAGTGTACTGGTTGTGCACGGGTCTCACAAAGCGGCTGTAATTTTCCATGAGGTCCTCAAGTAGCCTGTCCATGGGGAAGTCCACTCCATATACAAGGTCTACTCCAATGGCTTGCACTGCACAAGATCATCACATCACCAAATTAAACCATCACCGGATCAATGTATCACTCAGATCATTGTATCACCCTGAAATTGGCCACTGCTGCATTGTGTGAATTTCCTTAATTGGAATATTAAAATATTTAATAAAACACTTTAACCAAGTCTTTCAGTGACAGATAATTAATTAGGTAAGCTCTTCTGTACACCAGTTACAGTCCCATTTAGATCATTTGTGAATCATAAAATGTATACATAAACTAATATTTTGCCCAATTTCTTATACATAAATTACAATAGAACAGCACTCGGTAGAGCGCTTACCTCCACTAGGCTGAACAGTTTACATTTTGTATCCCACTGATAGGCCAGATCTGCATCCAGACCTGAACCAATATCTAATCTGCTTGTTCTGTCATCTCTCCAACTCTCACACCAAGTTTGTCATAATCCATCCACAAGTTCTTGAGATATCATCCGACATATTGTTTTGGCCCTATCTCTCAATAGTGAAGAATCACTTAAAAAAAAACTCTAGTATCCAGATCCGGAACTTCACCAAAATCTATCCATTTCGTCCTTGTCATCTACCCAATCTGCCCACAAAATTTTGTCCGAATCCGCTCACAGACAGACAAGCAGGGGGTGTAAACAACTTCGATCCACCTTCAGTGACTGAAGTAATCATGAGTTCTGAAAAATGTTTCAATTTTGACTCCTTTCCCTCCAATAATAATACTTTTCCTTGTCCTTTTCCCACCTTGTACCCAAAATATTGTCACCTTTCTTTTCTCTTCATTCTTTCCCCTTCCCATTTTCTTTATTCATCCCCCTCTTCTTCCCATTTGCCCACATAATATACATGACTCCTTAGTTTAATTATATAGAGAGATGAAGCTATTATGCAGTGTTAATAGTACACCACATGTACCCAATTGAAATATATAGCTAACATTGTACACATTGTTGTGTTTGTAAAGTGGGAAGCTCGGTGTATCCTTTTTCAAGGGCGTGATATATGCAAATTGGAAAAGGGTAAATACAGGCTGCATCATTTTCTGGATGAGAGCATAAATCGAGAAAACTATTAAGAAACCATTACATTTATCAAAAATAGAACCATATACTGATAAAGTATGCATGTTCGATCAATGACGAGACAAATTCAGGGGTTTTATTAAATTTTTTTAAATCACAAAATGAGGATGTCTGCAATAAGCAGTTTTACACGAAAAAAAACGCACGACTTCAGAAGGGGGCTGCTGGTATCATGTGATGTTGGGCTCAAGACCAGTGAATAATGAAACCCAATGTTGTCACAACAGAATGAATGTCTAAAAAGGTCAAAAATGTGTGTCGCACATTATAACGAAGGACTGTTGCAATCCTACTTCTCATCCCCTGAAAAAGCCACCAGAAAGAATCCAAAGGGAGTTGTTGCGATTCTTTGTGCAAAGCAGCTTCCAACTCTGCCAGAATTTTCACAGGAGGGTCCATTGTCTTAAATCTACACCCAAGAATATCCCAAGCATGCTCTATTGGATTTACATCGGGACTGCTTGCTAGCAGGGGAATGTTGTGATGGCATAATTTCGCAACAAGTTGGCAAATGCATCAGAACGGTGGAGTCTGGCATTGTTAGACATAAATACACGTTTTCTGAAAAATGGGTAGTTGTCAAAATTTGGAACAACCACCTGATCCAAAATGCCCCTATGGTACTATTCACCTGTTGGGTTCAGTGACAAGGTCAGGTTTACAATCATAGCAGGCAGCCCCACATCATCATGAATCCACCACAAAACAATGGACTCCACAGTGTTCTTGCACATATAGGCTGTGTTAGGTTGCCACCAAGCATGAGTTCTACTATCTGACATGTGCAGGAGAAATCTGCTCTAATTGAACCAATCATTCTTCTTCCAGGATGCAAGATTCCAGTTTTGAAGTGCCTGGCACCATGCCAAGTGGGTTGCTTTTTTTTGTTCTCGGTTGATACTCGGGCATCATTTGGGTCTCTTGACTTTGTAACCTGCAGCATGAGGCCAGTTCCTTGCCGCTCTTGTGGATAACCTCTGAGGAAGATTTCATTCATGCCACAACACTGTGTTTCTGGAAAAAGAAATACATCTGACAAGCCTAATCAAGGCATTTTCTGTGGTAGAGGCCACCCTGGGTCATCCAATTTGAGGCCCATCTTTAATACAATTAGTTTATTGACATTCGCAGACCAATCTGCTGTTAACGGCTCAATGGAAGCCAAGTTGACATCCAATTTCACTGTAGGACATCCAACCATTGTTGATCCCAACAATTTGCCATCTTTGGGCTTTCCCAAGTCTTGTATGGGCCATAGTAACACAATCGAAGTACGCAACAATGTCATTACATTCTCTAAACCTTAACCAGATGAAAGTGTTTTTTTTCATGTTGATACTCCTCTAGGGCTGCTTGTGCTGAGTGCACAAAACTCTCTTGGTCTAAAGGATTAATGGAAATTGCAGCTTGTGCATGGAGGGTTCTTTCAATTTTGTTTGAGAGAAAATTGAAATCTTTGTTGTTTTTGTAGAGGTGCTTAACTTTTTCAGTCATAATTGTATGGAAGCTTGCTATCTTGCCCTGATGATGCCCTAACAAGGGCAAAACTGGTCAGTAACTGCATTTTCCATGCATTGTGACAGTATCTGAAATCACAGCTTCGTAATTAGCAGTGCGAGATAGATCTGCCGGGAGCTGGAGACAGAACTTGCGTTGTAGCGGTGATGTCATGGCGTTCATCTCAGGTTGGAGAATGACTATAATATTATCATCATTGCACCTCACTGCATCCAATGAAAGCTGGTTGTGCTTGATGAAATGGGACATAATGTTCTGCATAGCAGGCAGGCAGCACATATCACTCCTTGAACCATGCAGCAAAGGCTGTAAGGGACTCGGTTCTGGCAGGGCATGGCTTGGGCTGCTGTAGCCCAATCGAGGATCAGGATGCAGGCCACAGCATGCCGCTTTTCGGTCATCACCCCACCCTTTGCCCGGGGCTTATAAAAGGGGGAGCATGGAGCCATTAGAGTCTCTCTTCGCTGTTTCTCTTTAATGGCTCGCCTCTTGCCTCTTCGCTTCACTCCCTGTCTCGCTATTGGTGTGCGATTGCCAGAACATGCTTCTTGTTCTTTGAGAGCCTGATCTGGAGTGACTGCCGAGACTCCCTGCCATGCTGTCGATTGTCCACCACCCCCATGCAGCCAGACAGACCAGTGCGGAGTGCATGGTACCACGAACACCCTCAAAGTAATTAATCCATAGATAACGTGCCATATTACGAGATGGGAACGCTCATGCAGAGTGTCCCACGGAGGTACATGCTGCACATACAGACCTTCACACAGATAGGTTAGGGATCTTTCTCCCTATGCATCTATTCTCCTCTCTCTCTCTCTCTCTCTCTCTCTCTCTCTCTCTCTCTCTCTCTCTCTCTCTCTCTCTGCATCTCTCTCTCTCTCTCTCTCTCTCTCTCTCTCTCTCTCTCTCTCTCTCTCTCTCTCTCTCTCTCTCTCTCTCTCTCTCTCTGCCTCTCTCTCTGCCTCTCTCTCTCTGCCTCTCTCTGCATCTCTCTGCATCTCTCTGCATCTCTCTCTCTCTCTCTCTCTCTCTCTCTCTCTCTCTCTCTCTCTCTCTCTCCCTCTCTCTCTCTCTCTCTCTCTCTCTCTCTCTCTCTCTCTCTCTCTCTCTCTCTCTCTCTCTCTCTCTCGCTCTCGCTCTCGCTCTCTCTCTATCCACCTCTCGATCCCATCTTCTTTGGATGCACAAAGAACATCATCACTGACTCGCAATCCCATTTTCCCCCCACCTAACTCTCCCGAAGCATTCTGGGTTGCAAGGGTCTGCCGACCGCGACGGGTATTGAGAGGTCGTTTATGCTCACGTGCTTTCTTTGTCTCTGGCTTCTCATCTTCTGTGTGTGTGTGTGTGTGTGTGTGTGTGTGTGTGTGTGTGTGTGTGTGTGTGTGTGTGTGTGTGTGTGTGTGTGTGTGATGGCACCTATCTGAGCTTAAATTAAGTTTGTAGAAGATATAATGGGATAACTCTGCTCTGTGTCTGCTTTTGTAAGATTGCTTGTCTTTTGCCGCACCACATGAATTCCTTGCTGTCCCCTGCTGTACATAAAATTAAACCCCATTCAATGTGCCACATGCATTTCGTCGCTTGATTGCAAATAAATGCTTTGCCTAGAAATGTTCCCAGCTCGTTTTCGTGTTTTCTTCCATTGGTCCAGCATATTTCACACCCTTTTAGCTGGGGCATTACCCCAATGATCCGTTTCCTATCCGGTACGTGCTTGGCAGTCCCGCTCGGCCGCATTTGATATGGCAAGGTGATCCGGTTTGTGCAAGTGCGTACTGTGGGCATGTACCCCGGTAATTAGATTACGTGACCGTTAGGTAAACGCTATTCATTAAATGGAGGACCCTAAGTCACATGGTTAAGTTATTGGCGTTCACGGACAAAGAGCGACCCATCGTGTCATGAAGTTATTCGTGTGTGATGGCCTGCGATTCTGGAGAGTCTGGTGGGAACCTGAGGTCGTTCACCCCTCGTATTCTTCGCCCCCTGACTCCAGGTCCGCAACAAAATATATATATATATATATATATATATATATATATATATATATATATATATGTTTCTGTCTCAACAGAGTGTACTGGGATATAAAACACCATTTGGTGCTTCATGGTTAATTACATACCTCCACCAGGCTGAACAGTTTACGTTTTGGATCCCAATGGCCACTGATAGTCCGGAGCTGCATCCAGACCTGATGGAAGAAGCGACAATGCTCCTGCTCATCCCCCAGGCTTGGAAGAAGATTCATGACCCAGAAAAGGTCATTTACTCATCTTATTTTACCTTAAACACGGGTAATTTCAGTTGAAAGTGTCTTGAAAGTGGGTTTTCTTGGGGTCCAGGAACGGATTAATTCACTTTCCATTATTTCTTATTGGGAAAATAGTTTTGGAATCCGAACTTTTTGCAATCCGAACAGCCTCCTGGAACGAATTAAATTCGGATTCTGGGGGCAGCACTGTATATATATATATATATATATATATATATATATATATATATATATATATATATATATATATATATATATATGTATATGTATATGTATATATATATATGTATATGTATATATATATATATATATATATATATATATATATATATATATATGTATACTTATATACCAGCAGAGGTACCCAGCATTGCCCATTGAGAGTCTGTTGGCACTTTTAAGAAATCAAATATTTATTATTTTTTTTTGTAATTTGGTGGGGGCCTAAAACACTGCCCTCCACCCACTAAGGATTATGATCTGGGATCATTTAATCCTAATCTGGATTTTTTAATTTAATATTTATAATTTACTATTAATTCAATATTAATCGGCCAATTACCTTTCACATTGCTCCAAAGTCTAAGGTATTTTCGAGTTATTTTAATCAAAAAATCCAAATTTTCTTTTTCAAAATTTTCAAATATATTTTTGCCTATAACACTCCCTTGCACTCACTGATGAACCTCTGAGAGTTTTGACAAAGACCCGTTCATCCATCTTTGATAAAGGTGATGACACATGCAGACAGACAAACATCTTTCTAATGGTATTGAGTCGCAGGGGTACCCATCACATTTTTTTTATCAACTCTCTCGCTAAATAGCTTTGGCCAATTCTCGGTTCAACAGTGACAGTTAATAGCCAGTTAATACTATATAATCGGGTCACATCTTACGTCTTGCAAAGTAAGCAAAGTAAGCAATATTTCATACATATTTGAAGAACACTGCATAAAAAGTAGGCAATTCGAATAAAAATGTGAGAATATAAAATTCGAATAAAAAAGTAGGCAATTCGAAATTATACAAAGGCTGCAATGATAAAAGGCTGAAATTCTAATGCAAGTTTATAATCTAATTTCTGGAATGTATATGGAGTAAAGAAACCTCGTCAACCACCCCCCCCCCCACCCCACCAGCTCCATCTGCAGCCTTTCTCCAATCAAACAAATAAACACTCTTCTCTCAATTAGTCGAGAAGTTCCACATTTTGAGATGATTTTCTCTTTCCGATTCTTCCCGAAGGCTGAAACTTCCCCAATAACAACACTCTAAAAATATTGATCTTTCACACTTCCAATTAGTGGCTGATGTCTTTGCATCTCTCTCTCTCTCTCTCTCTCTCTCTCTCTCTCTCTCTCTCTCTCTCTCTCTCTCTCTCTCTCTCTCTCTCTCTCTTTCTCTCTCTCTCTCTCTCTCTCTCTCTCTCTCTCTCTCTCTCTCTCTCTCTCTCTCTCTGTCCCTCTTTCTCTCTTTCTATCTCTCTCTCTCGCTCTCTCTCTTTTTCTCTCTCTCTCTCTCTCTCTCTCTCTCTCTCTCCATCTCTCTCTCTCTCTCTCTGCATCTCTCTCTCTCTCTCTGCATCTCTCTCTCTCTCTCTCTCTCTCTCTCTCTCTCTCTCTCTCTCCCTCTCTCTCTCTCTCTCCCTCTCTCTCTCTCTCTCTCTCTCTCTCTCTCTCTCTCTCTCTCTCTCTTTCTCTCTCTCTCTCTCTCTCTCTCTCTCTCTCTCTGCATCTCTCTCTGCCTCTCTCTCTCTGCCTCTCTCTCTGCCTCTCTCTGCATCTCTCTGCATCTCTCTGCATCTCTCTCTCTCTCTCTCTCTCTCTCTCTCTCTCTCTCTCTCTCTCTCTGCATCTCTCTCTCTCTCTGCATCTCTCTCTCTCTCTCTCTGCATCTCTCTCTCTCTCTCTCTGCATCTCTCTCTCTCTCAACCTCTCTCTCTCTCTCTCTCTCTCTCTCTTTCTCTCTCTCTCTCTGCATCTCTCTCTCTCTCAACCTCTCTCTCTCACTCTCTCTCTCAACATCTCTCTCTCTCTCTCAACCTCTCTCTCTCACTCTCTCTCTCAACCTCTCTCTCTCTCTCTCTCTCTCTCTCTCTCTCTCTCTCCCTCTCTCTCTCTCTGCATCTCTCTCTCACTCTCTGCATCTCTCTCTCTCTCTCTCTCTGCATCTCTCTCTCTCTCTCTGCATCTCTCTCTCTCTCTCTGCATCTCTCTCTCTCTCTCTGCATCTCTCTCTGCATCTCTCTCTCTCTGCATCTCTCTCTCTTTTCTCGCCTCCCCCTCCGTCCCCATTCAACATTAATTCATATCTACCATATCAATCTACTGTCATGTGCTTGGAACACCACCTAAAGAAGGGGAAATAATCGATACACAAAACTTAAAAACAAACAAAATGGTTCAAAGTTTTAACAAGAACAACATACCTGAAAGCAGAACCCAGAATAGATTCTTCCATGTTACCATGGTTTCTGCAGAGAACAATGAACGTCTTTTGTTAACTGGAAAACTTCCTTCCTCCTTATCCTGCAAAATGATTGTTTTCATGTATATGCGCGATCCAATATTCTCTCATCCCCTGCCTAATGTGGGTCGCAGGCTAAAGATAAAAATTGCATGTACTCCCAATGGCCGATGTCCAGCCCTCGGTCGGAAAGGATGATCGTTTTAAGTGCAGGATTATATATCTCGAGCAGAACAGCACATGGAAACCACGCAGGGATTGACAGCTTGGTGAGAAAATGCACGTGCAGTGCGTTGAATCTGTTTGATTTCAGGGTGGTCATGACATTCACTGAAAACAAACGCTTGGTGTTTGTATTGTTGACAAGGCGTTTGAGTGTTTGTGACAATGGCAGATGTAATTGGAGACCAAAAGGCGTTTTAAAACCGCAGAACCTCTGCGAACGGGTGGTATTTAGTTAACCAAAGCTTTGGAGGTGGCTGATCCCTATACCTGGCACAATATGGCTGTGGTAATGACGAGAGTTTCAGCCTGGTCATCTGATGATTAATCTCAATATAAATGATATACTCGACAATTTTACTGTCTTGTCTCATGATAGTCATGTCTTAATAATAACGACTCTTGTGCTCAGTATGATCAAATTATATAAACATGGTCCAGACATTTAGGATGTGAAGCAAAAGATGCAAGCTTGGCTGATCATGTGATGTGATGTGATGTGATGTATGATTCCTGCATCCTTAAAAAAAAAATCGGAGAGAGCGGCACAACTTGGTATTGTCTCTCAGAAGATGGGAAAAGCAAAGAAGTAGGAGCGGTGGTGTGAGGTCGTCTTATCGAAGAGAGATTGGAAGTGACTGTTGAGTCGTGGCTCGAGGAAACTGATTTAATTTGGGTTGTTGAGAGTGTGATTAAAAATAACTGAACTCCTCTCGTGTGATTCATTATTACCAGCATCGGTGTGCTCACTGTCGTTTCGTGCACAGCACGTGCCTGCATGTTTACATCATTCCTCGGAGCACAGTTATGCCTCTAATTCAGCCCCTCCTGTACGTTATAAAGCAGGAATTAGTACTTTGTTTCGGGTGCGTGCATAATTCGTCTACTCGTTGCGAAGGACAGCGTGGGGTCTTTAATGCCCACCAACAAATAGTGCTAGCAGATTGGACACCCAACTTTAATGTCTTTTTGAGGGACTTTGATCTTTATCGACATCCAAGTGAAACACCAGGGTGTCAGTTTTATAGCTGGTTCAGGATTCTAAACCCAGGCTAGATAACTTAGAGGTGAGTGCACACATAACTCTTGGGTCTAGGCTGTCCTGCCAGCTCAATGTTGTGATGTGGCAGTAGTATTGTTGGCTTGTTTGGTTTTTTTTCCTTGTAAACTGCAGTACAAATATTGTATATGGAATGTGAAGAAAAACTGTAGAATGGATGTTTGAATCTGTAAGTGGTAATTGTGTCTGCGTTTTGTTTGTGTCTACGAGTGGTGGCTTAATTAATTTACATTTATAGGAAAACGTTTCAACTAATTGGTTGAAACTTTCTTGGCCAGGTAGTTTGACCAATGGGTTTGAGATGCTGTTGGTAGTTTTGTATCTCCTGTGCGGTTTGCTGTGTATGATGCCATGGAGGGAATGAGCAACATTTATTTTTTATATTTGCAACTATGATGGAAATTTTGAGCCCCTCTCCACCCCAGCTATGTACACTGGACATGATCCTTCCTACCCATTACTCCTAAATCTCACCAAACCTCTTTCCTTTCTCTCCCCACTTCTCCCACACTCCAGTATAACCTCCTTTCTCTCTTCTCTTAATTTTCTCGATATTAATACTCCTTTAGGTGGCTGGCTTAAGATCTGAGCATCTTGAGTTTGAGCCCCTGTCCTTCCGTTAAATAACACCAGATGGGTTGACTCATCCAGTCATCCTTCTGAAGTCAGCAAAATGAGTACAAGCTTACTGGTAACAGGGGCACTGCCTCAGCAGCACAGCTGCACTTCCAGAAATTATGCAACAAGCAGCCACAGGTGACATATGAAACATCAATAAACATTCCAACGTTACTGGCAAATCACATTGTTTCGAGATTTATTTCATGGATAAATCGATTCATCTGATTTATAACAACTCCAACTTACTCAGTCGTTGAAGGTCGAGGCTTGCAACCTGATGACTTAGTCAAATAAAATGGATTTTTCTACCTTCATGTAATTAAATTTAACAATACATTTACCTGACGAACGGATTATAACGAGAGTTTTTGGGAAATGTTTGTGTGCTTTGAGAGCTTTGGTCTTTGTTGTCCACTAATGATCCCCGACAACACACAGCTGATGGAGTCGCAAATATCCAGACATTTCGGATATTCCAGCTTAATAGAACAAAACTAATTTTTGAATACAGAATAGGAGATTATAAACATTGCATTACAACAACGAATATATATATATATATATATATATATATATATATATATATATATATATATATATATATATATATATATATATATATATATATATTGTTACGAATCTATGCCGCCCAGCGTGCGAACGACCGCTTTTCACTAATAGCAGCCGCACGTCCACCGGACGAGCAATTCAGTCGTGACTTCCCTGAACAACGCCGAGAACCAGTCACGGGTGTGCCGTCAGCACACACCACGGCCCAGTCCGTATTCTACCCGAGCGCGACAGGGTCAATCACTGAATATCGATATACCTAAGTATTCGCGCGGGTAACCTACCGAGGGACCGTACCTCGGCGAAGGCCTGTTTGGACACGAACCGCTTAAGCGGTTCGTTCCATTCTAGGAAAACCGAGTGGGTATTATCGCCAGACCTCGCCGGACCCGATTCTATGATCGGTATTCAAAAACCAACAAGTATTCCGAAAAACAATACGGCGCTTCAATGGGGGAAAATGACACGATGAACGGGGTACATTTAAATAAGCACATTTATTTTACAGCACATATACTGTACAACCAATCATGCAGTCATGCAGGTAAGCAATGATGGAAAAACACGCATGCAGTTGTTTGTTGAAGACTGCGGGACGGGGACAAAGACACGGACAAGGTGAAAACACTACAACCGACTATGATTTACCATATACATTCACTTAACAGGTTTTACTTACGGACTCGGTGACACATTATGCATTCAAAGAAAAACCCCAGGAAAAAGACCCCCTCAAAGACAAGGGAGTCAGACTGGGCCCGTGGGCCTTTATAACGTGGGGCCTTGGTGACCGAAAAGGCCCCAACGAGACCGTTGCAGGTTACCTGCACCCTCGTGGTGCCTTGATGAGGCGAGTCGCGACGTCCCGTCCCCACGGCAGCTAGCGTAGCCGCGGTTGCGCCCAGGCCTTGCTAAGCGGCAGGCGAGCTCTCTCCGGCTCTCCCCACACACACGCGCAGGTTCGCGCGACACAGCAGCGCTGCGCCTCCAGCCCGCGTCTCCCTCACGACGCCCGGACCTCCACCGACCGACCGCTCCAAGCTCCTGACTCGGACACGAGCCCAGATCTTCACGCAGCTCCGGCAGAAGCAGCCCAGGTCCTTCCGCGGCGTCCAGCGGCAGCGACAACTCCAGCGACGACAGCGAGAGCGCGAACGCTCCGTACGCGCTTTTTATTACCCACGCTCCGCCCTCCGCTCTCTTTCCAGAACCTGCGGGAAACTTCTAGAACATGCGGGAACCTTCTCGACGGGAGCGTTTTCCCGCTAAATCGGGGACGCTCCCTTGCCGCTGCATTTGTCTTCTTCCACAGCAGTGTGGAATTCACCGTGGAGACTCTATTCGTCCGGGGGAGGGGGGGAGGGGGGCCGCCTGCTTTCCCTCGACGAAGGCCAGGCCTCTGGCAACTGTGTGCCGAGGTGGAAACGCGGTAGTGTGGTTATGAGGGTTGTGGGAAGCGGTTGTTGAGAGCGATGGTGGTGGTGGTTGGTGTGAAGCGGTTGTTGAGAGCGATGTTGGTGGTGGTGGTGGTGGTGGTGGTGGTGGTTGGTGTGAAGCGGTTGGTCCAAAATAACGATAGTAAAGAAAAACGGCTATCTGAAGATCACAGCCCTGTCCACACAGAAAATTCCCATTAAACAACGATGGGGAAATCTAACTGAACACGGACTTATCGGCATAACTGACTAAGGACCTATATGGTTTTCTGCGAATTTCCACAGCCGTAACACTTCTTCTTCTTCTTCTTTCGGCTGCTCCCGTTAGGGGTCACCACATAGTGATTATCCGTTTGATCCGCATAGTGATTTTGGCACATGTTTTCCGCCGGATGCCCTTCCTGACGCAACCCTGGTCGCCTCTTACGACACAGGGACATGGTACACCTATTTTAACCGGGGTATACACCGGCCCAGTATACTGGTACTCATTTCACCGACCTCGGAAGGATGACAGGCTGAGTCAACCCTCTGGTGTGTTAATTCAGTGGCCCAACGGGGCTTGAACTCAGGACCTCTTGGATCCCAAGCCGCTGCCCTAACCACTGCGCCAACACCAGGCTTAGCCGTAACACTATATATATATATATATATATATATATATATATATATATATATATATATATATATATATATATATATATATATATATATATATATATATCTTCTTCTTTCGGCTGCTCCCGTTCGGGGTCGCCACAGCGGATCATCCGTATGATCCGCATAGTGATTTGGCACATGTTTTACGCCGGATGCCCTTCCTGACGCAACCCTGGTTGCCTCTTACGACACAGGGATATAGTACACCTATTTTAACCGGGGTATACACCGGCCCAGTATACTGGTACTCATTTCGCCGACCTCGGAAGGATGACAGGCTGAGTCAACCCTCTGGTGTATTAATTCAGTGGCCCAACGGGGCTTGAACTCAGGACCTTTTGGATCCCAAGCCGCTGCCCTAACCACTGCGCCAACACCAGGCTCATATATATATATATATATATATATATATATATATATATATATATATATATATATATATATATATATATATATATATATACCCCATATAAACATACCATATAAACATAAATATCTACCCCATATAAACATAAATATATTTATATAAATATACATATATATTGTTGCAGCGACGGATGCCGAGACACCAGCTTGTCACTCAGGGGGACTCATCCCCGGTTGTCCTTGGTAGCGCCGGACCTGGGGCCACCACTCACAATTAACGTTATGGTATGATGGGTTGTTTTAAAACCACGAACGCCACCCAGTCAACCACGAGTTCCAGTGTCCGCCGTCTAATTATTCCCTTTAACTAGAGGTCACGTGGTTACCTGAGTGGGGAGCGCGCCCTCGGCAAAGCACCAATATTATCTGATTAGATTTTAATTACGGTGGCCGAGCGTTTTAACTGCTAGTGCGTGCCGACGATTTTTTTGGTCAAATCTGTGGTAATTACCTCCCAGTCTATCTCGGTTCGAACAATGCTAGACTAACAGAAGGAAAGGACAAACACGAACAGGTTGGAAATGTACAATAATTTATCAATAATTAAAATTTTAAAAAGAACTTTTTATTTGCTGAGGTAAATAAATAATTTCAAAGCAAAATGAATCAAAATGCCAGGAAAGAGACAAAGAGCAGATGCTTATTGGGGGTTGACTTACTTACAGCTAAACGCAGACAAGGGTACTCAGCAGATCATTGAGGGGGAGGGGAGGGGGAAAATCGTCTCACTCACCAGAAAGTCGTCCGTGAAGCGAAAACGTCCTGAAAATGTGTGCGTGCGTTTCACGTCCGTCACCAGCACCCAGCTTTGCTATGCACCCTCTCGCGGGGCAGCCTTGAACGCCAGTCGATGGCTGGAGGGCACCGAGATCGTCCGTTGCGGGTTTATATCCTGGTTTTGTTGGTGATCAACCCGAGCCTCACTTGTTGGTGGCACTGCTCACACCCACACGTGCACCACATGCTCACTTGCTGAAACACTGGAAGGGCAAATTGTCTATTCAGCGCTGGTTAGACACCCGCTTCTTGGTCGCTTCTCTCGCCCTTTGCTTTTTCCTCTCTGGACTTTTTCTCCTCAGAGAACGTCCCTCTTTCGCTCGTTTTTTTAATGTCTCAGAACGTCTCTCCTCACAGAACGTCTCTCCTCACAGAACGTCTCTCCTCACAGAACGTCTCTCCTCACAGAACGTCTCTCCTCACAGAACGTCTCTCTTCACAGAACGTCTCTCCTCACGCTTTCTCTCGCTCGTTTTTATATCCCCGGACCGTCTCCACGGGGTGCCATCTACCCCAAGCTCAACCCGCCCCACCTGGGCACGGTTACCATGACGACCCATGCGCTCTCAAAAAAGGCGGGCATCGGAGCTCGCGAAAGAATGTTGCTGAGGAAAAACGAGGGCGGACTTCAGAGCTCATGAAAGAAATGTGTGTGAACGTGTCTGTCATAAAGAAAAAAACTTCCCATAAGAGAGGGGATCTATCCTTTACCCGTCTCAATGCATCACATTTAAGATCCCATTAGACATGGTGATGGGGCTAATCTGAACATGCATTTGAGGAAATAACTCTCTGAGGACCTAGATGTGTGGATGCATTCATCAGACCGGATTCTAAAATCCGTAACAATATATATATATATATATATATATATATATATATATATATATATATATATATATATATATATATATATATATATATATATGCCTTTCACTCAACAAAGGTATGGCTACCTATATATTATGTACATATGGGGAAAATGTGTGTGTGGGGGTATTAACCGTTAAGCCAACACCAGGCTCAGATCGTTTATTGATTGAATAATGCAGGATGGCTTAGCAAAGTCTTGAATACAAAATGGCGTACAATATAGGCCTTTGAACCAATTACATTTTGAGCACATCGTTACATGAGACAAGCCAAAGGGAGTGTCGAAGTTACAGGCTTGATTGGTTTGTATTCATACAGCTAGTTTCTTTATTCAGCAAGAATGGGACAACCTGTAACAACTCAGATACATGCCTAAACACGATGCATAAAACAACGGGATTCTAAACTCTCTCAGTCAATTATAATTACAGTTATTAGTAGGCCTACAGCAGTTTATTCTGCGACTATTAAGACACACAAGTCTGTACACAGCATCCATCTTGAATATCGCAGTGAACTATGGGTAATAGAAGGATGTGGGCCTTGGAGCACAGACAACTTGCAATGACAATCTCATGGCATTACTCTCTTCTGAGGAGAGGGGATTACATTTGGGTCCATTTGTGTGTTTGTTTGTCTGCACAGAACGTAAGTATGTGCATTAATTACATGCTGTTGAAATGATTATGATAAAAATACATCATGATAATTGTCATGTTAATAAGAATGATGATAGCCTAATGATCATGAAAATGGTACATAATAATTATAATGTTGATAATAATGATAATGATACAAAATGGTAATGATAACAACAATAGGATAATGATAATGGTACATTAATGACAATGACAATCATATTGATAGTGATAATGGGACATAATGATAATAACAATGACAAGATTGAAAATTATAATGATGATAATGATAAGAGTGAAAATGGTACATAATTATAATTATAATGTTGATTATGATAATATTGATGATAATGATATTCATGCATAATGATAATAATGACATGATAATGATATGATACATCATGATAATATTGATGGTGATAATGATAGATGATAATGATAATGACAATATTGATAATGATAATGTTGATAATGTTAATGATAATAATGATAGCAATGATAATCATGTCGAACGGATTAGTGACGTAATAATGGTAACTGAGTACGGTGTCTCTATTAATTACGTACTAAAGGAACATGAATACAATTTGTCTATTATTTGGAACATCCCTTTGAGACCTTTAGACCCCATAGAGCATAGACCCTTTTAAACTCCTTTCGACCTTTTTAGACCTTTCAATACCCTTTCGACACATTTGACCTTTTTTAAGACCCTTTCAACCCTTTGGACCATAAATCACACCCTTTAGACTCCTTTGACCTTATAAGACACTTGAGACGCTTTCACACCTTTTTAGACATCTACGCCTCTCAGACCTTTGCCCATAAGACCATTAAGACCATTAAGATCTTTCATTTGCAATCAATGGCTTTTCATTTAGTAAATACTTCCATTTATTTTGAAACATAAAATACACAACACAAAACAAACCCTGGTTGCACTTTCTCGTTTATATGTACTCGCCTTGTCATCAAAATCGATTCGCTTCCTCCGACGCATTTTCACTTCCACTCGATCCATTCGACTTTTGTTGGAGCCAGTCTATTTGTGACTTATTCTGTCCAAAACTGTACCATGTTTTCAAACAAACTTTTGCTTAGACTTGTTTTTCCTCTCTCAATGTCTTTGTGTACAGTGAATCTTCTCTCATCGGCACGCGTGTAGGTTGCAACGTTGTTTCTAGGTGCCTGGAACATCACTCACACAGCGCATCATTCATTGACACACTATGAGAGAATTGTGGATTAATAGCTTATAGATTAAATCTGTTCATGCTTCGACATCCCATTCCTGGTCTCGCCCCACCTGGCCTCTTAGTTGTTTGCACCTCACGATCTTAACCAGTCCACACTCGCTTGGCTGGTAAACCAAACATAGTCACCCTCCCCAAATCACTTCATTATTTTGTCCCCCTCTCGTCTTAACTGTGGAAAATGCCTCTGATTCCATCCAAACATGGACTTCTCTCGAGTCTTGTAAAATGGTGAGCCTGGACGATCTCACATTATTATCCACGATTCCTCATATCTTTTCTATTCTCACAGACCTGTTCAACCCCACTTTTCTGCATTTCCCCTGTTTGTCAGCTTTTCCTTTCTCGTAACACACTCCTTGTCTACACAAGCTGCTCACTTCCTTTGTCGTGTGTGTGTGTGTGTGTGTGTGTGTGTGTGTGTGTGTGTGTGTGTGTGTGTGTGTGTGTGTGTGTGTGTGTGTGTGTGTGTGTGTGTGTGTGTGTGTTACATTTATGTTGTCCCTTGTGCTTGGTCTTTCCACCATTTCTCTGTCTTCCTTTTTCTGCCAACTACTCTCCACTCCATCACCATGTCAACATCACCCCTCTGCAATCCAGTTCTTCCACGAGCTTCAACTTCCATTGAAAAAAAAAAATACTTGATGAAAGTACACCGACACTCAGTAGAGCGCATACAGTACCTCCACAAGGCTGAACAGTTTATGTTTTGTATCCCACTGATAGGCATCGATCAGTGCATCTAGACCGGATCTGCATCTCGACCTGAACCAAAATGGAATCAGCTTGTTCATGTCACCTACCCGACTCATCCACCAACTTTTGCTATAATCCGTCGACAACTTTTTAAGATATCCTGCTGTAAAGAATCACTTTAAAAAAAAAAACTTCCAGTATCAGGATTAAAACTAAATTCCGTGTGATGGCATATCATCACGCAGATCTAATCTGACGTCATCACCGAGTTATGCATGCGACGTCACAATCAGTTCTCCACGTGACACTCCCATGAGGCCGAGAGACTTCGAACCATACTGGCGGTATTAAGTAAGTGCATAGACTAAGTTTTCAAAGAACTTGCAGCAGAAAAACAGCGTTTTCCCCTCCAATCACTGTTTCACTTCACAGAACTATATGGAACACGGCGCTGAAGTCAACCGGAAAATCAATGGCTAAATACATCCAGCATTGTCCTCCAGCGAGAAACTTGCTCCATGGACTTTAGGCAACATCAGTCATTCATTCGTAACTTGCAAAAGACGAAGCAAATTATAGAGCTAGCTGCATCCCCTAGCCTTCATGTTCAAAGTCGCTTTGTGAAAAAGGAAATTAGGGAGTGCGAAGGGCAGCCTCTCGGTGCAACCCTCGAGACATTACGCATTCTCTTTCGTTCTCCTTTTCTGTAAAGGCGAAGTCTTCGCCCATCCAGCGCGCTCTTCCCGTCCTTCAAAACTGCCGTGGTTCCTCCAGTGACAGCCACGGGCTGTGTACGGAAAGCTGGCTGCTCTTGCCTGCTTCCCACGCAGACAGATCCTCGGTGAATCAACCAACGATCACGGGGTAATCACTGCACCTTTTGAAGGATTCGCACCCCATGTGCCGACGTTTCAAATTAGCGCTTTAACTGCCAGCGCGTTTTGTCAATTATACCTTGAAAGCAAGATTTGCAATTGCAAGTCGTCATTTCCACCTCAAACACACGTCGAAGAGATGTTACTCTGGGGACCCTCATAACTCGGCTGTGCCCGCAGCGAGACTTTCATGGCCTCGAACGCGTTTCAAGCACTCCAGGATCATCTCTGCTCGCATAAGGACATCAGTGGGGACTTGTTAAAAGCACGGCCGCTAAAGTATATATCGAAAGCGGGCTAGGCAGATATATATGTGATATATATATATATATATATATATATATATATATATATATATATATATATATATATATATATATATGTTATCTCGACCCAGCTCTAAGCTGTCACCCAAAAGGGAGGGCGATACATCAAAGTGTGTCCCTTCTCTCGGATGGGTGTTAAGAGCCGGAGGACCTGTCTGCCAGCATTATTTGATTGACATTAAATATCCCATGGTGTCTTGCAGCAAAAGTAAGCGAGCTATCACCAGCACCCTGAACAAATTACAAATCCCTGCACAAATCACCTTCGGTCAAACGTCAGACCTGACCATCCGGTTCGTGAAAGACTTGGACTAAAAACGTTGCCAGGCCGACCCCACAAGAAGTTGGGAATAAACAAGGTGGTTAAAGAAGGCAAATACATATTTTATACACAAATTCGAAGAAAGCCAACTTTATACGTAATATTTTACATTGTTACCGTCTCAAATTGGCTTTGTGAAAGGATTTCAGATGTGCTGCCCCCTTTACAAAGACATGTCAAAAATCTACACAAGAAAATAAGTTTTTGACAGAGCTTCAAAAGTTTGCAGAAGCACCACGGAGGAGATAACTTATTCTGGAGACCAAACAACGTCTTCTCTTCTGCCTACTCACAATCCTTCACTGCTCTGCTCTTCTGTGCACACGCATCTACTCCCTTTACCGTCGCTGTTAAACATCCATGTTTTATTCTGACTTTGTGTCACTTTCACAGTTTGTTGAGAACATTTTGCTTTCCGTGCCTGTACTCTCATAATCTGCTCGTTTTGACTGTGGGAAGGGCGGCATCCCATTAGGCTTTTCCTATGAGTCCGTGACTTGGAAATGGCTACCGTGCACCCTCCATCCCCCATCGCAGCACTCCACTTGGTTGGTATATTTTTGTTCCTTGGAATGTCCTGTGTCAGAAAAAGATGTTATAACATATATCATCTGGGGGATCAAATTGTACTTTAGACACCCTGTTGACAGGTACCCATGATTTTTGTTCTCTGAAATTTCTGGGGTTTGGTTGCTTTGCAGGCTCTTGTCTCAGTATGAATGTTGTACATCATTTGAAAACTTATTCAATTGCCTGTTCAATGGTGTATTAAATGTGCATTTCTGATGAATATTCATCCGAACAGTCATGCAATCTCAATTACAAACGAGATGGTATTCATGGAATACTTACCCCACGCAAACTTGTGAAGGACATGGTGTGAGCCAATTCTTCTGGCGGCAAATTTGTAATTGCATCAATTTGTCAAAAAGTTTCAATTTCCTCCATTGGACAGTTTTCGATGTGGACTCTTAACACTATAACTGCCATTGTATAACTGTTGGCAGTGATGACCGAGTACCAAGATGACCCGCTTTGATGGAACTCCCCTTTTATCAGACACCTGACCCATTACATCCTCATTATTCAATTGAATTCAGAATGACATTTTAAAAAATTCAATTTAAATCAAATGGAAGACCAAATACTAGTAGGTACAGTCCTGCAACGGAGTCATCAGAAGGAACCCAAAGAAGCAAAAAGCAAAGATGAAGACATCAGGAGGAACCTGGATAGGATTCAGGTTTCAGCTGCTACTCCTCAACACTCAAACCCATCCAGGCACAGCCAAGTGAGCCTTATTCAAACAAATAAAATAATCATAAAAAAAAAATAATGTTTTTCAATAATTCTGGCTGCCAGACCATGTGTCCAATCAAGTTGAAATTTAAAACATGTATTCCCCGTCACCAATTGATCACAATTCTGGTTTCACATTGATTAATTAAGTGGTTCCAGAGAAAATATTATTTAATATTTTCTTAAATCCAATATGGCTGCCAAACAATGTGACCTATCAATTTTTCCTGAACAAACTTGTACACGCATGGCTTGGGGAACATTTGTATGAAGATTCCCCTCGATTTTTCCAGCTGTTCTGGAGAAGATATTCTATAGGTTTTAGGGTAAATCCAATATGGCTGCCAAACCATGTGACCAAAGACATCTTTGTGTGAACCTTTTGTTCCTCATGGACAGGTGGTCATATGTGTAAAGTTTAGCCTCGATCTGTTCAGCCACTTCAGAGAAGATTTTTGAAGGCTATTTTTTTCAAAACAATATGGCTGCTGAATCATGTGACCACTGACCATGAATTTTTTTCCTGTGGAACATTTTATTCCTAGATGACCCTCAAAAATGTTTATACTGATCGGATGTGGTCGTATACATATGCAATTATGACATCACAACAAAGGCACCTATCACATCATAAAAAAATAATCACTCATTCTGCATGAGGAGTACTTATTATGTGTCAAGTTTCAATTTTTTTTCTTTGTGCGATTTCAGAGACACAGAGGTCCAAAGTTTTTTCGTTTTTCCAATGTGGCTGCCACACCACGTGACCTATGATGTAAAAATTATCATTGAAACATTATACGTGAGTAGTCACACCAATGCTGAAAATTTTGTCTTAATCTGACAAGCAGTTGCGGAGTAAAATATGAAAGTTTTGCGCATACAAACAGACAAACAAATGAAAAATCGTGCTAAGCACGACACTTGGCGAATTAGTTGACCTTTCTGTGTGGTGGTCTCAGCTGTAATGTCATGGAATGTGTGGTGTTTATTTGTTTGTACATTAATAAAATGACTCGACGTCACATATAACAATTATCAGCCACTCGTTGTCATGGTAATGGCAGCAGATTGAAAATTTTCACAATTCATTTAAAGGCACCATGTGACATTCAACAACTTATCATCGGTGCTTGTTGCCTTCTTTCTGATCGTAGAAAATATTTGAAAATACCTAGGAACATTGCTTTTCAACCAGCTTTACGATTCCGTTATCTGGTTTGAAATATTTTGTAAAACAAAAATGTATTTTATATGTGTGTTTTTCATGTTTTGGGTGACCCTGACCTTGACCTTGGGTCAATTTCGATCAAACTTTGTACAGCTGTTAATATTGCATGCATAAATAGACAGTATAAGTTTCAATATAATAAGTGCAAAACTGTTTGTGAAATAGCCATGTGCAATTCACAAAATTACCCATTGGTTTATAATGGGCGATTAATATAAAGTGATGCAGAATCCAGATCCTGACCTTGAACATCACCAAAAGGCACATATCCTTTTGCACTGTGGATTTCTATCAGCTGTTAAAAATTTCATCCAAATCGGTTAAGAATTGTGACCTGTAGAACGAATAGAATTTTTTTGAAATCACGCCAATAACTAAAAACTTTGACGTCATATGCTTGTGAAAACTGTGCATAATTTGTACTAACATGCATTTTAAAACATTTAGATATTCCATTGAAGTTTAATTTGGCGTCAACAGGAAGTCGCTTCGACTTTCGATTACTGAGTTATGTTCAAAAGCTTGTTTTCACCTTTTTTGACGTATCCTCGTGACGTTAAGTGTGATTATGACGTGATTTGATCCCAGACTATTTCACCAAGATTGGCTATCACGTGTTAAAATTTGAGAGTGATTGCTTCAGAAGTTTCGGCTGCACACGAGCGTAAATATATATTTTTAAAAATGACGTCAATAGGCAAAACTTTGACGTCATACGCTTGCGAAAACTATGCGTAATTTGTAATAAGATGCATTTCATAATCATTTAGATATTTGAATGAAGTTTAATTTGGCGTCAACAGGAAGTCGTAGCGACTTCCGGTCACCGAGTTATGATCAAAAATGTGTTTTCACGTTGTGTGACATCATGTCGTGACGTTTAGTCCGATTAAGACGGGGTTTGGACGCAGACCGTCTCAGGTGGATTGCCTATCAGGTGTAAAAAAATTAAGAACGACTGGTCCAGCCGTTTAGGCTGTAGACGACCGGACAAACAAACAAACAAACAAACAAACGGAACAGACCAACATACTTGACAAAATCGAAGATTTCGCCAAGTAACAAAGGACCCAAATGTAATATCCTCTCCGAATCCTTTGGCGAGGGTAAAAATCAAAAAGGAACCCAAATTCAAAAAACGAAATAATTATGGCTGCCAGACCATGCGTCCTATCAGGTTGAAATTTAAATCATATATTCCCATGACTACGAGATCATAACTGCAACGTTTCATGTCGATTGATGAAGTGGTTCAACAGAAAGGATTATAAAAAAGTTTTTCATTCAAACCAATAGCCCTCAATCCGTTGGGACCATACTCTGTGCAGAGCATCGGTGCTGCCAAAGCAGTCTCCTTGGCTATTGGCACAATCCAGGACAGGTCTCCACTCCGACACAGGATACCAGTAAGTTGGCACTCATTTTGCAGACCTCGGAAGGATGACAGGCAGATTCAACCCCACCTCATAATAATTTAACAGGTGAGTGAGATTTGAACTCAGGATCCTCGGATCCCAAGCCCACCACTCTAGCCATTAAGCCAACACCAAGCAAAAACCAATATGGCTTCCAGACCATGGTACTTATTGATTAATTATTGGTGAACACCCTGGTATCCCCAAGGCTTGGGAACATGTGGGTGAAGTTTCCCTTCGATCTGTCAAGCCATTTGTGAGGAGAAGAGTTTTCAATGTTTATTCTTCAAAATCATAGTTGCCAAACCATGTGACCGATGACATCAAAGGTGGAGAACGTTTTGTTCCTCGTGGATAGGTGAGCATACCTGTAAAGTTTTGCCTCGATCAGTTCAGCCATTTCAGAGAAGATTTTTGAAGGATTTTTTAAAAAACAATTCAAAAAAATGGATGCCGAACCATGTGACTGATGACGTCTTAATTTTGTTTTCTGTTGACAAATTTATCCCAAGATGACCCTCAAAAATGTTCATACTGATCAGATATGTTCATAAATGAACAGATATGAACAAAAATGTTCATAAAAATAGTGCAATCAGGTTTGATTCACCAAAGCGAGCCACACCCGAGAGATTTGACTTGTCCAACTTTAAATTAAGTGGGTTAAATTTTTTTTTTTTTAAATGCTCGTCTCATCTCCCCAGGAAGGAGGTCCCACTTGCTCAGGGTGACAGAGAATGAAACACTCGCTCAGGGTGACGAAGCACAAATCTCTTGTTCTGAATGATGTGGTGAGCAAAAGCGTCCGCAGTGAGTGAACAATTCGCTCAGAAGGATGTAGTGTGGTACCACTATCGTCTGTAAGGCGTTCAGCAAGTGGCTTAGGCGCTCATGCAAGCACTCCAATTAAATGGTTGATAAGGAATGGTTTGCCATTGCAAATCATGCAGATCCCTTTAACTCTGAAGCCGGTCTTCACAGTGCATGCAGCAGTTAATGAAATATAATGAATTATTTCAAATAATGACTTTATCCACAAAATAGTTGCGGCTTAATGCGGAACAACCCTTGAGATATCGCAAAGTTCAATCGCCCCTAAAATTTAACATTTCAGATAATCTGCCATCTTCCTTGCTCGTCTGTGCATGTGTCATGTGGTACATCTGTTCAGGGTTCACGCAAACATTATAACTTTTTTGTAACATCTGATCAGGATGAAAATTTTTGAGCGTCATTTCGGGATAAAATGGTCCACAGAAAATAACAAAACATTTGACGACGTCATTGGTTACGCAATTCGGCAGCCATATTGTTAAAAAAAATAAAACCTTCAAAAATCTTCTCTGAAGTGGCTGAACAGATTGAGGCGAAACTTTACACGAAAAATCGCCTATCCATTAAGAACAAAATATTCACACACATGATTTCATGGTTCACATGGTTTGGCAGCGATATTGGATTTACATTAAAACCTATAACAATCTTCTTCCCCAAAATGGCTGGACAAATCGAGGGGAAACTTCACACAGATGTTTCCCAAGCCATGCATGTAAAAGTTTGTTAAGGAATAATTGATGGGTCACATGGTTTGGCAGCCATATTGGATTGAACAATTATATTGAATAATGTTTTCTCTGGAACCACTTAAGCAACTGAAGTGAAACTTCATATTTATGATCGAGTAGTGATGAGGAATACATGTTTTAAATTTCAACTTGATTGGACACATGGCCTGGCAGCCAGAATTGTTGATTTTTTTCGATACGGGTTATTTTATTATTATTATTACTGTTTTTTTGAATAAGGCTCACTTGGCTGTGCTTGGATGGGTTTGAGGGTGGAGGAGTAGGAGCTGAAATGCGAAGCCTATCCAGGTTCCTCGTGATGACTTTATCTTTGCTTTTCACTTATTCGGGTTCTTTCTGATGACTCCATTGCCGGACTGTACCTATTTGGTCTTCCATTTGATTTGAATTGAATATATTTTAAATCTATTCTAAATTCAATTGAATAATAATGAAAAACTTCATCGGTCAGGGTCAGGTGGCCAATAAAATTGGGACGTCTTGGTACCCGGTTATCATTGCCAGCGATTACACTGAACAACAAAAATTTTTTACTGGAGATGTGTAAAGTGATTTAGACTAATTTGGGTACGCTGATTTCAAAAATCATAACCGTTTTGCTGTATCACGTCAGGATTTTCAGTAACAGAAATATTCCCATTGCCTAGAAGTCAGGATTTCAATGAAATTTACAAAAATTCATTTATTCATTTATTTCATCATGAATGCTTCAAAATTATAGAAATTACAGAAAAACTCCACTAGAATGTAATTAAAAATGCTTTAGGCATTTGGCTTTGCGTTTGTGCTGCTCTGTGTCAGTTTCACGATGCAGGAACCAGCAGAAATCGCCCATCATGTTCGGGTTGTGCCGCCCTTGGTAACGCGTCTCCATGAGTGAAATCTCTTGGTGGAATCGCTCGCCGTGCTCGTCCGAGACTGCTCCCAAGTTGTCAGGGAAGAAGTTCAGGTGCTGGTGTAGGAAATGGATTTTCAGGGACATCCTGGAGCCAAGTTTCCTGAAGGACTCCAGCAGCTGCTGCACTATTTCTTCATAGTTGTCCGCGCACTCGTTCCCCAAGAAGTTGTCCGTCACAGCTTTGAAGCTCCTCCACGCTGCCAGCTCTTTGGGGTTTAGAGTTGTCGGAAAAGTTTCGTCCTTCATAATCTGTCGGATTTGCGGTCCAACAAAGACACCAGCCTTGATCTTGGCCTCCGAAAAGGTGTTGCCAAACTTTTCCTTGAGGTATAAAAACCCACGCCCATTCAGATCCATTGCCCGTACAAAACTTTTCATCAAGCCGAGCTTTATGTGGAGTGGTGGAAGGAAAACCTTGGCTGGGTCGACAAGGGCGACATGCTTCACGTTGTGTCGACCAGGTACATGCTCTTTTCGCTCTTCCCAATCTTTCTTCGTCCAGTGATTCTTGTCGTCTCTGCTATCCCAGAGACAAAGGAAGCACATGTATTTCGTGTAGCCTGACTGCAGCCCTAACAACAGCGCCACCACTTTCAAGTCTCCGCAGATGTGCCAGTTGAAGTCATTGTACTTGATGGAATCAAGCAGCTGCCGCATAGTCTCATAGGTCTCTGTCATGCCGAACGCGTGAGCCAGTGGGACTGATGGTTTCTCGTTGCCATTGTGGAGCAAAACAGCCTTCAAGCTGTTCTTCCCCGAGTCGATGAAGAGGCGCCAGTCTGCAGGATCGTGATCACACCCAAGTTCTTTCAACAGACCATTGATGTCACTGCAGAATGTCATCGTGTCTTCCATCTCAAAGAACTCAGCCATGTCTCTGTGACGTGCTCTGAACAAGGATATCTTGGTGTTAGGTTCAAGTAGATTCCACTGCTGCAGCCTTGATCCAAGCAGCTCTGCCTTCGCCTTTGACAGCGAGAGATCTCTTACAAGATCATTTAAGTCTCCCTGGTTCAGAAGGTGTGATTCTTGAGTGTCGGGTTCAAAAGGTTCATCATCACCATCCTCTTCACCACTGCTTACAGCTATGTTCTGATCAGCTGGAGGTGTTGGAACGGGGTTCTCGTCATCATGAGGCACAGGTTTACGAGCAGAGACGCAGTCAGCGTACTTGATGTGACCTTTATTCTTCTTGTTGAAGCCGGCGATGCTTGTGCAGCAGAAATAACAATCATCATGATGATTCTGCGGCTCACGCCATATCATGGGCACCGCAAATGGCATGCTCGCGCGCTTGCCCACCAACCACTGAGTCAAGGTTGTGTGACAGCTTGTGCAGCAGATGTGTGGTGCCCAGCTCTGTTCTTGGTCCCCCACCTTACACCCGATGTAGTGAAAGTAGGCGGCCTTCATTTTCACTGCTGTAGATATACTTCGCTGTTGATCTTTTTTGGTATACCGACCACAGACATAACAGAAGTTGTCAGGATGATTGGTACAGGAACGCCTACTCATCTTTATCTGAAAGAAAGAAATATAACACAAGTTAACAACAATTGTACGAAATAGACATGTTAAAGACATATGTAAATTTCATTGAAATCCTGACTTCTAGGCAATGGGAATATTTCTGTTCCTGAAAATCCTGACGTGATACAGCAAAACGGTTATGATTTTTGAAATCAGCGTACCCAAATTAGTCTTAATCACTTTACACATCTCCAGTAAAAAAAAATTTTTGAAATTTGTTGTTCAGTGTTATAAAGTGGCAGTTCTAATTATGTCTCTTATTAATTACGTAACACAACAGGACACAAACACCAGACAAAATACACCACACAAAACTGCACAAAGACCACGCAAAAGTCCAGGCGAGGGTCTGCAATCTCTGCTCTTTTTCTTGTTTGTTATTGTGATTTTTGTTTTTTTTGTATGCATTGTCAAGGCTCGTATGAGAGCTAACACACAATGCACAGCAAGGGGGGCATGAGACAAGAGGGGTGGGAAACAGAGACATTCGGAGATATGTGGAAGGGAGAGGGATGGGGGTGGGGAACATGTGGTATACAAGATGGACATTACAGGGACTTTCAGGAAGGAAAGCAGGGAAATTGAAGGAGGTGGCTTTGGGGTGGATGAATGGGGGTAGAAGACATCGAGGTTTTGGACAGCTCAGTGAACAGCTGTTTTGAAGGCCTGGAGGGAAGAATTGGATTGAAGAGTGTGTGGGAGTTTATTCCAAAGGTGGGAAAAATAGAGGAATGAAAGAGTGAAGGTGAGCAGTGATTCGTGATTTTGGTAGTTTTACTAGAAGGGGGTAGTTCGCGGACCTTGAGCGCCCTGCGGAAATATAGTGGGGATATATTGCAGACAGAGCGGGGGGTGGGGGTGGGGCGAGACCGGAGAGGAGAAAGACGACCGACCTACCTGCAGTGAGAGAGTGAGAGGCCCAAAGACTCAAGCTCATTGTGGGAGATACAAATGATCCTAAATGTCTCGGTTTCCACAGTGTGAAGCCGAGAAAGGTGAGAGGCAGGAGCGCCTGCCCAGAAGGGAGAGCTGTACTCCATCAGGTTGTGGATGAACGCTTTGTATGTGATCAGGAGCTCAGGTGGGCCGAGGAAGGACTTTGCATGACAGAGGAATCCCAGTCAGCAACTGGCTTTGGAGGCGAGATTGGAAATGTGGCTTTCTCAGGAAAGAACATGGCAGATAGTGAGACTTAGAAGCTTGAATGAAAGGACTTCTTCCAGAGGATGGTTGAGAAAGTAGATGGGGGGGGGGGGGTTCTAAATGGTCGTTTTGAAGAGACATTGTGAGAGTGTGAGATTTGTCAGGCTTGAAAGACATGTTCCACATGTTGGACCAGTTTGTGATTTTTATCCAGATTTGCAGAGAGCGAAGAATATGTGGCTTGCCGGTCTGAGGGATGACAGATGGAACGGCAGAGGGTGGAGTCATCCGCAAAGAGATAAAGAGGATTTTCCAGAGTCGGAGAGATCATTGATGAAAACCAGAAAATGAACTGGGCCCAGAATGCTGCCTTGAGCAACTTCAGCCTGGACAGGAAGAGGGGTGAGAGAACTCCATTTTGGGCCACACGTTGGCTGCGACAGGAGAGGAAGTGTGCATGCCATGAGTGGAGATGGCCTTGGATACCATAGGAAGAGAGTTTGGTGAGTAGGGCAGGGAGCCAGACCATGTCAAAAGCATACGATATGTCTAGGCATAGGCTCTGATTTCATGCCTGGCATTGAGTACCTCCATCCATTGTTGGGAGAGCAGAAGCAGCATATCCAGTGTGCGGTGACCTGGTCTGAAACCCAATTGATGATCGGAAATGAAGCCATTGGAGAAGCGGAAGATTTAATGTCCGAAGCGATGATGGATTCCATAACCTTGCTGATTGGGAGAAGGCTGATTGGTCTGTTGTTGCAGGGATCTGTTTTTGCACCTTACTTGTGCAGGGCAGTAATGTTTGCTGATTTCCAAGCTGATGGCAGATGACCTTGGGCAAATGAGATTGTGAATAGAACAGAGAGAGGGTGAGCATGAGCAGAGGAGCAGGTTTTTAGGACACGTGGGCTGATGCCGTCTGGACCGGTTGCAGAATCTGAGTCAAGGTTTGACAGCAAATTCTCCGTTTTGTCCGAAGAAAAGTACACAGCGTCCTGGGACAGCTGGGTGCGACTGGGTAAGGTGGGTACAGAAAGCGATGGGTTTCTGATACAAGATTTAGATGCAAACACCGAGTTTTGGCATTCAGCCCTTTCACGTACGGTATTGGCAGTGCGGACATTTGAGGTAAGGGAGGGTCTGGAGGTGGAACATACACCAGAAAGAGATTTGATTGGATGCCACCAGAATTTGAAGGAGGGAGAGAAGTTTGAAAGTTCAGACTTGAGATAAGAAAGATGTTGTTTTCTTGTTCTCCTAAAGGTAGACATGCACTTGTTCTGAGCTTTATGGAAGTAACTGAGATTACTTTTAGTTTTTTCTTAAATTGCATGACTTCAGATGAATATTATGTCTGGTGTTGGCTTAATGGTTGGGGTGGTGGGCTTGAGATCCTCAGATCCTCAGTTCAAATTCCACTCGGCTGTTAAATTAATACGAGGTGGGGTTGACTCGACCTGTCATTCTTCTGAGGTCGGTAATATGAGTGCCAGCATGCTGGTATTCTGTGTCGGAGTGGCAACCCGTCCAATAGCCCAGGAGACTGCTTAGGCCTGCACCAATGCTCTGCGCAGGAAATGGTCCCAATGGATGGATGGATGGATGAATATTCACCAGAAATGCATATTTAATACACCATTGAATAGGCAATGGAATATCCTTTGAAATGGTGTACAACATTCAATGAACAGTGTATTCAAACTGAGATAGGAGCCTGCTTAACATCCATACCCCAGAAATTTCAGAGTACAAAATCATGAGTACCTTTCAACAGGGTGTCTCAAGTACAATTTGGTCCCCAGATATTTCAAGTTAACATCCTTCTTACTCACCCTGCACATCTCAAATATCAAAAATATACCAACCAAGTTTAGTGCTGGGAGAGGTGAAAGGGTGGGGGGGGGGTTGCCATTTCCATCCCACAGACAAGATGGGTACACTTGTCTATTCACCATACTTATTTATGTTCGAAAGTTTCATTCTTATAACGATGTGTTTGTTACCCGTTGTCCATCATCGCCATGCTCATTATAATAGTTGATCTATATACCCTTTTGGGGATTTTAACAACCACTTGAGTATATATTCGGGTCGAATTTATATTGCTGGAAGTATAATTGAGAAGTTATTTGCAAAATTCCATTTTTAATTCAAAGCCTGGCCTTTTTTATTTCAACGAATATTTTCGAAAATGCCAATGCTTTCCCATCTGTCATATTTATTTGAATTGTCATATTTTTGATCATATATTATCAAAATTCTCCTGAAGGGCTTTTCTGCCTCACAAGAGTCTGCTTGCATTACGGGAACATTAAATCAATCTTTTGTTGAAATTTTCATCATTGTCATCGTCATCATCATCAATGTATCAGATTATTGACAGTGTTGGTACTATTGAAGCTTTCTCTTGGCAAGGGATATTCTGGGTGGTTTGGTTCTGCTCAGTGTTTTCACTTCTGTACAAAAGTGAGGTACATACAAAAGTAAGGTTGAATTGATAGTTGATTGGCAGGGCAACAATTGGTAAGTCACAACCACAGAGAGAGAGACAGAGACAGAGACATGATGCATTGATGCACTTTGTGCTTGAAGCTCTGGAGGGAAGAGTGATAAAAACCGGCTTCTGGAAGATGGTTCCATCACCGGGAGAAGTGAGGAATAAAAGAGTTGAGATGTGCAATCAGCCTGGATTGTGGAAGTTTAGCCAGAAGGGGGATTCTGCAGCCAGAAGGAGAATACACGTCCATCCTGGAGTTGCTGTGGAGGGCCAGAAAAGAGGTGGTTTGCTTTTGCCTTCACAGCACTCAGGCAGGAGAAAAAGTTAATTTGTTCAAGGTTCTGGCGATAACACCAAGTTTTCATGGAAGACACCATGGGATGGATCTTTAAGGCCTGTCAATTATGAGCGCCGGTAGACGGTTCCTTCGGTTTAACATCCATCTAAAGTATGGCACAAACATTGATGCCTCGCCCTGCCTGTGAAACACGAGGATGGAGGTTTATATCTGCATCGCGATTCCAACGCAGGTTAGACATCTCGAAGACAGGTGCGCATACTTCTACATTCTCCTGTCAGCCAGATTTTAATTTTCGGTTATTAAAAATGCACATTTTAGGGGCGCTTAGTTATTTAAGTTTTTCATAAATGATACTTATTGTGTGTGTATCGGGCAGTTTCAAAGTTATTTACACGATACTCCTGGATCACATCAAGGAACGTCAATCATAGATTGCATTTTGGAGTAATCACATTATCACTGCGAAAACCGAAAATGCAGAAAAACTGTTTGGGATAGAAACATCATGGTATATTCAACATATAAAAGAAACTTGAGCAAGAAATTTATGACAATCGAACGGAAGGTTTTGAGGCAAATATGCACCTCGTTCATTTTATCAGACAGTGGATCGTAATGGTGAGATCAAGTTCTTCGTATGTAATGTGTGTGTGTGTGTGTATATGTATGTGTATATGTATATATATATATATATATATATATATATATATATATATATATATATATATATATATATATATATATATATACATATATACGTATATACATACACACATGTGCATATACCTATACATAAACATACAATCATTTATTCAATCTTAATCACAGCGAGAAGCGATTCAAAGGATGAAAACAAAATATCAGTGGGCCAATTTTTATAGACACTTTATTTGATTTGAAGTGCCGTAAAAATGTAAAAGGTTAAAAACAAAGAAAAAAAGAAGTCATCCAAACTTGTAAACATTATAACTTTAAAAACTAAAATATGGTAACATTATAAACTTTTAAATATTATAAACATTCTGAACATAAATAATATGAGACATTATAAGTGGATTACAATGCATTACATCCTTCATTTTGAAATGTGCATGTAAGGAAGGGAACCTCCTGTCGTGATTATTTCACCTAATGGCACATCTGTGTAGGTATTTTGTGAATGCGCACATGTTAGCCGATGTAAGGCAGGGAGGATTTTATACGTTGGGGCCGTATATTAGTCCTGGGGCCTGGTTTTCCCTCTTCCCTCTCTCCTTATTTTATTGTTATAAATACCTTCCAAGACATCGGAAATGTGGTTATGTTATGTATAGATCGATTCATTGCTCCTGAAGAATACATTTGAATTGTCTTTGGAAAAGAAAACCATAAATCCAAAATGACTGCCAGCACACAGACAGGAGAAGAATTTAACTTTCCCAATCAACTTCGTTCTACCAATCGGCTTCCTCACAACATCTGCACCGAGATTTGATGAATTTGTAACAGCCCTGTGAAGTTTTAAGTTGGCAGGATAATTTTTATTATTTCATATGCAGTCTTTGACTGCTGGGAGCATGGCTGTGCCACTGATGCAGTGCCCCCTGTTCTCAGCAAGCTGGTTCTCATTTTGCCGACCTTAGAAGGATGACAGCCTGAGTCAACCCACCTGGTGTAATGCAACGGCACGACAGGAGCTTTAACTCAAGACCATAAGATCTTAAGCCAGCCACCTTAACCGTTAAGCTGTTAAGCACGGCAAAAAATCATAATGATGATTAAATATACCCCAGGAAGAACAGCAAGATTCCTGCCATTTTGCCTTGGAATCCCAATGTAATCAATCCAAACTTTTCCTGATAGTGAAATGAAACCCATATAGTCATAAATGTAAATCCACATTTACCAATATTTGTGTTATTGTTTGACTAGTTTACCAATGTCCGGAGATGGCTTTCTCGAAAAGACTGCAAACGAAGACGCGGTGTTTGTTGTTCAAACCTCGACAGTAAAGGCAGTGCCATGAAGGCCCCACGATGGGTCTTCAACACGACCAAGGGCGCAGTCACAGCACAGCTAGAGGCAGAATGTGGGAGGATGACATGACAGAATTCATCCCATGCATTGAAGTATTCAGACCTCGTGCTGTATAGTTGGAGCCAAATACATCCCCTCACCTCTCACATCCATTTCTACCCGAAAATATTCACCCATGAGGAGGTGTCACCTGAGGAGCAACAGGTGAGTGTACGGAGACCTGAACTGATTTGAACAGGTAACTGCCTTGCCGGGTGTAGTTCCACCTCAATTCGTTAATCAATGTATCCTCAATTCGTTAATCCCCAAATCGATTTCCACAAACTTTTTGTTCATTTATTTACTTGTTTACCCACCCCGTTGTTCTTAAGGTGTATTTTGCAACAACATCCCTATACGAGGTTGTTGTTAGAGTTACGGGATGAAAGTTGTGTTCAAAATCTTCCTTTTGAGATGCTGACGCTGGCTCCCAGGGCTGAGAGCGTTGGCAGAGTTGTGGATGAAAGGGTAACACAGAGCCTGATTGCTGAAGGTTCATTATCCGACGGTAAGGCTTCAGTAAGACCGGCCTAACTCCTGTAATGCACCAACTGTTCACCTGGTTTCCCATCCTTCGTTAGAGCCGAGCGCCGGCGGAGCCTTCGTGCCGCGCTGTCTTGCGGATGAATAATAGATGTTCTGGTTGACACTTTTGTGAAAAACCTTCACCTTCATATCTGCCCGAATGTGTCTGCCGCCGTGGCTATGCTGCTTAATTACTGAGCGGTCCCCCCACCTCCTCACTCCCACCTGCGACAAAACTTTCCCAACAAGTTATTCTCGGCTAATTTGGCAAGGCCGACTGTAACAAGCAAAAATGAAACCATTATGCTTTCTTTACCTGTGATTTCACCCACTGTGCCTTGTTAAACAGTTGAGATGTGTGGGACTTGGAACGATGCTGAGATGTGTGATGCTTCTAAACTTCTAATAGCCGAGAGATTGTACTTTAACTGGCACAGCAGCAGCAGCAGCAGCAGCAGCAGCAGCAGCAGCAGCAGCAGCAGCAGCAGCAGCAGCAGCAGCAGCAGCAGTAGCAGCAGCACCTGCACGCAATGCAATACCGGCCGAGCAACTGCATGTGTATACAATATACGATGTAAATCATCATGTCGGCTTATCGAGTCAAACGGAAAGCATCTTTAAGATCCTATTGACCATAACAACCTCTTCCTTTCCCACATCTCTATGCATGTATTTCTTCATGGAACCATCTGCCGGTAAAGAATGAAGAACTAGCCCAGCTGATAAAGGTCTTGTGTCGATCTGCATATGGCAACCAGGTAGACCAATGGATGAAATGAACAGGATGAAATGCTTCCTCCTTTGCTCCAACGAAGGGTTCTCGTCTGAAACTTGAGCTTCTTCTTGCTTCTCATGGCGATTAGCATAAGTCAATCAACGTTATGTTGATTCCGTCCACTCATCTCCATTTATAGATAGAGCTGACCCACAATGCAGGGAATGAGGAGTTGTGCAAATGTAAAGATCATGGATATCTACAACCAGTGCTCGAGCATATACGTTGAGAGTTCTATCGAAGCTGTGCAGGTACAAAATGTATACAAGGTATTGTCGTTTGCTCTGAACCACATCCACATCCCCACCACATCTATAATTAAACACTGAATCCTGATACTCCACAAAATTGGCCACTGCATGATATTTCCCAATTCCTGCATAAGTTGCTCATTTGCCAACTCAAAGTGGCATACAAGAAAACAAAAATAAATACACCAGAAAGCTCGATGTCCAACTCACAGATAATTATTTGAGAGCAACTTGCTCTCAACACGAAGCTGCAGAGGGATAAACAAGCAAAGGTGAGTGTAATGTTGTATGGGGTAGACAATGTGCCCCCAGGCATGAATGATGGAGGCGCGTCGGCATTACTAGCGCTGCCCTCGGGGAAGACAACTCGGGAGAATGTCGATGTGATGATCCTTGCACTTGAATTTGAATCTAAATCGCATCATGGAAGCCACAACCACAACCACCACCACCCCATCTACCTCCCTCTTTTCTTACGAATTGCACCTTTTACATAGTAATAGCAGAACCAAGCGAAAAAAAGGATTGGCTCTGTTTGATTTCAAAATCCCTTCACCTATTCACGAGTGATTAAAGTTGTATTATCATCACATCAATGTCGGACGCAGACGTTCAGCTTGCTTTCTGTGATGACTCATGACGAAGGGTCTATGTTCTGCTCTCCTTGGCAACTCTGGCATGCAGGGACAGAGGCAATGAGGACACGTCGCAAGTTTGGCAGGAAAACAAGCCTGGGTGACGAGCTGCAGCCCAGAGCTCCCGTAATTGGCATAAGACCGGACACGGGCGATTCAGTAAATAGGAACCTCTGCTCTCCTTGTCTTTCCCACAGACACGACCCAGCGCTGATGCCAAATTAAAATTTCATGATGCGCTGTGGGCTGAGAGAAAGGAGCTGCTGAACCCGAGGCAGACCTTCCGTGGCACTTTCGCGCTTGAACATCTTGGGGTCGATTAAATATAAGAAACTCGTTTAAGAATAAAAATTAGTGTCTCAGCAATGAATTACAGCAATGATGTGCGAGGGTGGGTGTACATTGTGAATATATGCCTGGTGTTGGCTTTATGGTTAGGGTGGTGGGCTTGGGATCTTCTGGTCCTGAGTTCAAATCCTGCTCAGCTGTTGAATTAATACCAGGTGGGGTGAACTCGACCTGTCATCCTTCCAAGGTTGGCAAAATGAGTGCCAGCATGCTAGTATACTGTGTCAGAGTGGTGACCCATCCAGGATTGTGCCCAATAGCCAAGGAGACTGCTTAAGCAGCACCAATGCTCTGCACAGAGTATTGTCCTGATGGATGGATATATATATATATAAATATATATATATGATTTTATATATTTATTTATATAAATAGAAGTCTGAAGACGACGATGGTTCACGAGCGGTATTTGACGATGTGGATTGTTTCAGAAGTCAAGGATGAGACAATGTGATAATGTTTGACCAAGTTATAAAAATGATCAACATGATGTGGTACGAGTGACAGGTTATTAGCTGCAAAATGTCGAAAACCCGGTTTCGTTCAACAACTTTCAAAATTTGACCTTTGCATAACCTTTAAAGGTCACAAAACAATGTTGTTGAAATTAAAATAAGGAAACAGGATACGTGCTATAGCTTATTTGAGTTAGTTCATCGAAGAAGGTCGAAAACCCGGTTCGATTCCCACAACTTTGAAAATTTGACCTTTGTGACCTTTAAAGGTCAAGGATTATGAACCTTGGTGCAAAACTTCCTCTGGAAGATTCCAGGAACAATATAACGTCATATAGGCTATATGGCATTTCACACTCATCGGATTATCCATACTTTGATGAAATCAGCGTAAAAACAAACTTAAAGGGGGCGCCACGGGCAAGGTGTTCGAGATAGAGCAAAATGGTTTGAAGACTTTATGTGTGGAATGACCTCAAGATTATGCATAAAAAATATTGTCATCCGAGCTCTCAAAGTTTGGGCGGTCTTATGATTTTAGTCAAAATTCGAAATTTTCTAAGTTCGTGACCTTGTAACCTTGAACTTGGGACGAAAATGAAAAATCGAGCTCTGTGGGGCTACGCAGGTGCCATTGGGCTAACCAAATACCGAAACCACTGCCAGATTCGATAAAACCCTCGGAGAAGATGGATCTTTATGTCAAAATCGCAATTTTCTAAGTTCGTGACCTTGTGACCTTGACCTTGGGACGAAAATGAAAGATCGAGCTCCGTGGGGTTATGCAGGTGTCATTGGCACCTAACAAATGCAGGTGTCATTGGGCTAACCAAATACCGAAACCCCTGCCAGATTTGACAAACCCCCTAGGAGAAGATGCAAATTGAAATCGGCGACCCCCTAAAAACACAATTCGAAATTTTCTAAGTTCGTGACCTTGTAACCTTGAACTTGGGACGAAAATGAAAAATCGAGCTCTGTGGGGCTACGCAGGTGCCATTGGGCTAATCAAATACCAAAACCACTGCCAGATTCAATAAAACCCTCGGAGAAGATGGATCTTTATGTCAAAATCGCAATTTTCTAAGTTCGTGACCTTGTGACCTTGACCTTGGGACGAAAATGAAAGATCGAGCTCCGTGGGGTTATGCAGGTGTCATTGGGCTAACCAAATACCGAAACCCCTGCCAGATTCGACAAACCCCCTAGGAGAAGATGCAAATTGAAATCGGCGACCCCCTAAAAACACAATTCGCAATTTTCTAAGTTTGTGACCTTGTGGCCTTGACCTTGGGATGAAAATGAAAAATTGAGCTCTGTGGGGCTATGCAGGTGCCATTGGGATAACCAAATACCGAAACCCCTGCCAGATTCGACAAACCCCTCGGAGAAGAAATTTTTTAAAGTCAACATTAGCAATTTTCTAACTTCGTGACCTTGACCTTGGGACGAAAATGAAAAATCGAGCTCCGTGGGGCTATGCAGGTGCCATTGGGCTAACCAAATGCCGAAACCCCTGTCAAATTCGACAAACCCCCGAGGAGAAGATGCAAATTGAAATCGGCTACCCCCTAAAAACATGTTTTTTGGGCGTGGCTCCGCCAATAATGGGCGCACCACGCCCATTTTCAGGAAAACACAACTAGATCATGATATAAACCTCCCACCAAAATTTTGTCAGGATCGGATCAAAACCCACGGAGCTATGCTCGGGACAGACAGACAGACAGACAGGTCAGGTCAGGTATGGGAGCATGTGCCAGAACAGCACGTCGCTGCGTCCACTTTCCGCCGGTACTCCAGGGGCCTCCGTCTGGCCATCCCCCAGCCAGATGCCAGGCCCATCCCCATCTCCTTGAGATGATGGTCAACCTGTTGCAACCATGAGGCACGTGGTCGACCCACTGGCCTCCTCCACTCATGAGACTCCCTCGCTGAGAGAATCTGGTGAGCAGGATCAGAGTCAGGAAAACGAGCCACATGTCCATACAGCCGCAACTGACGCTCACGGACTATGCAGGTAACAAATCTCAATCGAGTCTCTCTCAGCAACCGCTCGTTGGACACAAAATCCGACCAGCGATAGCCAAGGATTCTCCGAAGAGACCTGGTACCAAAGGAATTAAGTCTCCGTCTCAGATCCTTGGTCAGAGTCCAAGTCTCGCACCCATAGAGCAAGACTGGAAGTACCAAGGACCTGAAGACTCGGACTTTCTTCCTCCCGCACAGGTACCGGCAGCGCCACACCCCATGATCCAGTGAATCCATGACTCCCCAGGCCCGACCCAGACGTCTATTGACCTCTGACTCGCAGCCAGCAGAGACATGAATATCACTGCCAAGGTGAGTGAATCTCTCCACGACCTCGACATCCTCACCACAAACAGACACAGACAGGACAGCAGCATCCAAGATGTCACCGAAAGCCTGGATCTTAGTTTTGACCCAAGAAACCCGTAATCCCAACGGCTCTGACTCCTCATTCAGCACCTCGAGGGCCCCCAAGAGGATGTCTAAAGTCTCCGCAAAGATGACTGCATCATCTACAAAGTCAAGGTCCGAGATCTTGACATTCCCAAATGACGCACCGCAACTTGATCTCTCCGACATCCTCCCTAGAATCCAGTCCATACATGTGCTGAAAAGTGTGGGGGCAAGTACACATCCCTGACGAACTCCAGTAACAACTGGAAATAAGTCAGAGATGGTACCACCACACTTCACAGCACTCTCAGTACCAGAGTAGAGTTCAGACATCAGATCGATCAGTTTTGGTGGCACCCCACGGAGACCAAGAATCCTCCAGAGGACATCCCGATTCACTGAATCGAACACTTTACAGAGATCAACATAGGCTGCAAGCAGCCCCTGCCGAAAATCTCCTCTGCGTTCGGTGAGGACACAAAGTGCAAGGATACGGTCAATCGTTGACCTCTTTGGTGTAAAGCCTGACTGCTCTGGACGCTGGTGCTCAAGCAGATGGTGGCGAACCCTATCGAGAATTATCCGAGCAAAGACCTTGCCCGGCACTGAGAGCAGCGTCACCCCTCGGTAGTTGTTGCAGTCTTGGCGATCACCCTTCCCTTTCCAGAGAGGGACAACAAGGCCCCTCTTCCAGTCAGTTGGGATGATGCCTGTGTTCCAGGCAGAGCACAAAACTGCATGCAACGACACGAATGCAGCATTTCCACCAGCCTTGAGAAGTTCGGCATGGATGCCACAGATCCCTGGAGCTTTGCCCCGTTTCAACTGGTTCACCGCAGCCCGTGTTTCCACAAGCGTAGGTGGACCACAGTTGATTCGAGGGTCAGCAACAGGGATTGTAACACCCTTGACGTCCAACTCGACAGTTGGGGGATCAGCCTGGTACAACCGCTCAAAGTAACCGGCCCAGCGGGACTTCACTTCAGACTCCTCTGTCAAGAGCCTACCACTCTCTGCTCGAACTGTAGTGCTCCGAGGGATGGGCTTGGATGAACGTAATGCGTGAATTCCCCTGTAAGCGGGACGAGAATCACCTGTCCACAGGTGATGCTCTACCCCCTCACAGATTCCTCGCACATAGGCCTCCTTGTCCACCCTCAGTGCACGTACAGTTTTACGCCTCAGCTCCCTGAACAGCTCAGCTCTGCCATTCAGCCTGGCCCTGCGATTCTGGTCAATGGTATCCAGTGTCCCTTGAGAGACAAAATTCTTCTTTGCCCTGCGGTGAGCTCCAAGGCATCCACCGGCAACATCAAGGACGGTGGTCTTGAAGGCGCTCCACAACTCTTCAGGACCCCCCAAAGCACCCAGACCCCCCAAGTGTCCACTCAGCCTGTTCGCAAACTCCTCAGCTACTCTCTCATCCCTGAGCTTGGCAACATCCAGCCTCAGCTGGGATGGTACCATTCTCCAGGATTTAAGGTGCAGCTTTAGAGTTGCTACAACAAGCCTGTGGTCAGTATTGAGGAACTGAGTACTCCGGTAGACCCTGCAGTTCTGGATCATCCTCCAACGACCGTCAATGAGGACATGGTCAATCTCCTTTGCCACACCGCCAGCGTTGGAATACCAAGTCCAGCGATGAGCTTGTGGGCGCTGAAACCATGAACCAGCCACCCTAAGTCCATGACTTCTTGCAAAGTCAAGGAACTTGGTGCCATTCTGGTTCATAGTTCCTGACCCATGGGGACCAACACACACCTCATAACCGTCCCTATCAGTTCCAGTCGATGCATTGAAATCCCCCAAGACTAGAAGTGTATCTCGTCTGGGGCACTGATCAACCACAGACTCGAGTGTGGCATAGAATGCATCCTTCACGGTGAGATCACTCGCCTCAGTCGGAGCATAAACAGAGACCAGGGAAATGACACCTAAGGAGTGACGAATCCTTAATCTCATAATACGCTCGTTGACCGGTGTTACCTCAATTATCATTGGGGTCAGCTTATTGGACACAGCTACAGCAACTCCTTGGGTATGGTAACCATCAGAGCGACCAGACCAATAGTAGGTGTAACCACCCACCATTATCTCGCCGCAATCCGGTCTCCGAACCTCAGAGAGAGCTGCAATCCCGATGTCCAAACGCTTGAGCTCAGATGATAACAGAGACAGGTGATCATCCTCTCTTAGGGATAGGACATTCCAGGCACCCACCCGAAGGGACCGCCTCAGGTTAACCCAAGGAGACCGCCGTCTGGTGGACGACACCTCAGCACCACTCCGACACACTCTCCCGCAATCTGACCCAGGGATGTTACCCCGTGGTTTCCCTCCTCTCAAAGATTGGGGGTCCCGAAGGCTTTGCCCCAATCCCGTTATCCGTTGAGCTGCCCTGCGAAGGGAAGCTGCACAGGAGGTACTCCCACGCAGTGGGTTTTCAGATTTTTTTGCGTTTTTGCGTTTTGCGGAATGAAGGGTTTTACGGTGGCCGGAGTGCAAATCCTGCCACCAACCTCCTAATAAGAAGTGACCCAACTGCAGGAGGACGTCCGCAGACACAGTTGGGCACTAGATATGGATGGCCGTTGGCTCACAAGGAGCTCCTCCGCCCTTTTACAGACAGACAACAATAACGAATATAGTGGTCACTTATTTTTTTCGTGAAAATATTTTTGTGTGTGTGTGTGTGTGTGTGTGTGTGTGTGTGTGTGTGTGTGTGTGTGTGTGTGTGTGTGTGTGTGTGTGTGTGTGTGTGTGTGCATATATATATATATATATATATATATATATATATATATATATATATATATATATATATATATATATATATGTATATGCACTACATGGCCAAAAGTGTGTGGGCACCTGCTCGTTCAACATCTCATTCCAAACTCATGGGCATTTATATGGAGTTGGTCCCCCCTTTGCTGCTGCCCCAGCCTCCACTCTTCTGGGAAGGCTTTCCACTGGATCTTGAAACATTACTTCAGGGATTTACTTTCATATATATATATATATATATATATATATATATATATATATATATATATATATATATATATATATATATATATATATATATATATATATATATATATATATATATATATACATATATAAATATATACATATATATATATACATATATAAATATATACATATATATATATACATATATAAATATATACATATATACATATATAAATATATATATATATTTATATATTTAGATATATATATATATATATATATATTGTTACGGCTGTGGAAATTCGCAAACCACCATTCAGGTCCCGTAAGTGAGGTATCTCTTAAGCACATGTGTAGTGAGCCCCAAACCCGTTGTTTAGAGGGAATAAATGTGATTCATTCGGGCTGTGACGCTTTGAGATAGGCGTTTTTCTGTTCTATCTTTATTTTGAACCAACCACGTCTCAAACACCATCACACAACCACCAACCACAACGCCGCTTCACAACAACAACAACCACACCTGCCTCTCAACAACCACACCATCCTCACCACTCTGCCAGCAACCGTCAACATCTCCACGAACACAAAAGGGGAACAACAACAACTCCTGACCCGATTTCTCTGGTAAACAAGAATGACGGTTGAAGCTCAACTCCCACCCTGATTTCTCTGGTAAACAAGAATGACGGTTGAAGATGAACTCCCGCCCGGATTTCTCTGGTGGAATGTTTCCCCCCCAACCCCCCCCCCCCGCGTGCCGCGAAGGGAGGGGCGGGGTGCCGGGGGAATAAAAAGGGCGCACGGAGGCGCCGCTAAAAAAGAGTGACACCAGAGGAAGTCAGGTCCGAGGCGTGTCAGTGTCAGTCGGTGGTTCATGGTCTTCTGCCCGTCTGGGTCTTGGAGAAGCGGTCCGTAGAGCGAACCGCTCGTTGGAGCTTGCAGTCGGTGGGGAGTCCGGACGTCGCGGAGGGACGCGGACTGGAGTTGCCGCTCTGCCAGCTGTGTTGCGCGGACCTGAGCGTTCGTACAAGGAGCGCCGGAGAGAGCTCGCCCACCATCGCACCGAGAGGGTGCAGGTAACCTGCAACGCTCTCGTGGGACTCGTTCGGTCTGCCAAGTCCCATGCCATAAAGGCCCACAGGCCCAGTCTGCCCAGTTGTCTTTGAGGGTGGCCTTTTCTTTTGTTTTTGTATCGATTTTGTGGCACCGTGTCTTGTAAAGTAAAACTGTATAAGTGTTGCCGTGTGTTCGCGTATTCGGTGAGCTCTGCATTGTTGTTTTTGTTTTAAATTGATATATGTGTGCTCTTCGTGTCGTGTAAATAAAGTGCATTATGTTGAATTGTTCCCCGTTTCGCTGCGTCCTTTCCTTCG
The DNA here is from genome assembly GCF_056783735.1 of Eptatretus burgeri. Lineage (NCBI taxonomy): Eukaryota > Metazoa > Chordata > Myxini > Myxiniformes > Myxinidae > Eptatretus > Eptatretus burgeri. The sequence continues at coordinate 85,247,879 of NC_140965.1, forward strand.
TTTGAATCTCCATCTTGCTAAACGTAAAGGGTTCGTAGTGGGCTTAATACGCCCGATAATTAATTGGAACCGTCGAGGCCGACGATAACACCGCTCGGTTATCCCGATAGCACGGAACGGACCGCTTAAGCGGCCCGTGTCCGGAGTCGACCTGCGGCGAGGTGCGATAGCCCGGTCTATCATCCGCGTGGGTACTTAGGTAGGTCGAGTTTGGCGAACAACCCTATCCCACGCGGGTGGCCGATTGGCACGATCGTGGTGAGGCAGAAAGGCCCACCCGTGACTAGCTCCCGGCGTTTGTCCGAGAGGGTCACGACAGAATTGTCCGTCCGGTGGGCGACATGCCGCGATTCGAGTCATGTGGCCGATCGCACGCCGGCGGGCGCGAATTCGCAACAATATATATATATATATATATATATATATATATATATATATATATATATATATATATATATATATATATATATATATATATATATATATATATATATATATATATATATATATATATATATATATATAGACATACTTGTATATAGATGTATATATCTTCTTCTTTCGGCTGCTGCTGTTAGGTGTCGCCACAGCAGATCATCCATTATGATCCGCATACTGATTTGGCATAGGTTTTCTGCCGGATGCCCTTCCTGACGCAACCCTGGTCACCTCTTACGACACAGGGATAAGGATTAGGTTTCGCCATGATTCCGGGCTGCCCTACACCCTCTCATAGCGCAGCGCAGCACAGAGCAAAGCTCCCGTCCTCAAGCGATCCTCCAACCCAAGTCTCCACGAGTAGCCGGATTGCAGGCGCACGCCACTTCGCCCGGTATATACATACATATACATATATATCTTCTTCTTCTTTCGAATGCTCCCGTTGGGGATCGCCACAGCGGATCATCCGTATGATCCGCAATGTGATTTGGCACAGGTTTTATGCCGGATGCCCTTCCTGACGCAACCCTGGTCGCCTCTTACGACACAGGGATATGGTACACCTATTTTAACCTGGGAATACACCGGGCCCAGTACACTGGTGAACGAACTCACTTCGCCGACCTCGGAAGGATGACAGGCTGAGGCAACCTCCTGGTGTGTATTAATTCAAGTGGCCAACGTGCCTTGAACTCAGGACCTTTTGGATCCCAAGCCGCGACCCCAACCACTACGCCAACACCAGGATATATATATATATATATATATATATATATATATATATATATATATATATATATATATATATATATATATATATATATATATATATATATATATATATATATACACATACATACATGTACTACGTTGCCAAAAGTATGTGGACACCTCGTTCAACAACTCATTCCAAAGTCATGGACATTAATATGTAGTTGGTCCCACCTTTGCTGCTATACCAGCCTCCACTCTTCTTGGAAGGCTTTCCACTAGATGTTGGAACATTGCTGCAGGGATTTGCTTCCATTCAGCCACAAGAGCATTCAAGAGGTCGTGCACTGATGTTGGGTGATTAGTTCTGGCTGGCAGTCAGCATTCCAATTCATCAAAAAGGTGTTCGATGGGGTTGAGGTCAGGGCTCTGTGCAGGCCAGTCAAGTTGTTCCACACCAACCTCGATAAAGCATTTCTGTATGGACCTCACTTTGCGCACGGGGGCATTGTCGTGATGAAACAAGAAAGGTGACAGAGCACCAACCACTCTCTCCAGGTGACGGAACATGAACCACTTGCTCAGGGTGATGGAGCACGAACCACTCACTCAGGGTGACCGAGCACGAACCAGTTGCTTAGGGTGAACGAGCATTAAACACTCACTCAGTTTGACCGAGGACGAACCACTCACTCAGGGTGACTGAGCATGGACCACTCACTCAGGGTGACCGAGCATGAACCACTCGCTCAGGGTGACGGAGCATGAACCACTCACTCAGGGTGACGGAGCACGGACCACTCACTCAGGGTGACAGTGCACGAACCACTCGCACAGGGTGACGGAGCACGGACCACTCGCTCAGGGTGACGGAGCACGAACCACTTGCTCAGGGTGATGGAGCACGAACCACTCACTCAGGGTGACGGAGCACGGACCACTCGCTCAGGGTGACGGAGCACGAACCACTCACTCAGGGTGATGGAGCATGAACCACTTGCTCAAGGTGATGGAGCACAAACTATTCACTCAGGGTGACTGAGCCCGAACCACTCACTCTGAATGACGTGGCGCAGCTAAAGCGTCCACTGAGAGTGAATGATTCACTCAGAACGACGTAGCACGGTACCGCTGTTGACAATGGGCGCTCGGTAAGTGTCAAAAGTACTCATGCAAGCACTCCACTTAAATTGTTGGTAAGGAAAGGTTGGCCAGGCTGTTCCTTCATACCTCAAGGATCCCTTTAACTTTAAAGCACATCTTCACCACTCATGCAGCAGA
>NC_140965.1:85255311-85262811 GCF_056783735.1 Eptatretus burgeri
TGTTTGGTGGTTGTGCACACGTTCTGATGTATTTGTAATGGCTCTCCTGTAGATCAGCTAAATGGTATAACTTGTATTACATTCATTACACTTATTCTGTTGTAAGTACCAGACATATAATGGCTATAATATCATCAAAACGGTGCTGTAATGGGCTGAAATTTACATAAATTATCTGCCAAGACTGATACACATGGATGCACAACATTTTATATAGGCCACTAATTTATGTTGATTCACATTGTTTGGTAAACGATGTATTGCATTTATGTATGGGTCAGTTTATATGGCTACGGTGTGGCCCAGTGATGAGGACACTAGACTAGTGGCATCCTTAACATTGTGGGTTTAAATCCACCTTTCTGTGAAACAGAGCAAATTTCAGGAGAATTATGATGCAACGACGTCACAACACACATATACATATATATATATATATATATATACATATACATATATATATATACATATATACATATATATACACATATATACATATATATACACATATATACATATATACATACATATATATATATATATATATATATATATATATATATATATATATATATATATATATATACATACATATATATATATATATATATATATATATATATATATATACATATATATATATATATATATATATATATATATATATATATATATATATATATATATATATGTATATATATATATATATATGTATATATATATATATATGTATATATATATATATATATATATATATATATATATATATACATACATATACATACATATATATATACATACATATATATACATACATATATATATATATATATATATATATATATATATATATATACATATATATACATATTGTTGCGGATTTCGCGCCCGCCGGCGTGCGGACGGCCACGTAACTCGAATCGCGGCACGTCGCCCACCGGACGGACAATCCAGTCGTGACCCTCTCGGACTAACGCCGGGAACCAGTCACGGGTGGACCTTTCGGTCTCACCGCGATCGAGCCAATCAGCCCCCGCGTGGGATAGGGTTGCTCGCCAAATTCGACCTACCTAAGTACCCACGCGGAGGGTAGACCGGGCGATCGCACCTCGCCGCAGGTCGACTTCGGACACGGGCCACTTAAGCGACCCGTTCCGTACTATCAGAATAACCGAGCGGTGTTATCGTCGACCTCGACGGTTCGATTAATTATCGGGCGTATTCAGCCCACTACCAACCCTTTACGTGAAGCAAGATGGGGATTCAATGGAGGAAAAGACGAAGCGAAGCGGGAGAACAGTTCAACAATAAAGCACATTTATTCGCGGCACACGGGAAGCACACAAATACAATTCCACCAAATGCACACAAAAAAAAGAAAACACAATTCCATTTACACAAAAAGCAAATATAAAAGTGAAAACACAGTGCAGAGCTAATACCGACTACCGAGCACACGGCAACACTTATACAATTCTACTTCACAGACGGCGCCGACAACACATACCCAAAACCAAGGAAAAGAAATACCTCAAGAATGAGGCGGGCCTGAGGCCGAGACCGGGTCGCGCCTACCCGTCTGGTGATGAGACGCGGAGCGGCGATGGCGCCGCAACCCGCGGGCCTCGCGGACAGTGTCAGGCAGGGGGTGGGAAAAGGGGCCCCCTTGGTCGCACTATCTCAGCGCGGGGGGAAACAGGAGGGGGTTGCTGATGCTCGGGGTATAGAGGATCTTTATTATCCCTGGTGTGCGTCTCCACCTCGGCCAGGTCGCGCTGCCGGCCTCCCTCGGGCGTGCAGCTCCTGGCACCGACGCGAGCACCCCCTCGTCTGCCTTCGCCGTTGCCGCCTCTCCGCCTCTGGACTTTCCACCCTGGACTCCTCTTTGGGCTCTCCTCGTTGGACTCTCCGATCGACTCTCCCCTTCGCGACTCTCTTCAGCTTCTCCAGCTACTGCAGGCTTCGGGCTCCAGACTTCCACACCCTCTGACTCTTTCTCGTTCTCTTGACTGACGAACACCGTCCTTTTTATCCCCCCGTAGCTTCGCCTTTGACCCCCTCCCTTTGACCTTTCACCTCGCTCCCCATTGGCCCGAGAAAAAGTGGGCGTGAAGGCTTTTTGATCCACAAATTTGCATATATCGATCGTTCTGGAGGCGGGGCCAAATCGCCCCTCGCTCACCGATTGGACGGCAAAAAGTGGGCGTGTGTCGTTTTTGATCCGTTTTTGAAGCACAAAATCCGTGATTTTGTACACGCTGTTCAACGTGCGCCCTGCACGAGTCCAACACCGGTACCCACAGCGGGGCAAGAACGGTGGCGATGCTACGGTTGCGAGGTGTGACGTGAAGGTCGTGGCGGTTGTGGTGAAGCGGTGGTTGTGGTCGGTGGTTGATGTTGTGGTTGTGATGGTAATCATGGCGGTTGGTCCAAAATAAAGATAGTAAAAGAAAAACGGCTATCCTGAAGAGTCGCAGCACGCATAAATGACATGTATTCCCACTAGACAACGGGTTTGGGCCTAACTACACATGTACTTACCGAGATACCTCACCTAAGGGACCTGAATGGTGGTTTGTGAATTTGGTAACCACAACACTACCCCCTCCCCTTTTTACAGACTCGTCCCGAGTCGTCAAATTTTCGTGTGCCATCATGTGTAGTTTTCCCCTAGTACATTTTACCTACGGATCCCTGAGTGCGACATTCATGGTATTCGTGTCCCCAAAAAAAAAAACCTGAGGGCTGCGTAACTATCTAAACAAACTCACTCATACGGACGACTTAAATAAAATTGCCGGCGCTAAGACAAACATGCCGGGGGCGCACTCATATTTACAGTACATCTTAACCTTAACTTACAAATTTTACACTAAACCTTGGCCCAGGATCACTGAACTCTGCAAAAGAAAAGCAGTTAGCAGGGAGCCAGGCTGCCCACATGCAGTCTCTGGCTCAAAACAATGCAGGTGACAGGGAGCGTGGCTGGCTGCTCACACGCAGTCCAAGGCCTTCCCTTTTGAACTGAACGCAGTGAACCACAACGGTGCATGGGCTGCACAAACGTAGTCTCCGTGCCAGCTCAAGTGGCACACGCAATGAGCACAACGAATGGATGCATGAACGGTTTGAACTGAATGCAGTGAACCACAACGGTGCATGGGCTGCACAAACGCAGTCTCCGTGCCAGCTCAAGTGGCACACGCAATGAGCACAACGAATGGATGCATGGACACAAACACGGTGCACGGGCCGCCACTGCAGGCCCGTGTTGTAGCTGCCAACAGGGCAGTTCTTGCAGCTTGCAAACTGTTGCCTTGATCCTGGCGCACATGGGAATGAACAGGGGGGGCAAAGCAAAAATTGAACGGGGGCTGGTGAACAGGGGCAGTGGGCATGGCATGGCATGGCAAAGGCAGCAGGCAAACACAGCCCGCAGAAGAAGGCCGCTGCAGGCAAACTCAGCCCGCAGAACCAGGCCGGCACAGGCCTCGAAGAAAAACAGCCAGCAGATGAACTGGCCGGCACAGGCCTTGCAGTAACACAGCCAGCAGATGAAGCTGGCCAGCTTTTGCCGTCAGTGGAAGTTGGTGGAGGGAGTGCGGTGGTGCTGGCCACTTGGAAGGCGGGCTCGGACCTACCTACCTGTCTCCCTCCCACCTATCGCCTTTGCCTGTCACTGTACATACCCACTCCCTTAATTTGTCAAACCCCAATTTAGCCCCAACTTATTTTTTTGTTGTTTTTATTTTTACTCCCCACTATAAATCGTCCCCTAACCCCCTTTATCGTCCTTGTTCGGCTAACCTATCCTGTCACCTAGCCTACTCCCAACCCCTACGTTCCCTTCCCGGAGGGGAACAAGGGAGAGCTAACGTCCTGTGTCGAGGCCCAATTCAAGCCTCAGAATGGCCTCCCCAGAGTTCGGCGATCTATAACCCAAAGTGGGTCCAGCGGCCCACAACGAGAGTGAGGGGATGGATGGTGCGGAGGGGTACATCTCCTAATCTACCCTGACCATTTAACTGTTAAACTACCCCGGGGCTTTCAACAAGCGCCTCTCGCTTAAACTATTGGTTCTAACAACCCAGATTCCCGTCGCCTGTGTTGGTGTCCTCACAATTTCGGGCCTCGCCCCCCAATTTTCTCTCCGTGCCCTCACACGGTCTCCTGGCTGGGACACGTGGCTCCCTTTGGCAGGCACGACCCTCTGCCGATTCTCCCGCTATGGCACCCCCGGGCACTACACTGCCTCCGAGCCTACCAGCTCCCTAACACCGGGGAGTGCCCCCCATGGCACCTCCCCTGAAACGCACACGTGGCAGGCCGGCCTCCCGGGCCCCTTTCCGAGGGTCACCCGTGCCCACAACACTGCCCACGCGGCTAATGGCGCCCCGGGCCCCCGCACCAAGCAGGCGCACCCGTGCCCACTACTCTATCCCGGCCCCCCATGGGCCCTTGGCCTACCGCAGCCGACTAGCCTGGTGCCCGGGGTACCCACTCAGCGATACTCACCTTTCGCAGCCACGCTCCCAAGCCCGTCAACAGGGCTCCTGCACCCCTCCAAATGGGTCTCGAGCCTACTTTCCCACCAACAACAAAACGACCTCCATTTTTCAATTTGACTAACCCAGCTAACTCACTTTACTCTGACCCCGGGGTCCCTTGGGCGGGAGTCACTCCTCCCCCCAATCGCTCATCGCACCATGCATTCCCCATTCACTCCACACACACAGACCCGCTGGCCTCACTCACTCAACATGTCCTCACCTCACAACTCACCAACTCTTCAACACACTCACCACTGAACTCTGCCATCCTCCTAACTACATCCCCTAACTAACTCGTGCTCCCACGTCATCTCTTAAACTATAGCACGTTCCTTTTAACACTACGTAGCTAAACTACGTCCCCACTACACACTCACCAGTCTGTCTCTGTCTCCTAACTCAAAAATTCATTTTATTTCCCAACCTAAATCTGGCTACAATCCCTCTAACTAATCCATTCCACAGACTCCATGAGAACTTACCCCTGCCCCATGAAGTCGGTCTAGCTAAGCTAACCCTTCCCCCTAACTAGTTTCCATCCTGTGCCCAGGTTAAGGGGGTCTTTCACCCCTTGCCCAGGAATCCTGTACACCCGAAAGTGAGGCTTGCTTTTTTTTTTTTTTTTTCCATGCGCAGCACCTGCGCGGAAACTCAGAGCTCGCGCACTTTGCACCTGCCCGTGACGTCATGCAGCTGCACGTGTTCCTCGTCCCTCCTTGGACGGGACCATCCGGCAGAGATACCCCTCCTGCCGGATTCCAACCCCACGTGCAGCCATGACGTCACCGTGCGCATAAAAAAACAAGCCCCACATCTCGAGGGGTTCCCCACGCGAACACATGTGCTTTGCCCGTTGGAGCTTAACACACACGATCACGTGGAGAACCCGTCCGGTCCAAATCCGTAGTCCTGCCTAAACTTTGTCCGTCCGCGGGATCGGCAAATCCACCGCGTGCGTTTCCGGACCGGGACTTCACTCTCGCAAGCGAGCACGTGGTGGTCTCCTGCGTTGCACAGCACGAACCGCGTGCTCACTGCTGGGCGAACCCGGCACGGTCCCCGAAACAGCTACAGCCGCTACCCGGCTTTCGTTTCTCCCATGTCGCCGTCTCCGTCGCCATTCAACCCACGCACACCTGCGTGTTACGACGCACACAGTCCACTCCATCACATTCACACGGGGAGACGCGGCTGCGTGCTCCCGCATGCCAACCGACATCTCCCTCTCATACCGCTCTCTCACACACACGGTCTCCCTGGCACACAGCGACCTTGCACACGGCCGTTCACTCACGCGTGCCTCACTACTCACACAAACCATACTACTCACACGTGGTGCTCCATTCACTCGCGCGGGGGCACTCACCCGCGGTGCCTCACCCACACACGCGAGGGCACTCAACCGCTGTGCCTCATCCACACACCGTGCCTCACTCATACACGCGGGGGCACTCACCCGCGGTACCTCACTCATACACACGGCGACACTCACACACGCGGTCTCTTCCACACAACGTCCCTCACTCATACACGCGGGGGCACTCAACCGCGGTGCCTCATCCACACACCGTGCCTCACTCATACACGCGGGGGCACTTAACCGCGGTGCCTCATCCACACACGCGGGGGCACTCACCCGCGGTTCCTCACTCATACTGGCCGTTTCACTCACACACACGGCCTCTTCCACACACGGTGCCTCATCCAAACACGGCGTGCTGGGAAGCACGCACTCCAGCACCAGCGCCACCACACCACTCACACACGGGGTCGCTTCCACACACGGGGACGCACTCACGCCTTGCACCACACACACAGGGACAACTACACTGGGGATTCGTGTCCCCACAAGGGTCTCCGGGGCCTCTATACCCCCCAAGCTCTCCGTGCACCCGTCCACAGCACTCGTCCCCTCAACCTCGCAAAACACGACCGAACTCACCTGGTCGTGACTCGCCTCGAGGGGGCATACTCCCTCCCCTCGTTCCTGGAGGAGGCCATCCAGGTGCTCGCACCGGGTCCCTGCACGGTCCGCCAGCTCACCCCCATTATCCTCCACTACCTCTGTGTGTGTGTGTGCGTCACTTACCCCGTCTTCCTCGTGTAGTCTTTCCTCTATTTTTTCTATCTCCCGTGTCTCTGCCAACTCTTCACCCTTTACCTCCCTTGTCTCAACTATTATTTCCTTTGTCACGGCCTTCATGCCCGCCTGCAGGCATCGGCCCATGTTCTGCGTCTCACCCCGGAACTTTTTCATTTCCTCCTTCATGTTTGCTTCCATTCCGTTTATTTGCTTGTTCATTTCTGTTTTTCATTTCATTTGTATTTGTATCCATCTTTTCGTTCATGCCTTTCATTTCGTTTGTATTTGTATCCATCGTCGTTTTTACTTCGTCCATTTGCTTGTTCATGTTCGCAATCATCTTCGCTGTCGTTTCCGCATACATTTTTGCCAGCATGGTGTATAGCTGGGTCATGTCGGGTGCGCTTGGGTGAGCCGTTTCGGCAGGGGTCGGGGAAGGGTTTTGGTGGAGAGGGGGGGGGGAGGTGTCATACACCGCGGCCGCTGCCGCACCCACCTCAGGTTCTGGCTTCAGTTGGGCGAGTCCGTGTTCCTGCACAATCAACATTTCCTGCTCGGGGATTCCATCCTGGACCATGGATTCTACATTACTACACATATTACATTTCTAATACCCCCGGCTCCCGCTCGCCTTGAGACGCCATCTTGCTTCTCGTGAAGGGTTAATTTGCTCGCTCGTAATTTGGAGGGAATCGGGGGTCGCTTCTCTCACCCCTGGACCGATTCCCGTGAATTTCGCTGGAGACAGGAGAGCCTGTTGTCCCGCTCTCCAATACCAGTGCCGCGAGGAGGGCGATGAATTTGTATCCCACTCCTGACACCAGTGTTGCGGATTTCGCGCCCGCCGGCGTGCGGACGGCCACGTAA
>NC_140965.1:85267811-85280311 GCF_056783735.1 Eptatretus burgeri
GAACCCCACAGAGATATTAAACATAGGGGCAATACCTCTCGGTGCTCACCTGTTAGTGGCCGGATAAGATAAACAGGCAACAACTGATAGGAATGGATGATCCACAAAATATATAACGGAGAAGAAAGGAAATACCTATGGATTATTTTTTTAATGCCATGAACAAGCCTTGGTACATCACAGGTGATAAAGGTTGTGATCTTTTCATCAAAATTGTGTGTGTGGTTTCAGAAAAGAAAGCAAATACATATTTTCGGGGGCAACCTCTCCCCATAGACCCTCCTCGACCCCAATTTTATTTAATGTCGTGAACAAACTTTAGTACATCATAGGTGGTGAAGATGGTGGTCAAGTTTCATTGGAATTGTATGTGTAGTTTTGGAGAAGAAAGCAAATACATATTTTGGGGGGCAACCCCCTTAAATCCCCTGAGCCAGATTTTTCACACATCATGAACAAACTTTGGTAGGTCATGGGTGATGAACGTTGTCGTGAAGTTTCATTGGGATTGTGTGTATCGTTTGAGAAGAAAGCAAATACCTCTTTGGGGAGGCAACCCATTCCCCTCCCCCACCCCCACCCCCGTAAATTTCCTCTGTAGACCCCTTCATACCCCATTTTTTAATGCCATCACGGGTGATGAAGGTTGTGGTCAAATTTCATTGAAATCATATGTGTAGTTTCTAAGAAGTTACAAGTATTTGTGGACAGACGGACGGACGGATGACACGCCATCCCATTAGCTCCCTGGAACTACTTTACAGGTGAGCTAAAAACCATCCCTGGGAATATTATAACAAACGAACTAGAGTTGGAAGCTGTCTGGGGCTTAGCGACGATCCTGAAGAGAGCCCTCAGAACAAAACTTTGAGAACAGAAAACTTCACAGCTTGGACCATGAATCGTGATCAACTATCGAAATGAAGGTGGATGCTTTGAGTCTGCCCTGGGAGGACTCCATTACACATTCTGAAACCCTCATATGTAGATACCAATCAACAAAACATGCATGCACGCGTGTACGCACACACACACACACACACACACACACACACACACACACACACACACACACACACACACACACACACACACACACACACACACACACACACACACACACACACACACACACACGCTTGGCCGATATCGGCAATTTTTCGGGAATCGGCAGGTTGGAGTCAGTGTGATTACCAACTACAGTACATACTTTATACAACCCAGAATCCTTGAGTAGCTTTCACCGAAAAACAACGTTCCATTTATATCGACGTTTCAGGGAGGGGAGATGTTCGCAAACATTATTCTTAAAACAGCTGCGTGTGATGGGTGGAAAAAACTTGGCTTGGTAATTTAGAAAATACGCTAATACGGCAAATGGCTCAGAAATGGGGCGTTATTAAATATATTTTGCTTTGAAACTCACAAAGAGAAACATACACATCCGATAACCAAATGCATTTGAAACAAGCGCAAGGACAAAAGAAAACCTGAAAGAACCTCCATATGGGCACTGTCACACCTTGACGTTTTAGCCAGCGTATGGCAAGGTCTCAAAATGTATGTAAAACGCTGGCGTACGCTGAACTATTGATGTTTTTTTTTAAAGTTTTGAGCATATAATAACATGTTGGACGTATGCATAACGTATTAGTAACGTACACAGAGTGTTTCAATCACATATAGATAACTTACACCAACGAATGCTGAGTATGTTGTCGGCGTTCATAACCTATGCCCAACAATAGTCTAACTTATGCATAGCGCGGCAGCTTATCGCCGACGATCACGTGGCCTAGGATATTCATAGGCTGCGGCTCGACGATTCAAATCATAACCGCACTGGACATCGAAGTGTGAAGCCGCTGTCACACCTTTACGTTTTAGCCAGCATATGCTGACGTATGAAAAATTTGCTGAACCAAGTTGGCACACGTCGAATACGTTCTGGGTAAGTTTTGTATACGTTAAGAGCACGCTGGCATACGTTGTAGTATGCTGGCATACGTCGTCATACGCCGTCATACACCGATTGATAAAATTTCTCGACGTACTCGGCATATGACACACGTTATGCATACGCTGGCCATAAGTTGTTGGCACGTTACGCGATCGTTGACACACGTCGACACACGTTACTTGTAAGTTACTCATAAGTCGAAACACGTTGACGTAATGGTTAGCGTCAGTGTTCCAGATTCCCTGTTTTTTTTTTTTTTCTTTTTTTTTCTTTGGTATGACGGTGATGTTGACTCGATTTCTCGTGCGGTTATGATTTAAATCGTTGAGCGGCAGCCTATTAATTATATTATATTATAACCGCACTAGAAATCGAAGTGTTAACATCACAATCATACCGAAGAAGAAAAAAACAAAAAAAAAAACAGGGAGTCTGGAACACTGATGCTTACCATTACATTGACGTGTTTCGACTTATGAGTAACGTACAAGTAACGTGTGTCAACGATCGCGTAACGTGCCTACAACACGTTACTCAGGTTAGAAATAAGTTTCGGGTATGCTAACCATTACCTTGACGTGTTTCGACTTATGCGTAACTTACAAGTAACGTGTGTCAACGATCGCGTAACGTGCCAACAACACGTTACTCATAGGTTAGAAATAAGTTTCGGGTACGCTAAACATTACCTCGACGTGTTTCGACTTATGAGTAACTTGCAAGTAACGTGTGTCGACATGTGTTAACGATCGCGTAACGTGCCTACAACTTATGGCCAGAATTATGCGGAACATGTGAGTCATACGCTGGCATACGTCGAAAAATTTCAAACATGGAAAATTTGTCTAACACCTCAGCGTACTTCGATGTATGCCAGCGTACAAAGACGTATGCCAGCGTACTACGAAAAAAAAGCCAGCGTACTACGACGGATGCCAGCGTGCTCTTAACGTATACAAACTTACCCATAACGTATTCGACGTGTGCCAGTGTTTTAGCCAAATTTTGCATACGTCAGGCATACGCTGCCTAAATCGTCAAGGTGTGACAGGGCCTTTAGATACGGGATGAAGCTTTGCCACCCTGACACCCGTAATAGACATGGCACGTCCACACACCCACAGAGAGTCCACAAAGATCCAAATCTACCCATATTTACCACGTCTGTGTGTGCTGCATCCATACGTCTCCCTTGTAGTAACTGTCAACTGCACATCCCGATCAGGACACGAACTGCACTCTCCAGCTTGGTAAGTGGTTTAAGCACCCAAGCACTCCAACGTAACGCCTGGCTTGGCAAGATTTAACCAATTCCCATCGACACAACTCCGCACCTGGAAACGCCAGTGCAAGTCCAAATTTGACAAAACAACACTTTTTTGGGGAGTCGGAACTGCTGATACTTTCATATTTGGAACTTACATTTTGTAATTCTGGTTAGTTTAAGAGATTCTCTCGGTTATTCATATGCGCAAATGAAATAAAGGCAAGAACGCTGGTGTCTCCAGGTGTTTATAAGCATTGCAATATACCCAGAGATTCGTAGCTATGATGAACAGGCATTCTATAATATGAATAAGGAAAGTGGAAAAAAAAAATTATCGTTAAGGAATCGTGGCCTATTCCAAGTCGAAGTATGGTTGAGCAGGCTAAAAAACATGGCGGCTTCAGATCCAAGCGTGGTTACCCAGGAAACACCTTAAGACCCCAGACAGCAAGGTGGCCGAGGATCGCCTGATGAAGGATGTAACTAAATAAGGCCGTTAATCACCTGATCTTCAAACGGGGTATTTAAATTAACCCAAACACCCAATTTTCACTCTTGCACTTCCTTGGAGTTTTCTTTGTGTGCATGCAAAGATTCAGGCTGCGAGGTGTTATAGTTTTGGAGTTGTGGAGCAGACACACTGACACACACACACACACACACACACACACACACACACACACACACACACACACACACACACACACACACACACACACACACACACACACACACACACACACACACACACACACACACGGAAGTTTAGATATAGCCCAGAGAGAACGAAAGCAGATGAGGAGAAACAACCTCTCAATAACCGGTGTGGTGTCGTGCAATGTGGGGGGTGTGGTGTCATTCCAGAGGAAAATGGGATTGTGTGTCAGTCATGTTGCTCTTTGAGCATCCAAAGAAATGGGATAGAGAGGTGGATGGAGAGAGAGAGAGAGGAGAATAGATGCGTGAGGCAAAATATCCCAAACCTAGCCATGTAAAGGTCTCTATGTGTAGTGTGTACCTCCATGGGACGCTCCGCCTGAGTGTTCCCACCTCATGATATGATGCGTTATCTCCAGCTTAATTAATTTGCCGGGGCTCGTGGCAACGTGCACTCCACACTGGTCAGTCTGGCCGCACTGGTCAGTCTGGCCACACTGGTCAGTCTGGCTGCACTGGTCAGTCTGGCTGCACGTTAGCACGGCAGGGAGTCTAGGCAGTCGCCCCAGATCAGGCTCTCCAGAAGAAGAACATCCTGGTAATCGCACACCAATTGTGAGATAGTGAGCTAAGAGCCAGCGAAGGGGAGGCAGCGAAGAAGAGGTAACAAAGACAATAGAACTAACAACTCCACGCTCCCCCTTTTATAAGCCCTGGGCGATGACCAGGGCGGGTGATGACCCAAAGCGACGCGCTGTGACCCGAATTCTGCTTCTCTGTTGGGCCATAGCGGCCATAGCCATGCCCTGCCAGGCTCCGGGACCGGAAATAGTCTCAGTTGCCCATCCGCTTTGGCTCAGGTTGAAGCTCCTGACTCAACATAAGGTATACTCCCTGAGCTGGCACCCCGGCCCTGGATGTGCTCTGAGTACAGTCTGAATGTCGAATAGCAACGGACATTCCCCGCCACTCACGGGCCCCCTCTCATGAGTTAAAATGCACACCTGGGCCCATACCAAACTCCCGGATCACCCTTCTTGGGACCCCTCCTCGCTGCCCCTGTCTTGCCGTAGTCTGACGACTGGATGAGGGTTGTCTCAATTCCACGTGCTCACCTAGGACATCTCCGGTGAGATGCAGTCGCGCTATTAACGTCTGTTTCCTGGCCAAGCATCACGCGGTCCCGAGGACAGCCCAAGTCGTGCAATACTCCTTTATATAGAGCGATGTCTATAGAGTCTATAGAGCGATATATAAATATATACTCCTCCATATATAAATTGTAGTGATGCAGTGGTACGAGAAGGTGCAGGAGGTGGTTGTGGTCGAAGTGATGACGTTTGGTGAGCGAAGTACGAAGTAAGGTGAAGTGCCAGATGGGGATTGGCGCACAGACTTGAACGGAATAATGACGTGCAATGCACAGGTGGTATAGTATGTAGTGGGGTTGTGGTTCTGAACCACAGAAGGCATCATGGTGTGCTTATTATCAGTCGCATATTGAATGGCATGTGTGCTTGCTTGTTTGTTTGGTACCATGGCTAAAAGTACAAGGGTTAGGGTAGGAATCAGAATATGAAATAGTACGGGACCTAACTACAAGACCCACGCAATGCACTTCGTCCCATTAACCCACTTTACATGAGGGGAGGTCTAACTGCAAGTTTGTGCAATGCCAGTATTGATATTTACATATTGTTGAGAAAGTGATGTGTCCTGGTACTCCTGGCCCCACCTGAGTGGTGTGCACAGTTCTGAGCCTCCAGTGGTGTTGGGTTGCTTTCTGGCCCCACGTTGAGCCATTAAAAAAGCCCAGTTTTCTTCCCAAACGATGTCATGTTTGTGGTTGGATTTAACAATATGCTTTGGGGGTAACCTACCTAAACTGACATGGTGGAAGCTGTTCTCGTACCCATCATTTTAGCCAACAAACGGACTAGCTTTCCCTCGGTTAGTGGTATAAGTGAGTCACGAGAGGTGACGGACTACTCAGGCCTTATACAGCTTGGATCAAACAGATTTCCATGAGTTCCTGTGAGAATGACTTATTTTGTCAATTATGGCAAACACACACCGGGCACTGAAACAGCGGTATCTAACGAAGTCAGAGACGGTCAACTCGTTTGAAAATTAGAAACAAAATTTACATTCCACCCTTTCCCTTGATCCTAACTTCATGCCATTCCTTGGTGTTGGTTCACAATGGGAAAGGAAAACCCGGACATCACCCCTCAGAGGTATTACAGACTATGGGAGGCTGTTCCTGAGTCCAATTATCAGACGACCCAACAAAGTAGATATGTTGGAACTAATGCTGGGACAAATCGCAAATTACTGCCCCATCCTGTCATGTGATGCCATTATGAAAAAAAAAATCTACCTCCACAGAAAACATTTGGCAGATGATTCACTTTTGTTACGGCTTCCCTTCTACTGGCAATCATTTTATAGACTTTTCCGCTATTCGTCTTGAATCTAATGAATGTGTAGAGGACTTGTATCAACGATTGATGGCATTATTTGAGGACAGTTTATTGTTTCAGGATGGAGGGATATCACACCATGGAGAGGCAATAAACAAGGCCATCAAACTTTCTCCTTCACTTGAAAATATTGTTGGCCTCACATGGCTAAGACTCATTCACCCAGACTTACCCAAATTAGTCAAACAAAAACATGGTATAAGACTACGGTCCTGCACACCTGTATCCATCAAGCTGGAGATTTCTCAAGCCTTTTAGTCTTTGCTTGATGAAATTAACAAGAACCGGAAACACCAAAGTAATGCGCACTGCCACATCTCACATTAATTTATCCCATTGTCAATCTGCCGGTTCTCAATCAACTTTGAATGCCAGGCCTTACAAACTTCAATGCCCACAAAGGTCATGCCCTTTTGTCTTCAGGTAGGGAGAATGGATCACCACTTCCTGAGTGAATGTAAATACCTCCCAGACCAGGATCGGAAATATGTGGCCAAGGCTCGCTAATTTGTGAACGTCTTGGAACAGTCGGATAATGACACAGCCGACCCTACTCTGGATTTGCTGGGTGTCCTTATTGGAGATGAGCTTCCTACTAATGTGGTGGCTTTGGCACACATAATTCAGGTCCACCAATTAGCTTACATAGATGCCTTTTACGGGTTTGACACCACTCTTATCACCATTGACAACGGCGTCACATGATATGCCCGTCTACTGCACATGCGTTTAGCCTTTAGGCCTTCACATGAAGAAGAGCTCCCAGTCAGCTCATCAAACAGATGGCTCTTCACCGCTTAAAGTCGTTGGTGAAGTTGATATTACCCTGCCACACGACAATAAATAATTCAGCTTCCAAGGCCTTGTCGTGGAGAACTTAAATGTTGATATACTAGGTGGGACAGCTTTCATGGAGTGCAATGATGTCACTGTCCACCTGGCAAAGCATCAAGTTTTACTTTACAACGGAAGTATCTATACATATGGGTCACCTGAGACATTTTCCACCAACTATAATATTCGCCCCACTCACCCTATAAGGGCTCCTTCTGAAAAGACCACAGTCTGGCCTGGTGAGTATATTGAGTTGGAACTCCCAGACAGCCGATCTCCAGACAATACACATACTCTAGAACCTCATGTAGATATCCCTTTAAATAATGACCCACCAAAGTTTGGCCCCTCCACATCTCCTTTCAAGCGTGTCTGGCAAAATCCATATTCCCAATTTGACCAATAAACCCCAGACTGTCAAACGGCAGGAACGCTTCTGTTAAGTACTTCAAATTTTCACTCCATCTGATGACTTGTTTTAATGCCCTCTTCTCCCACATTCCACACATTCTGGAGGGGATAGGGAGAAGGGTGGGAGCAGATATTTGAGGGAGAAGGGTGAGGGGGGAGTTTTTGAGAAGGGTGAGAAGGAAGCTTGAAGGAGGAAAAGTGTGAAGGCTGCTTTGATAAGGAGGGCAGACGATGAGAGCAGGCATAGTCAAGGTGCAGGAGGCTGATGGGAGAGGTGAGGAGAGGGTAAGGATGAGACTTGGTAGAGGAATGGTGAAGAAGGGAGTAGGCAGGTGGAGGTACAATATTGAGGGGTTGGGAAGAGGGGGAGGTGTGCTGAGAGGAAGGAAGGAGCATGTTTGTGGTGATCAGTGTACTGAGTGAGAGAGTGAGATATCTGTTAGGTTAGAATGGAGCCCACAGATGTTAGAACACCATACAGTTTGGGACAACAGAGAAGGAGCTGATACTAAAGCAAAAGACAGTGAAGAGGTGCCAATAGTGGAGGTAGGATGAGGGCAAGATGGGAGGGGTAAGGAGAGGGGATAACAGGTGAGGGGTTTGGAGGAGGTAGATTTAAGTAGGTGGGGTGAATTGGCACTGAAGTTGGAAAAAAAAGGACGATTGATGGAACACGAACATGACTTGCAATTTGGGAGTTTTAAAATTTTTAAGCCAGAGATGTGATTAAAGACATTATGTGAGGGATGCAATAGAGGATAATTAAGAGAATGGAGAAAAGTAACGTTGTAACATTGGGATGTTTTAGACAAGGGGTGAGGAAAGGTTGAATTAAAAACAGCCTTTTGAAGAAGAGAGTCGTGAATGATGATACAATACCGAGAACACGTGTGAAAGAGGAAGTTGTAACATTTTTAAGACCTTTAAAAAAAAAAAAATTTATGTTTGAAAAAGATCGTATAAGATTAGGTCAAGAAAAGGTTGAAGAAAAATCGTGTAGGTGTATGGTGAATGTGGGTTGGCAAAAGTAGTGGATGGTAGATCGGCAGAAAAAGGAGGAAGTAGAGTTGGAACAGGAAGTCACATGGTTATGTGGGGTAAGGTTTTTTTTTTTTCCTGATTTTTTTTTTATATTTTATGACATGAAACAGAGGGTGGAATTGAGAGATACAGAAGAAGGGTGGAGAAAATTAAAACTGATGGTAATAAGGAGAAAAATACAATAAACACGAAAGGGGCGTATCTACGGAAAATAACGCCTATGGCAAACACTGAAATTGTGCCCCTGTCCAAACATCTGACACCCATCTTTTAGATAACTTTACCATAATATCAGCTCAAAAATACAACCAAAGCTCGTTAATCTTTTAATTAACAAATTATGGCCCTACATGAAAATTACAACTGCACCTTCCTTGCTTTCACTGATGCAAATTGGCCTATGATGTGCTCAAAGTCAGATTTTTTCAGTTTCTTCTCTTTCTACACTCAGTAGAGCAACATCACAGAGTGTGCCTTACCCATGGAGGCTCTCAAATACGAAAGTATTAGTTTTAACTTGCTGAATGATCTCTCACAGCTGCCGATGGAAACTGCGATGATTAGCATTATCTGAATAGCAATGCGAAGATCGGGGAAGACGTTCTCATCTCCATACTGAACAATAAATTTGAGAAGCTCTTCAGGTCTTGATATTCTCATGTTGACCCAACTTCATAGCAACATTCTGCAATCCAAAATTTCTTCATTTAGCTCCTGTCCAACAACATCAGAGCTGTACAATTCGCCCAGATTTTCACACTTCTTCTTTAGGTCGTTACCGTTGGCGCCGTAACACAGTCTCTCGACATCGAGAAGGAACCCGAACTTGGTGTCAGTGTCCTGCAAACGAGTGAACCTTTCGTCCATTTGTCTGTGAAGATGGTCGAGTGTTCCCTTCATGACTCTTTCCATTTCATCCTTGGCTGTTAACCCAGTGTCTCTCGAGTTCTCATCATCCATTTGTTTATTTCATCTTTGACGTCTTCAACTTCAATATTCCATTCTTGACAGAGACCGAGTCCTGCTCAGTGGTGCCACCACCCCCCTTCAAGTGGCACCCAGGGAATGTGCCATCCCTGTCATACCTTAGGTACGCCACTGAAACACGACCCCGCCCGAACTAGAAATACACAGTAAATACAGAGATAACAAAATGACAGTTAAAACGCGACAAAAACGACCGGAAAACTTATCTTTGAGAAAGTCGGCAGAGACCCTGAAGAAGAAAAGTGGCACCCACCGTCACTCAAGAACCGGAAGTGAGGAGGAAAAGTGTGAAGGTTGCTTTGAGAGGGAGGGGAGACGATGAGACCTGCATTTCAAATTTTGTTCGATTATACCTTAGACCTGAATGGGAGGATTCATGATTTTCAAAAAAATAGGGTATATAGTCACGCAAGTAGTGATACTGTATATGTATGTTATGGAAGTGACGTGTCCTGGCCACGACTGAGTGGCATGCACAGTTCCGGGCCACTGGTGTTGTGTTCTAGCCTCGTGTTGAGCAATTAATGCAGCTCAGTTTTCTCACAAAATGACATCTTGTTTGTGGTTCGATTTAACGGTACGCTTCGGGGGTTAACTACCTAAATTGGCTCAGGAGAGCCAGGCTAGAAGAGGTGGGAACAAGACTGATGACCCAGGCCTTTCAGGTATGTACTGTATATTATGAGTCAGGGGCGTTTTGATGGTGACAACTAGGGATTAGGAGGAGGTGGTGACAGATAAGAGCAACAATTGATATTCCCAGAGAAGATCTGCATGACATGTGTCTGACCAGACATTGCCATTTGGTGTGGTTCAAAAAGGCAGGTGATATTTGGAGAATTGTTTGTGGGAGAAAACTCAGACTTTGTGGAAGGTAGGGGAGGAAGGTGTGTGACAAAGTGGCACATTTTCAGTAGACGATCAGCATGGATTTTGAGAACGTCTAAGGAAGCAGGCCGAGCAGTGTATTGGAGAAGGCTGTGAGATGTGCAAGTTGTTTTGGGTGGGAGAGCAATGTTAGCATGTGCATGCGGTGGGTGCATTGAAGGTGGTGATGGTTTGAGAAATTGAGAAACTGAGTGGATGTGTGGGAGGAGGATTTGCATGTGATTGGATGCTGTATGGTGTGATGGTTGCTGGTGGGTTGACTGGCGAAGTGGATGGAGTTGTTTTGTTGGTTTAAATATGTGCGGGTTTGTGTGAGAACAATTGTGGTGTGCATAGGATTGTGCATTATGGAAGTACGATGGGTTTGTTGGGTGTTTGTTTTGTTGTTTGTTTTGGGAGTTTTTGCTTCTGGTGCAGTGGGTTCTCTGAAAACTATGGAAGTGAGCAAAGGCAAGTGAGGTTGAGGGTTTTGTGGTAGTTTCTTGGTGTTTTTTGGGCTCATAGTTGGCTTTGGGGGGTATTATTTGTGGATTTCAATGTTGACACATGTGAATACATATGTACGTATTTCGCCACTGGCCAATCTCAGCAGAGTCATATCGAGTTTAAAGGGCTGAAACGACTGATTGTGACATTCATAAATTGATGACCCAGGACAGGAAGGCATTCTCATTCAAGTTGGTGTATTTGAATGTATATATGGTGTCTGACTATGTTCAATGGAGATCGGGGGAGTGCTCGTCACACTCCACATGTTTTGATTTACCCGCTGATCACATCACGTGCCTTCTGGTTGAATGGTTTGCTTTAGAGGGAACAATCATCTGGGTGGCAGACGGACAGTTGCTGTTTGCGGATTATGTGGTTTTACTGTGTGAGACATAATCCGCGGCAATGCTCACCATAACAGTCAGGGTGTGCACATGTACATACATAGCTACATTATCTTTGAATGCTTCTTTGACATTATATTCTAGTTATATGAATAAGGGTTAAAAAAGAAGCAATATACATTGTGACAAGTCGTACATAGGCCTTTCTATGTGAATAGATTTGAAAGTTACATCATGAACGCTGAAACGCACATCAGCCATGTACAGGAGAGACAGCACAGATTCCATGCAAATGCCATGTTCTGATTACTTTTGGTCTATCATGACCTGGTCAAAGTTTTGAATTCCTCAACTGCATCCAACTCAAATAGTAGGAATGACGACCATATCATGATACCCATATTTCCAGAGAAGCAGTGTGTTTCACAGCTGAATATTTGTGGTTTTGACCTGCTGTGCAGGCTGACAAGACTGAAATAAACATTGTATGAAGGGTTTCCACAATCTGTGATGTGATGCGATCTTCTTTAATTCCTCTGCTGTCCTAATTCATCTTGAGTTTTAATGTTTTATATATATTGAACAGAGTATGTAAGTATGTATATCAAATGCGTTGATTGGTTGGGGACATGGGTGGACATGTCCCCCCACGTTTTGGAAGAGGAGGACAGCATATCCATTGTCCTTCACCCTCTCTCCTCACCCCCCCCCCCAACACAATTTTTGGGGTGGAAAAACAAAAACCATGTATACTCACAAAGGATTACGAAACAGTTTTCGTTGTAATTGATGCAATACATTTTATGAAAAGTTTGAATGATCGATTAATTACTTGGAGAGTGGAATATTAGTAGATTTTATGCTTTTTTGGAACATTGTTTAAATCACTGCCGTAGGGCCGATCATAATTAATTTTATTTGGCCATAACTGCTCCAAAGCAGCATTTGAGAGCGCTAGTTGACAACACTTGAGGGCTTTTCTTGATCCATCATCATCATCATCATCATCATCATCATCATCGCAATTTGGTGTCAGTCTTTGATCGATGCACTTGGTCGTTAGTTATCGAATCTCCACCAAACCTGCCAGTGGGACTAAGGGTCTGTCTTAACCCAAAATATTTCGAAAGAGGGTTTTG
>NC_140965.1:85290311-85377811 GCF_056783735.1 Eptatretus burgeri
ATGTATATGTTTATATATATATATATATATATATATATGTATATGTTTATATATATATGTATATATATATATATATATATATATATATATATATATATATATATATATATATATATATATATATATATATATATATATATATATATATATATATATATATATGTATATATATATATATATATATATATATATATATATATATATATATATATATATATATATATATATAGAAAGCGGCTGTACACTGACAGCTGTTTGTTATTGGCCATTGTGCACAAGTCTTATTATTCGTTTTGTCTCTACACGCCACACTGTCATCATTGCTTATTGCCCGGCTTATTGTTACCGTTATCGTTCACCAGCTTCATGTCAATGCGAAAATATTCGGAGAGTGATCTCAAGTTAGGCTTCACTTCCATCCAAAAAGGTGAATTAGAAGCTCCACAGTGTGTGATTTGTGGAAAAGTTCTCGGCAATCAATCTATGAAGCCAAGTCTATTGAAGCGCCATTTTGATTCTGTTCATCCTGAACACAGCGACAAGGACCATGATTTTTTTTTTTGTCGGAAGGAAAATGCCATGAAAAGAGCACGCTTCGACGGCAGTGGCAGTTTTCAACAGCAGTCCACGGCAGCCGTAAAGGCATCCTACTTAGTTGCACTGCTAATTGCAGAACAGAAAAAACCTCACACCGTCGGTGAAAGCCTCATCCTTCCCGCCACAAAGGATATCGTACGTCTTATGCTGGGAAAACAAAGCGCCAAGAAGCTCAATTCTCTTTCGTTGTCAAACAACACAGTTCAGAGGCGCATTGAAGAAATGTCAACCAATATTCGTGGCCACGTGGTGGCAGAAATCAAGGCATCTCCATGCGGATTTTCTATGCAATTGGATGAGTCAACTGACGTGGCAAATTGTGCCCAACTGTTAGCGTTCGTTCGGTACGTGCATAAAGCCAAGTTCAAGGATGAAATACTATTTTGCCGCCCGCTTAAAACCACAATGAAAGCAAAGGACATTTTCGAAGAGGTGTCTTCCGTCTTTGATCAAGTTGGGCTGTCATGGGTTGATCTGAAAGGCTGTACTACAGATGGTGCTCCAGCTATTTTGGGGTGCAGATCAGGTTTCCAAACGCTTGTGAAGGCAGTTGCTCCTGAAGTGCGCGGCCTACACTGTACGATCCACCACCACGCACTCACAGCCAAGGTGCTCCCTAAGCCATTGACTGACGTTCTCTCAACCATGTTCAAAATTGTGAACCATGTGAAATCCCAGGCTCTCAATTCGCGACTTTTCAAGAAACTTTGCGAGGATTTCGACTCCGACCATAAAATTCTCTTTTTCCACACTGAGGTGAGATGGTTATCCCGTGGAAATATGGCGGAGCGTGTGTTTGACCTGCGAGCTGAACTTCGTGAATTCTTCGAAAACGATGGAAAACCAAAGACTGTCGATTTCGTCGCTGCTTTGAACGACCCCGACTGGGCATTGCACCTGGCTTATTTGGTCGACATTTTCTCTCAGTTAAACGCCCTGAACAAGTCTCTTCAGGGGACTGGCGCGACTATCATTGACTTCATAGACAAGGTCAAGGGATTTCAGGAAAAACTCCATCTGTGGAAGACGAATGTCGAAGTGGGAGTGTTGGTCATGTTTTCTTTCACGGCCGATATTCTTCAGAAGCGTGAAAAGAATCCCTCAAGGGAGTTCATACAACTGGTAAAAGATCACCTCACTTATTTGGATGAGGAATTAAATTCCTATTTTCCGGATCTCAAGGAACTGGATCTGAAAATGATTCGCAACCCATTTCACATGAATGCATTGGATTTGCCACCTGGAACAGGATTGCAGGAAAGCTTAATTGATTTCCAGAACGACTCCACAGCCCGAGATCAGTTTGACGAGATGAATCTTGTGGACTTCTGGTGTGGAATGTTGGGGTCTTACCCGAAGCTAGCTGCCCTGGTTGTTCATTCGCTCATAGTATTCGCATCTACATGGCTGTGTGAAGCTGGGTTCTCTTCAATCGTTATTCTAAAAACAAAACAAAGATCCCTACTGGATGTTGAACATAATGTTCGGTGCGCTTTATCCAAAACAAAGCCTGACATCGACCTGCTTGTGAGCAAGAAGCAGGCTCAACCATCCCATTGACTGGACATTTTACACAATCAAATAGGTACTTACTGTATCATTCTTTTGTTCAGATCAGATTGCTCAATGTCATAGTTGTGAGTAGGGTGAGTATACTGATTCTGGCTCACTTTTCCCCATGTAAGTGAATGGGGGATTTTCAGCAATTCATATTTTTTTCCCTAAAAAAATAAACCCCCTTTTTAGCCCAAGGTATATTTATTTGTCTCCCCTTTTAACCTTGGGGCACTTTATTCAAATAACCAATGCAACAAGATAAAGATTTGTTCAAGTAGCAAAGTAGTAAAGTGATTTGTTAAAGGTGATTCTGAAGAAATATCTGAAACATGTAAGCCTCGGGACACTCTTTTTCAAATAACCAATGCATATTGTTTAGCTCACTCATTGAACCTATAAAAATTTGTTTATTCTCAAATTCCTTCAATAGTTTCATTTTCTTTGCACAATAATCCCCATCTAAGATATTCAAAAATAAAACATTTGAATCTTTATATTTTTCAAGATACCCCTTTTGTGTCATGATGAAATGATAAACTTCTCTCATTGATCTCATCTGACCACCCCCTGAGTTGCATATCATTTTGAGATTGTAGTAAATTATTTTTCCATTGTTCAATTGACAACCATCAAAGTTTTCAGTCCATTCAAGGATATTTATTATTTTCTTTACATCCTCTAACTTATTGGTTTTTAAATTGATTCGCTTATTTTTTATTTACCTTTGTTTTAGTTATTTTTTCAATAAGACTTATTTGATATTTTTCACATTCATTATGTTTTCCATTTATATACCAAGACTGAGATTTTCTCCACTCTTTAGTTTGATTAATACTTGGTTCGACCATTCATATATTGTGAAAAACGCGGCGGTAGCCCTTAAAAACCCCAACCCATCTTCCCATCGTTAAAACTTGTGTCCATATGGAACACAATCTATTCTATTCACTCTATCATACAACATCCATATGGAACACAATCTATTCCATTATCTAAAATAAATCTATCATCAAAGGCTCCTAATGCCTTTTTATTTACTTCTTCACTATATATCTTTTGTTTATAACTTCTTATTTTATTCATTTTCCTATATTCTTCTTTCTTATTCATCAAACAATTATAATAATTTCTAAAAGTTTTTGATTTCTTTATTCCCTTTAACTTTTTATCAATCTGATCACCATACTAATAAGCATATGCCTTTGCTCTCAATCCAATAAACTCACTCATTACTTTTCCACCCAACTCATCCTTAAACTTACCAATAACCTTTTCATTCTTTTTTGAAAATAACTCTCTCTTCTTACTAAAATTACTTGTATCATATACTCCAATATTTTTCTTCATATCTTTATAAACATCATCAGTTTTTATATCTAGAATAAAACTATCAGTGTCCATATACAACAATGAAACATTTTCACCATACTCTTTCTTTAAACCATTATACAAATAATCATACATCAATATCTTTGATAATTCAAGAACTGCTGTTCCAATATAAATTGGTTTATCCATGACAATACTTTCCTTTTTCATATGAATAGCAGAAAAGTTCTCTGAAAAAACATCTTCTCTCTCAAAACTTGGTTTATTTATCAATCTAGAAGCTTCTTTCCAAGATGTTGCGAATCTAATGTTTTGTCTGTTTCTAACATTTTCCATAGTCTTTCCAAATACAGCATTATTCATTAATTTATAAAAGTCCCCTTCAAATTTTACTTTTGTATTTGCTCTCATATCTGTATTGAATTTAATATACTTTTCCATCCAAGGACTTTGTTTAAATTTTAAAACTATGAATTTTAGCAACTCTCAACCCAGCAGATAAATATTGTCTCAAGTTCCTTTGATGCTAAACATATCCCTCTTTATCATAGAATGATGTTAATAACTTTTCTGTTGATTTACCTTTAATATTAAAACTTTTATGATAATCACTTAACCATTCTTTCTTTGGGGTTTCTTTCTCACATGCAAAAGAAAGGTCTTTATGCTTATTATGAAGATCACTCGGGTACCTCAAATCAACTTCAAAATAATAACCTTCTTCTTCCTCATTCAATTCCTCTTGAGAAGAAATAACAATATTCATCAAAGCCTTTTCATAATCCTTTTCTTCCACCCACTCTAATTTACCATAAGGCAGAGATTGAGACATTGCCCATCCATACAAATTATTAGCATCAAAATACATCAAATAATTACTATCTTTATCACTCTCATAATTTGGAAGATATTTATTATTTGCTTCAGCATATCTTTTTGAACATACTTGTGATATTCCACCTCTCTTAGACTTCTCAATCATCAAAAGCATATCTACATCACTGATTAAATCTATATCTTGTTTTGTCATTTTCAACATTGCACTCCAAGCTAAACCAGGAGCTGTGAAATAGTGGGCAGGATCTAATCCATAACAATTTTTATTCTGACAGAGTGATCGAAAAGCTTCAAACACATCAGCTTACAATAAAACATCTGTTTTACGATACAAATCATGATATTCTCCAAGGTTTTTTATCTTAAATATTTTCCAAATTTCTTGTGCATGTTTATATTCCTTATCACTTATCTCTTCTTCATAAAGGTTATTATAGAAACTTTCTTTTTGAATGAAGTTGTGTTTCTTTAAATCTCATAAATGAATCCATATAATCATAAGGATAAATTCCCTTACTTGTAAGAATTTTCTCTTTACTTTGAATTTCATTCCTTGTTTGAATTTCATCTCTCGTTAGAATTCCCTCTTTAATCAGAATTTAATCTATAATCAGAATTTCCTCTTTTGTGAGAATTTCATTCATTGTTCGAATTTTCTTTATAATTAGAATTTCATCTTTAGTTAGAATTTCTTCATTAATTTCCTCATTAATTAGAATTTCCTCTTTACTTTGAATTCTCTCTTTAATCTGAATTTCCTCTTTAGTTAGAATTTCCTCTTTTGGAAAGAATGAATGAAGATTTCGAAAAGAGCCCATGGAGCTTAGATTTGATGCTCGGTTGGCTAGTGGTGTTCCCATAAACTTGTAAGAATCTAGAAACCTAGTATGAGTTAAAGGTTTTGTGAATATCATTTTTGTAAATGAAATATACTTTTGACTTGTGTTTGTTGTGGCAGAAACATTCCCTGGTGTTTTTGAAAGTTCATTTATAAATAGATGTGTATCATAGTTGGCGCTGTTGTGAAGAAAGACTGGAATAAAAGAAGGAAATTTATAATTAAGATTACAACAGGAATGAGCGGGACCTCTATATTTACCAGTAAGATGACAATGATCCCTAACTTTAGACTCCTCAATTTCCTCCTCACAAATATGACAGATATTGTTCTTTCTAAATTCTAATTTTTCTTCTTCGGTTAATTTCATCGGTTAATTTATTTCTTTCATTAATTTAGTTAGTCTTATACAATCCTTTTCTAATCGTTTTACAAACTCTTGTGAAGCTTTTTTCCACTATAATGTTCAAGTTTATTATACTTTTCTCCAACAGATGATTTGATATAATAACAGAAACCACAAGGAATATGTTTTTGATATTTATTTGTATGTGATTCTTTTGGATTAGAAGAAGCAGTATTTATCTTAAGGATACATTCAAAAACAGCATATATCACAAATGGGTGCATGATAGATTTATTATAATCTTCAAAAGAAATCTTTTCACCAGGTTTAGGCATTGTAATTGCAGCTGATTTATGATTACTACAATATTTTGAATGTTGTTCTCATCGTTCTTTTGCATGAAATGAATTAAGACATCACTTACAAGGATATATTTTGTTTGCTGTTCTGAATACCTGAGAAGATATTAATCTTGTTAAATCATTGATGTATGTATAATGTGAATTCTTTCCAACACTAAAATATAAAAGATCAATGTGTGTTTCTTCATTTTTATAGTTGTTTGAAATTTTTAATGCCTGAACTTTATTCTCTCTAGTTAATCCATACACATTAATAGAACGATTATTCTTTTTCTCAAATTTAGGAATATCTGTTAGTGGCATTGGGAATTTAAAATCTTTAATGTCCAAGGTATTCTCATATTTCATATATTGTTTTACTCTTTCTGAATTGCATTTTGGTGGATGTAAGTGAGCAAGAACAGATCAGAGAAAACATTTATTATCATTTTTCTTAATATTAACAACTGCCTTCTTTAGTTTTATTTCTTTTGGTAATTCAATATAAGAAGAAGCTTTAAGAGGGTTTGATTTTAGAATGTGTATATCTAAAAAGATGATTTTTTAAATATTAAATCCACTTCCTACCACTGTATTATCAACATCCTCCTCTTGTCTTGATAGTTCTTCATAAACCCCACTATTCAAAAAATCTTGAAATGATGTTATAAAATGAAGATCTGTTCTCATATAAGGAGTTTGTTCTTCATCTTGTCTTTTCATATTCATTTTCACTCCCATATAAAACTTTAAAGTTTTCATTTCTTTTAATGTCTTTTTAATAACTTTTTCAACATCAGGTTTCACTATTTCAATTGATTCAGCGATTGATGATGGACTGGATTCTCCAAATTGAAAAATCCTTATTTTTATATGCCCTTTAAATGCCCCATCAGTGTTTTCAATATAATAGTCTCCCTTTACTTTAAACTCATTTTTCTTGTGTTTTTGTGATTGAAGGTGATTCTTATAACTACTCTTCAAAACATCCTTTGAGCAGATATCACAATGTTTTCTTTCCAACTCAAGAGGAGATATTTGTTTGAAAAGATTGAATGTGTGTTTGTTGGTTTGAAGGTGTTTTATTATATTTATATTCGTGATTACAAACATCGCAGCACGTTGTATTCACCATATTTATAGAATAAAACTTTGCTTAAACTAAAATTTTCTTGATTAAAATTTCGTTTAATTTATAGGTGAATCTGTGCTTAAAACCATTTTATCCTGCAACTTTTTTCACTTAATAAATACAATGTTTCAAGACACAAAAGACAAGTTTCAATCAATCTCTTCATTTGTAAAAGATACTGAGAAATATCTCAAGGATGTAAAATTGAACAAAGATAAATATAACAACTATTGGATAAAAACAATTATGGTGGATAAGATGAGTTCTTCAATTTCCTTCAGTGGAAGGGCTTTTAGTATACCTGGAAGAACATCAATTAAGGTATCTGTAACAAAAGTTTCTCCTCTCCTTCTGGAAATATATTCAAAACTAGAAATAGCAATGAAACAAGAAAAAGTATCAAAAAATAAAAACCTTATGGATGAAGCTTTAGAAAGAAAAGATAAGACCATCTGTAATATGCAAGGAGAAATTTGTATTTTTTTCAAGAACCCTAAAGATATAAATCATGATGAAATAAAGGATGTTAATATATCAGGTGAAATGACATTTCGTTCAATTGTAATTAAGGATCATTTTAAAATTACCTTTAATATAAAAAATGTAGCAGTTGAATCTGTTAATGAAAAAAAGTATATAGATATCGATGGTAATGTTTTTTTCTCCTAACTAAATATGAGTCAATATTCAACTGAAGGTTTTGAAGATTATGAGAGTGATTATGATACCGAGAGTTTGCATTCAAACGATAGTTATGATACCGAGAGTTTGTGTTCAAACGATAGTTATGAAAGTATAGATGATTCTGAAAGTATCGAAGATGATATCGAAGATGAATTTCAGTTTAAGTAAAGTTTTACTTTATAAATATGAATAGTTTACTCGATTTTGAGCCTCTCGAATTCCTTGATTCTCCTTGTGACAAATTTGAGAATTGTCCTGTGTGTGAAAGACGGGGATTAAACACAGTCAAAAGCCTATAAACAATGTATATTTTGTGATTATCTTCAAATTAATGATAATAAAAAATTTAAAAAGGAAAATAATTATTTTAGATTTACACCAAAAATGAATTACTTTACAAGATTGATTAGAGAAATTAATGTAAAGTATGAGGGTGACAACACACGTTTCCTTACAAGGGAAGAAACTGAACGTATTAGAGAAATGTTCAAAGGATTGTTGTGATATATTATTCATGGACGTGATTTTCAGGGAAATATCAACACAAGATATTGAATAAATAAAATAATGGATTATCTTGAAATTAAACCTGAACTTAGGATAAAAGAGAGTTTCTAAAAAAGCCAACAATAAATTAAATAACCTGTTTTCCAAATATATAAATGAATGATTTTTTACCCATTTGGGAAAATAAGATAAAATTTAACAATCATAAAAATCTTCCAATTCATTAAGATGTCTCATAGTTGGTTCAAGCGGATGTGGAAAAAAACTGCTTACTTTTGAAGATGCTTCTGACTCCCAACTTTTTAGATTATGATAATTTAATAATTTTCACAAAGTCGAGTTTTCAACCAGAGTATCAACTACTCTCACAATGTTTTAATGCTGGTTTTTCAAAAAGAAGATATAATCGGTTTATTTAAACTTCAAAAAAACCAAAATGATTATTACATTGAAGATATAATTCAACTATTTTGTGATACACAGAGATGTAAAAAGAAATCAAAACCGATAACTTGTATTCTTAGTGATAATACGGATGATATTCCGTCTCCCCAAGATTTGGATAAATCTAAAAAGAACCTCATTATCTTTGATGATTGTGTTAATGAGAGAAACCAAACGGTAATGGACAGCTACTACACAAGAGGGACACATTCTTCTTGTAATTGTATTTATCTTAGTCAATCGTACTTTCAACTTCCTCGTCGTTCCATCAGAAACAATGCTAATACTTTTATTTTATTCAAGTTAAATTCAATAGATATATACAATTTTTGGAGAGAAAATGGTTCTACATTATGTAGTAAAAAGGAATTTGGGGATTACATGAAACACACGACTGAAAAATATAAATATATTGTTGTGAAACAAGATGAGATATTAAATGATATTTTTCAACAAATAAATGGATGCGAAACAAAGAGCAAGAAGATTTAGGGAACATCATCAGTTGGTTTCAAAAGTTGTAAAACAACAGGAAGACATAAAGAAGAAACGCAGACAAAAACTAACGGGTAAAGAAGCATTTGAAAGAAAACAAGAGAAAATTTTTAAACCACTTTAAAAAACTTCCCAAGAAAAAAATTATAGACGTTTCCACAGTTCCCACAATAAAATATACTCCGAGAAAGATCCAAATGTTAAAAGATTTCAGTCAAATGACGGAGGAAGAATTAGAGCATATAGGAGAATTCGAATATGATGATGAAGGATTATTTCAACAACTGGAAGAGATAAATCGACCCCCTGATTATATTGTGAATATTCTTCAAAACAATGAATATTCAGCGGATTCAAAAACCAAAGCAGGGCTCATTCCAACAGAACAATCAGCAATATTTCATCTTGTTCAAGAATAGGTATTGATATTTAATGATGAATTTAGGTTCTTGAGTTCTGCTCAACCCCCTGTCAAACTAACTCCGACATTAATGTTTCTTCTCACAAAAGATGGAACACAAGGTTCAACTGTGAGGGATGAATCAAAGTATATTGATAAACCATTGGATATGAAAAATAATGATAAAGTATATATTGATCTGCTGAACTCTGTTGATTATAGGGTTATTCTTTCTGGTAAAAGTAGGAAGAATGAGAAGGAGACACACATTATTCAGGCTTTAAGTATCATTGGTTCAGCTGTTAGTTTTCTTCCAAATGACCCATCACAATTAGTTAATAGACTGTTATTGTTGTTAGGCAGTAAGAAGGCTGGAAATAACAATTGTTTTTATGAAGCATCACCCATTTTAGACCAGTTGTTGAACATGAAAATAATTAATAAATATCAATATAAAGACATTTTATCTCAAATTAAATAAGATAAGAAGCACAATCCTTAGTTTCAACTTCACAACAAGCGACCACACATCTTCATTCCCATACCCACTACAACTTGACACAACAAAAGAATATGAGGCATCTTTATTGTCCATGGAAACTTATAATACCTTATTTAATATAACCGAGAAAAATGACAAGTTTAGTTATAATCCGGGAAGTGGATACAAAACAATAACAGTTTCACCCGGAGCATATGAGATTTCTCAAATATCTTCTGAAATTGCTCATCTTATGAAAGAACAGGGTGATGAACCAAAAATATTGTTATAGATATTCAAAAACATACTTCAAAATCAACGATTAAACTTAAAAATAACTACAAGGTTGATTTCACAATTGATAATTCATTGAGAGAGTTATTAGGTTTCTCCTCAAAAAAGATTGAAACTAATGGGACGTTTTACAGTGATAATTTCATTCAAATATCCTCAGGAATAAATTCGGTATTAATTCACTGTGATTTGATTGATGGTGCTTATAATGATAGAATAAAAACAAATACAATATTTTCATTCAGCGCATACTCAACCCCAATTGGTTATAAATTCAATATGGAACCCAAAAATTTGGTTTATCTCCCTGTGTCAGGAAAAACCATACACAGAGTAAATTTTAGGATAACCAACCAAGATAATCGTATGATTTCTTTTAATGGAGAAGTTATATCCATCAGAATTCACCTACATGAAGTTTTCCAATAAATAAATACGATGGTTATTGTGAGGAAACACGAGTTGGGAAAATATAACATAATTACAGGGGATGGGATGTTCCTTTCGCCATGCTACAAGGGTGAAGGTATGTATCTTGGTAGAGGATACTATAAACCTACGAGACAAACGGGTGTCGGACATCAATTTCGAGGAGATGGGATAATTGATACTCCAATGGGTATCGGTTCAACGATTCTTAAACATAAAGACCTAATTGGTTCAACTGCTTCTGCTGTGGGAAATGTAGCAGGTGCTATAAAGAGTATAAAAGATGCCCAAAAGGAATCTCATAAATTACAAGCAATAAAAGAAATTAGGAAAGGCACAACCCAGTTGTCTCCCCAAGAACGACAGAAAATAATTTGAATACTTGGATCAGGGTTTCAAAAGTTTTAACATCTTTTTTCCTAAATAAATACAAGTATGGAAGCAATTGATAGTATCTATGATTTGGATGATACTATTATCTCAAACTCCACAAAAATGAAGATTACTTCAAGGTAAATGCAATAACTTGAACAGACTGGAATGCAAATGGTACAAAAAGTTTTGAAATAAATAATCAACAAACCTATTTGAATCTATCCGAAAGTTTCTTGTTGTGTAAATTTACATTCACTAAGGCTGGGAATAACACAAACGCGACACCTAGTGAATGATTTCTTCTGGAAAATGTTTGATAGTGTTCGTTTGTACATTGGAACACAAGAAGTTGAAGCAGTTGATTATGTCTCTGCTGTATCTGAAATGATGAAATTTACACTATATTCATTCGGTGATAGAATGGGAAAGGGGGCTGTCGAAGGTTTTATTCCTGATATGTCAACGGGAACAAACACAGACCCTGGATATAATCAAAGGAAAGGAATGTATAATGATGATACAAAAGCAGGTAATAGTTTTACTGTGGCAGTTCCTCTTTAAGGTATATTTGGATTTTGTGATCATGATAAAGTTCTGTGTGGTCTTAAAATTAGATTTCAACTAAAAGGAATGATGATGAAAATAGATTACTTTTTGGTGTTGCTCCTGCTTTTGGTGATCAGAATAAATTTGTAATTGATGAAATGAGTTGGTATATTAGTGAATATACTCCTAATCTTAAAACAGAAGAGATGTTGAATAGAAGACTTAACTCAAAGAAACCACTCGGTGTATCATACCTCAAACGAAGATGTCAACACGTTAAACTCAACCAAACCACTTACACATGGAATTTGGGTGTTCTGGAAGGAAAGCCACGATATCAGTGGATCATTTTAAAAAAGCCAGATGGTGATACTGCGACTGATAAGAATAATGCATTGAGTGATAATGCTAAGTTGAAACAACTTCGTGTTTCTCTGGATGGAACATTTTACCCACGAGATAGATTGGAAATTAATTGGGAAAAAATTATTTTGCTGAAGCATACAAGTCTTACCAAAAGGTGTGCGAAATTAATGGAATTAAAGAACCTATTTTGGATATGACAGCATTTAAAAGTTTGTATACAATCTAAGCGTTTGACCTGAGTGCTCAAAAGGAAACTATCAAGTCTAATCGAGTGGATACTTCCCTGTACATTGAAAGAGGAGAGAATGAAGAAGTTGATACATATTGTTTGCTTTTGGAAGAAACAGAATTGCAGGTTAATACAGATAATGGTGTTATGATTAGTCTCACATAATTTTTTGGTAAATAAATGAGTGGCAAAGTACCAACTGGGGTACATGTTAATCAAATCAATCTTCATAAACTATCATCTTGTGTTCAAAATTAAAAGCCTTGTAATATTAACGTTAATGCAATTCAGAGAAAAGGAGCAGTAATAATTGATGTTTTGCTCACAAGAGAACAGGTTAAAATCTTGAATGATACTGGCACACTTAAAATTAAAATGACAAAAGCATTGTTGAAAAAATATTCAATAAGAGATACGAGTGGAGGATTTCTCCCATTTCTAATTCCTTTATTTGCTGGTTTAAGTGCGGTTGGAGCATTGACGGGTGGTATTTCAACAGCGGTGAAAACTGCCAACAAAAGGAAGGCTCAACTCCGGGCTCAAAAATAATTGGAAAGACATAACAAAGAGTTGGAGAAACAAATTAGTGGAAGTGGTGTAATTGTAGATTTTGCTGAAAAACTTGAAGGTCTGCCAGATAAAGCGAGATTGTTAGTTGGAGATATGCTTTCTTCCACCGCACAAGCAGGTGTAAAATTAACGAAAAGAGGTAATGGATTATATCTTTCTAATAAATAAATGAGCATTGATGAGTGGTTTAAAGAATTTGGAAAGAATTCAACATCAAATTTACAACTTGTCAAATATTGTAAGAAAATTAAAAAAATTCATAATGTGGTTATTTGTATGAGAGATGAATTAACAAACGTGCCTAAACATACAAAGAATATTATTATGAACTTAGAAGATAATAATGGGAACGGTTCTCATTGGGTTTGTGTTTTTAATAGTCAAGATAAATATTATTTTGATAGTTTTGGTCTTCCACCACCTGTTGAAGTCATAAAATTCTTACAGAATGGTGTTTATCAAACCCTTCCAGTCCAAGAATTAAATTCCAACTGTTGTGGTCAATTATGTCTGTATGTGTTATTTCATCTCAACAAAAATAAAAATTTTAATGACATTATTTTTAGTCTAATATAAATGACATGTTGGTAAAAATGGTTCTATCTCTGGTGTATCCCAAGAACTGGATATTGATTTATCAAATTATTACACAAAGGTACAGGCTGAACGACATAAATATAATATAACCAAAAATATTAATATGAAAAATGCTTATAAATTAAAAAATTATCCAAGCCCGACTGACACGAATGACTTGGTGAGATTAAGCGATTTATCACAATATCCTTAAATAAAACGTCCGTGTATTCCAAAGATACAGAAGTGTTGATTTTATCTCCAGGTCATACAGAATTCACAGTTCGAATTAAAATAAATTTTTACAAAGAAGGGCGTATCGTTTGCATGAGAATAGAACAATGGGGGTATGATATGAATGATTTAGGGTATAATTGGTCATTTAAAATTGACCTAAAAGACCTGGAGCAATTAAATCCGTCTCGTAAGGAAGAATATTATCCACTTGGTATAGAGAATGAGTTTTGTGGAGCCACGATTGGTAAACAACAAATAAAAGAATTTAATAAGGGTAAATATAATAATGGTTTTTCCCTAGTTTATATCATGAAAACAGAAAAAAATAGGATTATATATAATAAGTAGGGAAATACAAAATGATTTAACTCTGGGAAGATGGGGAGGTGTTTCATGTCATAATATTATTCTGACATATATTTCTAATACATAAATGACAGCAAGAAGGCTTCAAGAAAATTATCATTTCTGTGTCCAAGCATACCTTCAAGAAAAGGGTATTCGGTATTTTAATAAATATGTTCTACAACATAAGAATGAGGTATTTTCAATAAAAGATTGGCATGCTGCTGATGTTGATAAACCGACAACTTTACATTTAATTAGAATGTTAAATAATGAAAAAATTATAAAGTTAAGAAAACGTAAGGCTCTTTTAGAAATTCAAAATTAATTTTATTGGTTTCCTGTTGTAAAAAATATTATTTTGGATACAGGAATAACAAGAAATCCTGATGAATATATGTATGATATTCTATGGGGTGTAAGCGATTCAAGGATAGTAAGGGACGAGGAAGGAGTTGAAGAGAGAGAAGAGGAGGAAAGGGAGAAGAGAGAGAAGGAGGAGAGGGAGAAGAAAGAGGAAAGGGAGAAGAAAGAGGAGAAGAGAGAGAAGAGAGAGAAGGAGGAGAGGGAAGAAAGAGCGAGACTGAATAAATATGAAAATATGGAAACCAGTGAGATTTAAAAAAGATTGGTGATATTACAGAAAATAACTCAACCCACCGAGGAGGAAAACAAAGAATTGACAAGTCCATCAGCAGTATTTTCGACAAGACCGTTGACATCGTTTTCATGGAGAGGATATTGATGTTAATTAAAGTTTTTTTTATATTTTTTTTCTTAAATAAATGGAGGAGAGAGTGAAGGCATTTCTAATGATGCTTTATGTTTTAAAAAATTAAGATTCAAATGTGCATGTTGGAAAATAAAAAGGTTTTTGCACTCTGTGGGAATTTTTCTCAGAAATAAATGAGTTATTGTCTCAAATGTAAAAAGAAAACTAATACTAAAAATATCTCATATTTTAAAAGTAAAAATAACAGGGTTATACAAAAAGGT
Source organism: Eptatretus burgeri (assembly GCF_056783735.1). Taxonomy (NCBI): domain Eukaryota; kingdom Metazoa; phylum Chordata; class Myxini; order Myxiniformes; family Myxinidae; genus Eptatretus; species Eptatretus burgeri. The sequence continues at coordinate 85,305,263 of NC_140965.1, forward strand.
ATGTGTTTGGTGTGTGGTTCAAAAAAAAATCTATTTATCTCCAAACACAAAGAAGGAGATATACAAAAGTTTTTAATCAGGAAGTAAATTTACAACTACTGGAATACCAGGGGAATTACATCTACCAGGGTATTCTTTCTGTGGTCCAGGCACAAACTTGGATAAAAGATTAGATGAGGCAGACAATCCTAAACCATGGAGTAAACCCATCAATAGGGTTGATGAAGTGTGCATGAGACACTATATTGATTATGGGAATACCACAACGTTGGAAGAAAAGCATGAAGCCGATAGAGAAATGTTGTATAATTTGTCTCTGATACAAAATCCAACCTTGAGATAAAAAATTGATTGGTTCATCGTGAAGAAGATGATCAGTGCTAAATTGAAACTTGGACTTGGAAATTCAAAAAACTTATAGGCTCTAATGATGTCATTAAGATTGAAGAGCAATTAGCTGATGAATTACATAAACCAATATTCACAAAGTTTCAGAGAAGGAAGGTTTATTCCAAGGAAGTAGATTATATCTGGTCTGCTGATTTGATTGAACTCAATAATGATAAGGGGTACAAGTATGCTTTAACCGTTATTGATTTGAGGAGTAGATACGCATGGGTTGTCCCTTTAAAAAACAAAACAGGAAATACTCTTATGTTCGCCTTTCAACAGATATTTAATAAAAGTAATACAAAACCTAAAAAATTGTTGACTGATGAGGGTAGAGAGTTTTATAACAAGACATTTATGAATTTTCTAAAAAATAACAGTATTACATTATACAGTCCCTTTAATGAAGGGAAGGCCATTGTTGTTGAACGTTTTAATCGAACCTTAAAAGAGAGACTACATAAAAAAATTCACACAACTCGGTTCACAACAATGGTCATCTTTTATTCAGGATATTCTGAATAAGAATAATGACATGATTCACACGTCACCGAATATGAAACCATCAGAAACATTTGCAAAATTAAAATATGAAAAGGAGATTAATGTCAGAAAACCTAAGTTCAAAGTTGATGATATCCTAAGAATATTGTTGTGGTTACCAAATTCGCAAACCACCATTCAGGTCCCTTAGGTGAGGTATCTCGGTAAGTACATGTGTAGTTAGGCCCAAACCCGTTGTCTAGTGGGAATACATGTCATTTATGCGTGCTGCGACTCTTCAGGATAGCCGTTTTTCTTTTACTATCTTTAATTTGGACCAACCGCCATTGTTACCACCACCAGTCACAACATCAACCACCAACCACAACGCCGCTTCACCACAACCGCCACGACCTTCACGTCACACCTCGCAACCGTCGCATCGCCACCGTTCTTGCGCCGCCTGTGGGTACCGGTGTTGGACTCGTGCAGGGCGCGCGCCGAACAGCGTGTACAAAATCACGGATTTTGTGCTTCAAAAACGGATCAAAAACGACACACGCCCACTTTTTGCCGTCCAATCGGTGAGCGAGGGGCGAATTGGCCCCGCCCCCAGGGCGTTGGAGGGCGATCGATATATGCAAATTTATGGATCAAAAAGCATTCACGCCCACTTTTTCTCGGGCCAATGGGGAGCGAGGTGAAAGGTCGAAGGGAGGGGGTCAAAGATGAGAGGGCGAAGCCACGGGGCTGATATAAGCGACCGTGTTCGTCAGTCCCAGAGTAGTAGAGTCGAAAACAGAGAGTTAAGACTTCGCGGGCGGTGGAGTTGGCAAGAAGGAGCTGGTCGTCGTGTGCGTTGGAGTCGGAGCGGAGGGGACGGAGCTGTGGAGAGGCGGCGAGGGCAGACGAGGGGGTGCTCGCGTCGTGCAGGGAGCTGCACCCCAGGGAGGCCGACAGCGCGACCTGGCCGAGGTGGAGACGCTCGTCGCGGGACAATAAAAATCCTCTATACCCCGAGCATCAGCAACCCCCTCCTGTTTCCCCCCGCGCTGAGATAGTGCGACCAAGGGGGCCCCTTTCCCACCCCCTACCAGACACTGCCCGCGAGGCCCGCGGAGTTGAGGCACCATCGCCGCTCCGCGTCTCATCACCAGACGGGTAGGCCCGACCCGGTCTCGGCCTCAGGCCCGCCTCATCCTTGAGGGTATTCTTTCCTTGGTTTTGGGTATGTGTTGTCGGCGCCGTCTGTGAAGTAGAATTGTATAAGTGTTGCCGTGTGCTCGGTAGTCGGTATTAGCTCTGCATTGTGTTTTCGCTTTTACATTTGCTTTTTGTGTAAATTGCATTGTGTCTTTTCTGTGTGCTTTTGGTGGAATTGAATGTGTGCTTTCCGTTCGGCGCGAATAAATGTGCTTTGTGTTGAACTGTTTCCCGCTTCGCTTCGTCATTTCCTTCATTGAATCCTCATCTTGCTTCACGTAAAGGGTTGGTAGTGGGCTGAATACGCCCGATAATTAATCGAACCGTCGAGGTCGACAATAACACCGCTCGGTTATCCCGATAGTACGGAACGGGTCGCTTAAGTGGCCCGTGTCCGAAGTCGACCTGCGGCGAGGTGCGATCGCCCGGTCTACCCTCCGCGTGGGTACTTAGGTAGGTCGAATTTGGCGAGCAACCCTATCCCACGCGGGGGCTGATTGGCTCGATCGCGGTGAGACCGAAAGGTCCACCCGTGACTGGTTCCCGGCGTTAGTCCGAGAGGGTCACGACTGGATTGTCCGTCCGGTGGGCGACGTGCCGCGATTCGAGTTACGTGGCCGTCAGCACGCCGGCGGGCGCGAATCCGCAACACTGGTGTCAGGTCGTGCGATACAAATCCATCGCCCTCCTCGCGGCACTGGTATCGGAGAACGGGAAAACGGGCTGTCCTGTCTCCAATTAAATTCACGGGAATCGGTCCAGGGGTGAGAGAAGCGACCCCCGATTCCCTCCAAATTACGAGCGATTCAAATTAACCCTTCAAGAGAAGCAAGATGGCGTCTCAAGGCGAGCGGGAGCCGGGGGTATTAGAAATGTATATGTGTAGTAATGTAGAATCCATGGTCCAGGATGGAATCCCCGTGCAGGAAATGTTGATTGTGCAGGAACACGGACTCGCCCAACTGAACCCAGAGCCCGAAATGGGTGCGGCAGCGGCCGCGGTGTATGACACCTCCCCCCCCCTCTCCACCAAAACCCTTCCCCAACCCCTGCCGAAACGGCTCACTCAAGCGCACCCGACATAGCCCAGCTATTCACCATGCTGGCGGCAATGACAGCAAGGATGGATGCGAATACACAACAAATGAACGAAAAGATGGATGCGAATACAGCAAGGATGGATGCGAATACACAACAAATGAACGAAAAGATGGATGCGAATACACAAAAGATGGATGCGAATACACAACAAATGAACAAAAAGATGGATGCAAACGCAAATGAATTTATAAACGAAATGAAAAGCATGGGCAAGCAAATAAAAAAAGAAATGAAAGAACTACGGGGTGAGACGCAGAACATGGGCCGATGCCTGCAGGCGGGCATGAAGGCCGTGACCAGGGAGCTGGGAATGGCGACTCCACGTGTGGGAGCAAACGAGCTGGAAGGGGGTGCAGCGGCTGACAGGCCCGCGGTGGAGGCGGGTAAAAAAATAATTCGGGGGGCGTGTTGGGCGAGGGTCGTGACAGAGGAATCGACGGTGACCAAAAGGGAAAAATTAAATGGGGAGACCAAAACGTGTGAGACGAGACACGAGGTGACGACGACAGAAACTTATAAATGTATAGAGACACGGGAGACAGAAAAAATAGAGGAGAAACAACACGATGAAGACGGGGTAAGTGACGTGCACACACACACGGAGGTAGTGGAGGATCATGGGGGTGAGCTCGCGGAGCGGGTAGAGACCCAGTGCGAGCACCTGGGTGGCCTCCTCCAGGAACGAGGGGAGGGAGTATTCCCCCTTGAGGCGAGTCACGACCAGGTGAGTTCGGTCGTGCTTTGCGAGGTTAAGGGGACGGGTGCTGTGGACAGGTGCACGGAAAGCTTGGGGGGTATAGAGGCCCCGGAGACTCTTGTGGGGACACAAATCCCCAGTGTGGTTGTCCCTGTGTGTGTGGTGCAAGGTGTGAGTGCGTCCCCGTGTGTGGAAGCGACCCCGTGTGTGAGTGGTGAGGTGGCGATTGTGCCAGAGTACGTGCTTCCCAGCACGCCGTGTGTGGATGAGGCACCGTGTGTGGAAGAGGCCGTGTGTGTGGATGAAACGGCCAGTGTGGGTGAGGCACCGCGGGTGAGTGCCCCCGTATGTGTGAGTGAGGCACGGAGTATGGATGAGACACCGCGGTTGAGTGCCCCCGCGTGTGTGGATGAGGCACCGTGTATGAGTGTCGCCGCGTGTGTGAGTGAGGCACGGTGTGTGGATGAGGAACCGCGGGTGAGTGCCCCCGCGTGTGTAAGTAGTATGGTTTGTGTGAGTAGTGAGGCACGCGTGGGTGAACGGCCGTGTGCAAGGTCGCTGTGTGCAAGGGAGACCGTGTGTGTGAGAGAGCGGTATGTGAGGGAGATGTCGGTTGGCATGCGGGAGCACGCAGCCGCGTCTCCCGGTGTGAATGTGATGGAGTGGACTGTGTGCGTCGTAACACGCAGGTGTGCGTGGGTCGAATGGAGACGGAGACGGCGACATGGGAGAAACGAAAGCCGAGTAGCGGCTGTAGCTGTTTCGGGGACCGTGCCGGGTTCACCCAGCAGTGAGCACGAGGTTCGTGCTGTGCAACGCACGAGACCACCACGTGCTCGCTTGCGAGAGTGAAGTCCCGGTCCGGAAACGCACGCGGTGGATTTGCCGATCCCGCGGACGGACAAAGTTTAGGCAGGTAAATGGATTTGGACCGGACGGGTTCTCCACGCGATCGTGTGTGTTAAGCTCCAACGGGCAAAGCACATGTGTTCGCGTGGGGAACCCCTCGAGACGTGGGGCTTGTGTTTTTTTTTTATGCGCACGGTGACGTCATGGCTGCACGTGTGGTTGGAATCCGGCAGGAGGGGTATCCCGGCCGGATGGTACCGTCCAAGGAGGGACGAGGTACACGTGCAGCTGCATGACGTCACGGGCAGGTGCAAAGTGCGCGAGCTCTGAGTTGCCGCGCAGGTGCTGCGCATGTAAAGACAAAAAAAGGAAAACAGCAAGCCTCACTTTCGGGTGCACAGGATTCCTGGGCAAGGGGTGGAAGACCCCCTTACCTGGGCACAGGATGGAAACTAGTTTGGGGGAAGGGTTAGCTTAGTTAGACCGACTCCATGGGGCAGGGGTAAGTCCTCATGGAGTCCGTGGAATGGATTATGTAGAGGGATTTAGTGAGCTTTAGGTTGGGAAATTGATTTTTGGGACATTTGAGGACAGTGACAGACTTTGAGTGTGTAGAGGGGACGTAGCTTAGCTACGTAGGTTAAATGGAGCATGCTATAGTTTAAGGGACGACGTGGGGGCACGAGTTAGTTAGGGGATGTAGTTAGAAGGATGGCAGAGTTCAGTGGTGTGTGTGTGTTGAAGAGTTGGAGAGTTGTGAGGTGAGTACGTGTACATGTTGAGTGAGTGAGGCCAGCGGGTCTGTGTGTATGGAGCGAATGGGGAATGCATGGTGCGATGAGTGATTGGGGGGAGGAGTGACTCCCGCCCAAGGGAACCCCGGGGTCAGTGTAGACTGAGTTAGGGGGTTAGTCAAATTGAAAAATGGAGGTCGTTTTGCTGTTGGTGGGAATGTAGGCTCGAAACCCATTTGGAGGGGTGCAGGAGCCCTGTTGACGGGCTTGGGAGCGTGGCTGCGAAAGGTGAGTATCGCTGAGTGGGTACCCCGGGCACCAGGCTAGTCGGCCGCGGTAGGCCATGGGCCCATGGGGGGCCGGGATAGAGTAGTGGGCACGGGTGCGCTTGCTTGGTGCGGGGGCCCGGGGCGCCATTAGCCGCGTGGGCAGTGTTGTGGGCACGGGTGACCCTCGGAAAGGGGCCCGGGAGGCCGGCCTGCCACGTGTGCGTTTCAGGGGAGGTGCCATGGGAGGCACTCCCCGGTGTTAGGGAGCTGGTAGGCTCGGAGGCAGTGTAGTGCCCGGGGGTGCCATAGCGGGAGAATCGGCAGAGGGTCGTGCCTGCCAAAGGGAGCCACGTGTCCCAGCCAGGAGACCGTGTGAGGGCACGGAGAGAAAATTGGGGGGCGAGGCCCGAAATTGTGAGGACACCAACACAGGCGACGGGAATCTGGGTTGTTAGAACCAATAGTTTAAGCGAGAGGCGCTTGTTGAAAGCTCCGGGGTAGTTTAACAGTTAAATGGTTAGGGTAGATTCGGAGATGTACCCCTCCGCACCATCCATCCCCTCGCTGTCGTTGTGGGCCGCTGGACCCACTTTGGGTTAGATCGCCGAACTCTGGGGAGGCCATTCTGAGGCTTCGTTGGGCCTCGACACAGGACGTTAGCTCTCCCTTATTCCCCTCCGGGAAGGGAACGTAGGGGTTGGGAGTAGGCTAGGTGACAGGATAGGTTAGCTGAACAAGGACGATAAAGGGGGTTAGGGGACGATTTATAGTGGGGGAGTAAAAATAAAAACAAAAAAATAAGTTGGGGCTAAATTGGGGTTTGACAAATTAAGGGAGTGGGTATGTACAGTGACAGGCAAAGGCGATAGGTGGGAGGGAGACAGGTAGGTAGGTCCGAGCCCGCCTTCCAAGTGGCCAGCACCACCGCACTCCCTCCACCAACCTCCACGGAAAGGCAGAGGCCGGCCAACTTCATCGGCAGCTGTTGTTTTGCTGCAAGGCCTGTGCCATCGGCTGGCCGTGTTTTGCTTCAAGGCCTGTGCCGGCCGGATCATCTGCAGCTGTGGTACTTCAAGGCCTGTGCCGGCCAGTTCATCTGCCGGCTGTGTTTGCCTGCAACGGCCTTCTTCGGCGGGCTGTGTTTGCCTGCTACCTTTGCCATGCCATGCCCACAGCCCCTGTCCACCAGCCCCGTTCAATTTTGCTTTGCCCCCCCTGTTCATTTCCATGTGCGCCAGGATCCGCAAGGCAACAGTTTGCAAGCTGCGAGAACTGCCCTGTTGGCAGCTACAACACGGGCCTGCAGTGGCGGCCCGTGCACCGTGTTTGTGTTCATGCATCCATTCGTTGTGCTCATTGCGTGTGCCACTTGAGCTTCCACGGAGACTGCGTTTGTGCAGCCCATGCACCGTTGTGGTTCACTGCGTTCAGTTCAAAAGGGAAGGCCTTGGACTGCGTGTGAGCAGCCAGCCACGTTCCCTGTCACCTGCATTGTTTTGAGCCAGAGACTGCATGTGGGCAGCCTGGCTCCCTGCTAACTGCTTTTCTTTTGCAGAGTTCAGTGATCCTGGGCCATGGTTTAGTGTAAAATTTGTAAGTTAAGGTTAAGATGTACTGTAAATATGAGTGCGCCCCCGGCATGTATGTCTTAGCACCGGCAATTTTATTTAAGTCGTCCGTGTGAGTGAGTTTGTTTAGGTAGTTACGCAGCCCTCAGGTTATTTATTTTGGGGACACGAATACCATGAATGTCGCACTCAGGGATCCGTAGGTAAAATGTACTAGGGGAAAACTACACATGATGGCACACGAAAATTTGACGACTCGGGATGAGTCTGTAAAAAGGGGAGGGGGTAGTGTTGTGGTTACCAAATTCGCAAACCACCATTCAGGTCCCTTAGGTGAGGTATCTCGGTAAGTACATGTGTAGTTAGGCCCAAACCCGTTGTCTAGTGGGAATACATGTCATTTATGCGTGCTGCGACTCTTCAGGATAGCCGTTTTTCTTTTACTATCTTTAATTTGGACCAACCGCCATTGTTACCACCACCAGTCACAACATCAACCACCAACCACAACGCCGCTTCACCACAACCGCCACGACCTTCACGTCACACCTCGCAACCGTCGCATCGCCACCGTTCTTGCGCCGCCTGTGGGTACCGGTGTTGGACTCGTGCAGGGCGCGCGCCGAACAGCGTGTACAAAATCACGGATTTTGTGCTTCAAAAACGGATCAAAAACGACACACGCCCACTTTTTGCCGTCCAATCGGTGAGCGAGGGGCGAATTGGCCCCGCCCCCAGGGCGTTGGAGGGCGATCGATATATGCAAATTTATGGATCAAAAAGCATTCACGCCCACTTTTTCTCGGGCCAATGGGGAGCGAGGTGAAAGGTCGAAGGGAGGGGGTCAAAGATGAGAGGGCGAAGCCACGGGGCTGAGATAAGCGACCGTGTTCGTCAGTCCCAGAGTAGTAGAGTCGAAAACGGAGAGTTAAGACTTCGCGGGCGGTGGAGTTGGCAAGAAGGAGCTGGTCGTCGTGTGCGTTGGAGTCGGAGCGGAGGGGACGGAGCTGTGGAGAGGCGGCGAGGGCAGACGAGGGGGTGCTCGCGTCGTGCAGGGAGCTGCACCCCAGGGAGGCCGACAGCGCGACCTGGCCGAGGTGGAGACGCTCGTCGCGGGACATTAAAAATCCTCTATACCCCGAGCATCAGCAACCCCCTCCTGTTTCCCCCCGCGCTGAGATAGTGCGACCAAGGGGGCCCCTTTCCCACCCCCTACCAGACACTGCCCGCGAGGCCCGCGGAGTTGAGGCACCATCGCCGCTCCGCGTCTCATCACCAGACGGGTAGGCCCGACCCGGTCTCGGCCTCAGGCCCGCCTCATCCTTGAGGGTATTCTTTCCTTGGTTTTGGGTATGTGTTGTCGGCGCCGTCTGTGAAGTAGAATTGTATAAGTGTTGCCGTGTGCTCGGTAGTCGGTATTAGCTCTGCATTGTGTTTTCGCTTTTACATTTGCTTTTTGTGTAAATTGCATTGTGTCTTTTCTGTGTGCTTTTGGTGGAATTGAATGTGTGCTTTCCGTTCGGCGCGAATAAATGTGCTTTGTGTTGAACTGTTTCCCGCTTCGCTTCGTCATTTCCTTCATTGAATCCTCATCTTGCTTCACGTAAAGGGTTGGTAGTGGGCTGAATACGCCCGATAATTAATCGAACCGTCGAGGTCGACAATAACACCGCTCGGTTATCCCGATAGTACGGAACGGGTCGCTTAAGTGGCCCGTGTCCGAAGTCGACCTGCGGCGAGGTGCGATCGCCCGGTCTACCCTCCGCGTGGGTACTTAGGTAGGTCGAATTTGGCGAGCAACCCTATCCCACGCGGGGGCTGATTGGCTCGATCGCGGTGAGACCGAAAGGTCCACCCGTGACTGGTTCCCGGCGTTAGTCCGAGAGGGTCACGACTGGATTGTCCGTCCGGTGGGCGACGTGCCGCGATTCGAGTTACGTGGCCGTCAGCACGCCGGCGGGCGCGAATCCGCAACAATATATAGGTGGAAATCTCATTTTGAAAAAGGTTATATTAAATGATGGACGAACGAACTTTTTAAAATTGTTTATGTAATAGATACGATTCCTTGGACTTATAAGATATATGATTTGGAAGAGAAAGAGATTTTAAGTTCATTTTATTCACAGGAATTACAAAAGACAAAACTAAGCAGATAATACCCATGGGAGCAATGGGTTGTCCCTTCACTCCCTCCTACTATACACCTTTGTGCACACTAGAGGGCCAAGTCTGAGGTGTATAACAGTATATAATGTGTGTCAAGGGGGGACGTTCTTAGATCTGTGAACCCCAAACACAGAATCCTCAACTGAATAGTCAAGGCTTAACTTTTGTTTGTTAATGTATGTGTACGTGTGCGCGCGCGTGTGTGTGTGTGTGTGTGTGTGTGTGTGTGTGTGTGTGTGTGTGTGTGTGTGTGTGTGTGTGTGTGTGTGTGTGTGTGTGTGTGTGTGTGTGTAATGGGAGCAATGGGTTGGCGCTTCACTCCCTCCTACTATACACCGTTGTGGACACTCGAGGGCCAAGTCCGAGGTGTATAACAGTATATAATGTGTCAAGGGGGATGTTCTTAGATCTGTGAACCCCAAACACAGAATCCTCAACTGAATAGTCGAGGCTTAATTTTGGTTGTTGATGTGTGCGTGCGTGCGTGCGTGCGTGCGTGCGTGCGTGCGTGCGTGCATGCGTGTGCGTGTGTGTGTCCCAACCCTCACTTTCAAAATCTCAACCCCAACCCTCACATTCAAAATCTCAACCCCAACTCAATCCTCGCCCAACACAATGTCTTTTTCAAAATGAGATTTCCACCTATATATTTTTTTACGTTTTTTTTTCCTCTTCTTCCAATTCTGTCTTTTAAGGCTTTCAGGTTTGATGACGTAGAAAGGAGGAGTAAGCCTGCACTTTCTTCCCAGAACTAACAATATATATTTTTTATGTTTTTTTCTCTTCTTCCAATTCTGTCTTTTGAAGCTTTCAGGTTTGATGATGTAGAAAGGGGGAGTAAGCCTGCATTTTCTTCCCAGAACTAACAATATATATATATATATTTTTTTAAATGTTTTTTTTCTCTTCTTCCAATTCTGTCTTTTAAAGCTTTCAGGTTTGATGACGTAGAAAGGGGGAGTAAGCCTGCACTTTCTTCCCAGAACTTTCTTGATCTTGCTCCCATCACGCACCATTCGACAAAGAACTACATCGATAGGTTTAGATCCCAAAGAGTGATAGCATTTCAAGTCTGCAAAATAAACCCAACTTTCCAAGTCTTCAAGGTATAACCACATTCCTGTTGAGTTTCCAAGATATGTATCACATTGTGAGTTATCAATCCAGAACCCACATTTCAAGTCTCCAAAATAAAACCAACTTCCAAAGTCTCTAAGGGATAACTCATTTCCTGATTTTTTTTCAAAATTTGTGAGTCTCCAAGGTAGGTCCCATATTTAGAACCATCTTGGCAGAACCCTTTTCCTGAGTCTCCAAGGTAGTTATTTAAACCATCAAGGCAGAACTCATTTACTGATTTTTTTCAAAATTTGTGAGGTCTCCGAGGTAGGTTTCATATTTAAAACCACCAAGGATAACTCATTTACTAATTTTTTCAAAATTTGTGAGTCTCCAAGGTAGGCCCCATATTTAGAACCATCTTGGCAGAACCCTTTTCCTGAGTCTCCAAGGTAGTTATTTGAACCATCAAGGCAGAACTCATTTACTGATTTTTTTTCAAAATTTATGAGTCTCCAAGGTAAAACTTGTATTCTGGCTCATCAAGGTATAACTCGTTATGTGGGTATTGTCTTGATAACTCGCAATGAGTACTATTGCTGTAAAACTCTTTTTTAGGATTTTGCTGGTCTCCAAGGTATAACTCTTTGGTTGGGCCATCAAGGTCGAGCTCGTTCTATGGGTCTTGGTCGCTCATAAGGTCTTCAACCAAGCCAACAATTTTGCCCCAAGTTGTAGCAAAAGCAGTATTTTCATATTGTATTTCAGATACAATATCCTGTGAGAGAAAATAATAATGTATTAATTAAGTTATTTAATTATTAAATGAGTCGATGCTTAAAAGGAACTGAAAATAGGAAAATAAAAATCTTACCTCAACAGATAAGAGGTTTGAATCCAGTTCATCAACTTGAAGGTTTAGTTCCATACAAATAGTCGATCTGCAAGCAAGCTCATCCCACTCAAGGACAGTACAGCACTTCATTGTCCAATTTTTTTTTTTAAATGGAGTCTGGGTTGAACCTTTTATAGAGAAAGATTGGTGTGGGTGGTTTCCTTTGGAAATTCCCTGGGCAAGCCCAGGCAAGCCTTCGTTGGGAAATTTTTCAAAACCATAACATTGTAGAATTTCCTCGTGATTTCTTTGAGTCAGAGAGGAACTGGAAATGATGTAAGAGCAGGCGGGGCTTTGTAAAAGCGGGCGGGGCTTTGGAAAAGTGGGCGTGGCTTATGGAAATATCCTGCGAAAAGTCGGTGGGGCTTAAGAAAACTGGGCGGGGCTTATGAAAAGTGGGCGTGGCATATGCAAAAATAATCTGAGGCTCAGGAGGTGGTCAGATGAGATCAATGAGAGAAGTTTATCATTTCATCATGACACAAAAGGGGTATCTTGAAAAATATAAAGATTCAAATGTTTTATTTTTAAATATTTTAGATGGGGATTATTGTGCAAAGAAAATGAAACTATTGAAGGAATTTGAGAATGAACAAATCTTTATGGGTTCAATGAGTGAGCTAAACAATATGCATTGGTTATTTGAAAAAGTGTCCCTCAGCTTACATGTTTCAGATATTTCTTCAGAATCACCTTTAACAAATCACATTACTACTTTGCTACTTGAACAAATCTTTATCTTGTTGCATTGGTTATTTGAATAGAGTGCCCCAAGGTTAAAATGGGAGACAAATAAATACACCTTGGGCTAAAAAGGGGGTTTATTTTTTAGGGAAAAAATACGAATCTCTGAAAATCCCCCCATTCACTTACATGGGGAAAAGTGAGCCAGAATCAGAATACTCACCCTACTGTTGTGAATTGTTAGTATTGTTTAACTCCCCCATTGTCGTATCTGTATCGCAAATAAACACTATTTTAGGTGAATTTTGGTGCAGTGGTACTCGCTGGGACCACGAACATGTGAAATGGTACCCCAGTAAAAAAGGGTAGGGAACCCCTGGTCTATGCGATTGAGGTCTGGCAATCTGGAGGGCCATGGAAGAATTTTATCCTAGTGCTCCTCAAACCACCCATTGACAACACCTGCCCTGTGGACTGCAGCATTGTAGTCCAAAAAGACAACCCTCCCAGCAGGGAAGAAAGGTTGCGTCATGGGATGCAGATGATCGCTTAGAACAGTAATGTAGTGCACTGTATCAACCGTGCCTTTGAATTGAATGAGTGGACTCAGCCCATGCCAGGTAAATGGGCCCACACCATTATGGAACTACCAGAAACTTTTACTGTTAGAACCAGGCAGTTGGGATTGCAGAGCTCCCTGGGCTGTCGCCAAACGTACGCATAGATATTTGTCAACAATATGGTGGACAACCCAACAGACCATATCACTCCACTGCTTGTCAGTCTTGTGCCGATGCTCCTTGCACCACTGGACCTGTCAACGGGCATTGTCAGGTGTTATGAGCAGTTTGTGCATCGTTCTCGCCATTATTATTATTTCATATGCAGCCTTTGGCTGCTGGATGCATCATTCCTGGGAGCGTGGCTGTGCTGCTGATGCATTACCCCCTGTTTCAAGTAAACTGGTATTCATTTTGATGACCTCAGAAGGATAGCAAGCTGATTCAACTCACCTGGAGTTATATATTGGCACGACAGGGGCTCAAATTCAAGACCCTAAGATCTTATGCCAGCCACCTTAACCATTAAGCCAACATCAGGCTTAGTTCCTGCTCTGTGAAATTCTCTTCTGACTGTCTTCGACCATACAGGATGCCACAACCCACGTTGAATTCCACACACAGTTTGTCCACCATTGCTCCTGTTTTGCATCGCAGTTCAGACGAATGCCCATGTATCACGCTTGTACATTATGCGTTGTCCTTCGACAATGTCTTTCCTTCTTTCTCCCAGACTGACATCACCTTCAAGACAGTTCATCATGCCATGATAGCAATTTATGCAACCTTTGTCATGGAAGTATATATATATATATATATATATATATATATATATATATATATATATATATATATATATATATATATATATATATATATATATATATATATATATATATATATATATATATATGTGTGTGTGTGTGTGTGTGTGTGTGTGTGTGTATACATGCACACATGACGAGACGACTGCTGGGGAAAAATATTTGCATATTTCACACACGCCGGTCATGTACGTGTGGCAGCTCCATACTTTGCATGGACATTGTACGGCCCGTATACCGTGTTTCCCCCAAAAAAATTGTCCACTCTGGATGCTGATATTAATTCCTGTGATTTGGATTGCATTGGTTGCATGGACATTTTATTTGGCACATTTCACTTGGGTGAAAAAATTTGATGTAATTGGTCATGTAAACCCACCAAATTAGTCCTCCGATAGGGATTGCACACCTGTTCAATAATTCGTGCAGCATTTTAGGATTTTGATCACGTGTTCATCATGGGACAGTGATGTTGCATTTAAACGTCGTTCCTGATGAGTTGCGTTCCATAACTTGTTTCCGACAAGTCCTAACTTCCCTCATCAAATTCCAGCACACTTGACGATGGGGGAAGGCAAGCTAGCTCTGCTTCTCCCCCCCCCCATCAAGTGTGCTGTAATTTTATTTTGAGATAATTAATCACTTGCAGTGCCATGTACAGTTAGAATATAATTAGAAAAGTTAGTTCAGTCGATCTTTAACAAGCAGCAAACGACCTGTACAAAATGATCTCCATAAGCCCTGGAGATATTGCTGTCTGCTGGGTTTATTAATAGTTTGCACGGAATAGTCATGTGAGTTTATCAAATTTTAGAACGAGCATTTTTGTATCCAAAGTATAACTTGTGTGTGACATCTGTTTCCAATGGGGTATTGGGCAAACAACTGGACACAAACAAGCAGGTGAATGAACAAACGGAAAGGGAAGGAGGAAGCCGACAGAGAGATAGAGGGGGGGGGGATTGTCACCTAAAGGGTAAGAGGGGTAGAAGGGTGGGGGTCGGGAATTTAATGCGGGAAACAAGATCATGGGTAAGGACATAATGTGACATGTGATGAGATGGTGGTGTACTGTCGTCTTGAAATCCTGGAGGAAAGAGTGGGATTGTTCTGACTCAGATGATTGCACAGGCCAGAAAAGAGGAATAAAGGAACAGAGATGAGCATTCAGCCTGGATTTTGGAAGGTTAATGAGGATAGGGTCGCTGGAAGAACGCATGCATCCTGGAGGGGCTCGGGAGAGGCAGAAGGCTGACAGATTAGGGGTAGCAAGAGTGTAGGAAACAGAGGCCACTAACCTGTCTGCTGTAGGATAGCAACAGGCTCTGTGCCTCTGCTTATTTGTGAAACATGACAATGACGTTGACAGCTTTGGATTTGACAGCATCCAGGAGAGAGTGGTGTGTGTGTGTGTGTGTGTGTGTGTGTGTGTGTGTGTGTGTGTGTGTGTGTGTGTGTGTGTGTGTGTGTGTGTGTGTGTGTGTGTGTTTTGCCAAACAAGGACTTTGCAAGATGAAGTATGTCAAATATCTAGGTGGCTTTGCAGTCTAGTTTTGAAGGCCAGCTTTGAGTATTTGGTCATCAAGCACCTCTTCTCAACAAACAAGGCCCTGTAATTCAAGGGACGAGCTTCTTCCAATGACTGGTCAAGGAATTAGACAGATCCACCCAAAATGTTTTTCATCAGACTTCAAGAATACAAAACCAGCTTAAAACACAGGGATTCCAGGCAGACAATATACCATTTGACAGCACACCACACTTAGTATAGCAGAAAGTGCAGTGAGGCAGGATGACTCAACTCAATACGTCTCATGTAAGTGTTGAGATCAACTTTGATTTGACCAATCAATAGATGAAACGACCTCTTCAGAAAGCCTTTGACTCATACTGATGTAGCAAACGTCAATGGTTTCATTTCAGAGGCTCGAACTAATTGGAGTTCATAAACCACGAAAATGAATAATCCTGCAAATATGCATTTGAAGACCTTTTTGAAGCATATTTATGAGGTGGAACTTTATTTGTATATTGTATCACAGGTTATTATAATTACAACTATGACATAATTTTTAATTTTTAAAATAAATCTTTGTTTTTTTTTTTACTAAATGTCTAAGCATTGATGCACAAGATTCCCGAAATGTAATGAATCTCATTTTCCCGCCAAGGTGCTTTGTGTTGTCATTATTGTGCGAAGTTGATGAAGATGGCAAGAGTTTGGCCAAAAAAATCGTGCAGGTGCAATCACCTGTCGTCACATGTTGGTCAAATCCTTTCTCGAGTGTGCTTTGTTTTTGCGTGCCCTGCGATGAGTGCGGTGTTCTGTGTGTGTATGTGCATGTTCAAGTATTTGATTTGGCGTGTGTGTGTGTGTGTGTGTGTGTGTGTGTGTGTGTGTGTGTGTGTGTGTGTGTGTGTGTGTGTGTGTGTGTGTGTGTGTGTGTGTGTGTGTGTGTGTGTGTGTGTGTGTGTGTGTGTGTGTGTGTGTGTGAATACCTTGAGCATATCATTTTACTCAATATTTAAATAACAAAAAAAAACTCCAAACCACAAAACCAAAGATTTCTCACTACTTTCAGAGTAAACACCTTACCTCCTTCCCCCTAACCCCGATCCCCATTCGGCCCCTAATCATCACAACCACCATTACCCCTTCCCCACCCCACACTCCCCCCCCCCATGACAAAAGAAGTAAAATAAATAAATAAACCTAATTTTATCACGTGAAAGATTCTTGACAAGAATTAATGGGCGGTCAATTATTTATGTTTAAGTGGCTGCTCCAACAGAGGTGTCTGCGCGGGCGCGCAAATTAATGGACGAGCCGTTTAGACGGGGGTACCGGTGCGGTCATCTGTTATCGCTCCTAAAACACGCTGTTTGCTCGTCGGTTTTTATTAACTTGAATATGCAGTGGCCTCGGTGCAAACACACAATTTATCACACTGACAGAGTTTTACACTCAATTAGCGTCCGTCGTCCTGTCCGCCGGAGAAAAATGATAGAGCATCCTTCAGTGTCAGCCCATGTAGACGCGAATGCGGGCTTGTCCGCCCGTGCGGCGTCGGCCTGACTCTACCTGCGGGATGCCTGATCGCTTCAACACCTGTCGACAACTTTGAGTCCGACTCGGGGAAAGTTCTGCGGCTTTCAGGATTCTCTTCTGAAAAAACGCGACGTGCTGGACTTGCAGATTTGTTGTTTTTTTGTTGTTGTCATGATGTCTCTTTGGTCAGATGGAAGAAGAAAGCTGACTTTCACTAACCGAGATCGGAAACCGATGCTGCGTTTCCATGTGCAAAGCGAGCCGAGAGATCTCGGGTCAGTTTGTCGGTATTCATTGATTTGTAGTAAGCTCGGTGTCGGCTTAGGATCCTCGGGTCCCAAGTTTGAGCTCCGTTTAAATCCGCTGAATTAACACCAGGTGGGGTTGACTCGGTCTGTCATCCTTCCGAGGTCGGTGAAATGAGTACCGTGTGCTGGTGGAGGGGCACGGCATCAGTGGCACAGCTGCGCTTCCAAGAAATGACAGCTCTCCGGCAGCTAAGCTGCCATACGCAAGAACAGAACAGATTGATTCGTGTGCAGCCTTGGCTGCATCATTTTATGAGGGGCACCACTGTGCCGCTGATGCGGTGCTCCTGTTGCCGGTGAATTGGTACTCATTTTGTCAACCTCGGAAGGATTACGTACCGAGCTGGGATTTTGGCCAAGGTACCATTTGAAAGACATAATGTCACCAGATTGTGCCATTGTGTCGGTGTTTCGAATCTGAGTCGTGTCGGTGTCGGTGTTTCGAATGTGTCGGCCTAGTCATAGCAAAGACTAAAAATGCCATGTGTCGCTTCCTTGCTTGACACTCATCATTTAGAGGATAGAACACGGATAAACTCTGTGGGCTGATATCCCATGGGGAGGGGAGGGGAAGGATTGGGAGTTCATATTTATTCTTAATTGTCCACTGACTACAGAGAGAAAAAAAGAACGGCATAAGATGGCATCGCCAGCACCCAGAGTGCTCTGAGATGGCTGTGCTTGTCTGAGTGAGGTCCAGTGTTGTCTGTCTGTCTGCACGCACGTCATTTGTGTGACTGCTCCTTCGTGACCTTCAGACCCTGTAATAGTAACAATACTGTTCTTATTAAGTTCCAGCAAACTCAGCCTAAAATCCCTTTTGATAAGTGACATTCTCCCTGATGCAGCACCCTGGCTGATAAGACACAATCCGGTCATTTAAAGATTATTTATTTCCATCGAGACAAAATTGAACTGTCCTGCTACGGAACAAATATAACTTCATAAAACTGGTGTGTTTCGCACAACACATCTTCGTTCGTTTGCAGCACAAGGCTGCGGGGTGGCATCGTCGGCTGAGGACACGATTGCGCTTCTGATGCTGATGAGGGCAGAAATTAGTAACTTGTTCAGGGTTCCTGTAACAGCTCGCCTACTCTTTGAGAAGGACACCATGGGATCTTTCACTTACACCAACGAACTCTGGAAGTACCAGACGCCTGCGAAACACCAGGATGACAGTTTATAGCTGGGTCGGGATTCGAACCCAGGATAGACAGACAGCTTAGAGGAAAGTGTGCATACATCCAGAGCATCCTATCAGCCCAGCACAACACAAGATACCATCGACATCCTTTTGATGAAGTTTCTGCATTCTCTCCCGTGCTCTTTCGGAAAGATCTCCAGGTAGCTGTCCCGTGAATGTGAAATGATAAATGGTCTCCTTGTATTCGAACAACTTTTAAATGTTGCACAGGAAGAAAAAAACAACCCATAAGCGTTCGCCGACATGGGACGCAGTCATTGCCCATTGCCTGTTACGGGACATTTAAATAATAGTCCATCACGGAGCCATTCTTCAAACCGCCGACAGAGACATCACGCACCTGCTCCACCAGAACCGAGGGAGATAAGAGCAGCGTGACGCCATAATCGTTTGTCTTCACCGCTCGGCCTTTCCTCCATTAAAGCACGATGTGTTTTGAGAATAAGGATTTGTACCAGACACCGTCGGTGCATTAATGTAGATATATGTTTGTCACTTTGTCGTTCTCTCACGAGCGAGCATCCCAGATTCCCAAGATTATAGCAAGGATATACGTATTCCCAAGATTATAGCAAGATTCCCAAGATTATAGCAAGGATATACGTATGGACGTATAGCTATGAAACTGTTGAGAATTGCCGACATGTTATTGGTGAGCATGGCTTTGTTGTCTGAAGTTCAGCTGTGGCTCTGCGATGAAGGTCCATTGCTCCGCCTGGCAAGCACACAAGTTCCATGCGGGTATTGTTGGTTCCGGACGAGCTTTGTATCAACAAAATTGGACCCACTGGGTTCAAGCCCCTCGTCGGTGGGTCGGACTGTAAGACCCCTGCGTCCCCGAGTGTTGTAAATAATTTAAAGCATCTGGAGCCGATCCGACTGAGCGAGCTTACCGAAACAGCTGCTGATTACATTTTTGGTCACAATTTGCACAGTAGCTGCGAGACCAGCAGGCAGGGCTTTATGGGCTTATTGGCAGCGCCCAAGGTCGTGTCTGTTCATTTGTCGTCAGGAGAGTTGGTACCTGTGATAGGTTGCCATTGTGAATATTCCCGAGGATTGTCAGAGAATGTACGACTTTATTTCCTCCGCCACCGAAGGTGGACTGATATCATGTTTTCACATCTGTCTTTGTCTGTCTGTTTGTGAGCAGGATATCTCAAAGTTGTGGACGGGTTCCAACGAAATTTGGTGGACAGGTTGGGTGTGTAACAAAGCCGAATTTATTAGATTTTGGTGGAGATCCGGATTCAGATATGAGAATTTTTAGATTTTTTTTATGTGATGCTTCATCATTGAGAAATAGAGCCAAAAACGATATGGAGCATAATATCTCAAAAAGTTGTGGACGGATTATAACAAAACAATGTGAATGAATTGGGTAGGTGACAAGAACAAGCCGATTCGATTTTGGTTCAAAGCCGAATGCAGATTCAACTAATCAATGGGATACAAAAAGTAAACTGTTCAATCTAGCAGAGGTATGTGCTCTACCCAGTGCTGTTGTAGTTTGGTTCATGTATTGAGGTACGAAGCCATGGATTATGGCCTGTACACAGTGCAGAGCAAAGATCAAAACAGCTACTTCAATACGAACTTGGGGGTTCTGTTACAGTTAAGACCGTAGTGAGAAGATCGCCATGTTTGTCCAAACGTCATGACATGATAATAATCACTTCCAAAGGATCTAACACAAGAGCGAGAATTGATATCGCTATCAGTCACTTCCAACTCGGAATTTCATAATTATGTAATTTGTCGATGAAATGACACTTTAATTTCTCCCCCCCCCCCCCTTTGTGGAGTTGCCTTCTGGAGACCGTTTCATCACACTATCCTCTCTAAAGCTCCAAGCAAGAGGTGCCCACCATCTCAGGTCATCCCCCATCCTGACCTACCATCGTTTCTACCCCCCATGAACCTGACCTAACTCAACCCTCTGCTTACAGCAATACTTCTCAACCTTTTCCAACATCATTCACCCGAATTTATGTGGTTCCAAAAACTCATTCACCCCATTGCGAAGCAATGGATTCAATCAGAGCGATTTGAAAACGAAATAGTAGGAAATACTCTGACCTCATGACGATGAATTAAGAGTTATATCGGAACCTTTATTTTCATACTAATGAACACAACGTCATGCCAGAACAAGATACTAGTCAACCAAATAGGCCGACACATATTGTCGTCATCATCGTTTTCATGTCTACACTTTGATTGACACACACACACTTGGATGATGAGAAGCAAGGCAATCCTGTGAATTGCCACACATAATCCTGCATCCTTTCCTAACAATATGCCTTAGTCTACATTCTACAACCAATCCTAATGTCTTCT
Source organism: Eptatretus burgeri (assembly GCF_056783735.1). Classification (NCBI taxonomy): domain Eukaryota; kingdom Metazoa; phylum Chordata; class Myxini; order Myxiniformes; family Myxinidae; genus Eptatretus; species Eptatretus burgeri. Next base: position 85,325,655 of record NC_140965.1, read on the forward strand.
CTGCTCCTGCATTTGGTCCACGATGGCAGCATAGCAAGGAGTGATGGATGTTTCCAGGGCTCCCTGCATCAGAGGATCGAGGTCCAGTAGAGCATTCCGCTTCTTCATTTTGATCTCGACTAATGCTGAGAATCAGGTCAGGTCAGGTATAGGGGCATGCTCCAGAGCAACGCGTCGCTACATCCACTTTCCGCCGGTACTCCGGGGGCCTCCGTCTGGCCATCCCCATCTTCTTGAGATGTTGATCAATCTGCTGCAACCACGAGGCATGTGGTTGGCCCATTGTCCTCCTCCACTCATGAGGCTCCCTCGCTGAGAGAATCTGGTGAGCAGGATCAGCATCAGGAAAATGAGCCACATGTCCATACAGCTGCAGCTGATGCTCGCGGACTACACAGGTAACTAATCTCATCTGAGTCTCTCTCAGGAACTGGTCGCTGGACACAAAGTCTGACCAGCAATAGCCAAGGGTTCTCCAAAGACACGTGGTACCTAAGGAATTAAGTCTTCATCTCAGATCCCTGGTCAGAGTCCAAGTCTCACATCCATAGAGCAAGACTGGAAGCACAAAGGACATGAATAGTCGGACTTTCGTCCTCCCGCACAGGTAATTTAAAGTCCTCCCGACGTCCTCCCATCCTCCTCATGGCACCACACCCCATGATGCAGTCAATCCACGACTCCCCAGGCCCACCCCCAGACATCTGTTGACATCTGGCTCACAGCCAGCAGAAACATGAATATCACTGCCAAGAGAAGTGAATCTCTCCGCAACCTCAACATCCTCACCACAAATAGGTACTGGAGAATCCCTTCTCTGAAAGGTTATGTGGTGCTAACAAGGATGGACATGGTTTTCCCTGCCAGGGCATGGTATTCAGGAAATTGAATCGGAGATACCCAGAAGTCCTCATTGAAGTCAAATGCAGTGAAGGAAAATTTCTGCACAAAATTTGTGTGCAAATCAAAAAGTGACTCTGAGTTGCCCCTGTTGAGCCCCTTTTGTGTGCTATGATACAAAGAGATTCACGATCCACATTGTTTCCTTCAGATATTTGGCCTCATGTTCTGGAAAGTACAGTATCAGATTTTCCTCCGGCAGCTCGAGATGAAGGAGAACGAGGTCCTTCATCTTCTCTTCCAAAGTAGGAGGTCCTTCATCGGCTGAGCCTGATTGCCCACATCAGTTGGCTCATAAAATTGCAATCTGAAGCAAGGAGCTTCCCTCAGCCTTACGAGCAATTGATCTTTCAAGTTGTCCGCAATTGCGTACATCTCCTCTTCTTTGCACAATTGGATAGAGGACTCTCTTCACCTTGTGCACTGCCTCCTTTCCACCATGGAGATACTCAACAGCAACTTTCAGGCATCGCCGGATCACATTCTCTGCTTCAATGAATGGCTGCTTCTTCTGAAATCGGATATGAGCTATCTTGAGATAGTGAGAAGATAGTGAGATAGTGATCTTGAGAAGCCAAGACAAGTGGCTTCTCATCTCGGTCCTTGTAAACCACTGCTCCCTCCAGCGAATTCTGCTGATTCAAGTGTGCGTTAGTGTTGTTTCGAAACACTTGATTGACTGATTTTTGGACTGCGGATGTTGCTTGTTCAAATGGAACTGCAGCTTTGAAGGGGAAAGACTAGCATTGCTGCATCTCACAGGGCAGAAGAGGCACAATGCTGAAGGGAAGGAATTCAAGCTCTTCTTGGTAAAAAGAAGTCATACTTCGCATAATCCCTCCTTTCATTTGCGATGCTTGGGCTTCGATGGACCAACACTTGCTAGCCATTGTTTTTCGTTTTGTTACCTTCACTTTCTGCCAACTGCAGTTGTCATCTAATTCAGGCTCCTCTTCGGGATCTTCCTCATCAGCATCGGGATTCTCGTCATCTGCTCTGCCATCTTTCACATCCGCTGCTGACGTCTCTCCCTTTTTCAAGACAAAGGTCACCTTCTCAGTTTCCATTTCCTTTGTCACTATTCTCTTGAAGTACATATGCAGACAGAGACGTTGCAAGAAAGGCACGATCTCGCAAGATATGTGGAATTAAACATATGTGACAATAAACGACTCTCAAGCAATTATCTTCTTCCTGATGCATCCATACAAATCGTTTAAAAAAATAAATAATGACCTCTGACAAAGACCTTTATAATGGCATGGGTTTTTTTTTAAGCCCTGCTTGATAGAATGCCACATATAATTATCTGGGCGGTGTATAAGTTAACAGACCGCTGCCACGATCACTGAGGCTGGTTTTCACAAGGCCAGATTTTCACAACTATAGTAGTAAACACATTGAAAAGATGGCAGGTGACAGGACCATATGATTTTTGTTTGGCTTATCTAGAATTTACATTCCAGATAAGGTATTGTCATCGCATGCCGTCTGTCCTCCTTTTTTGACATCTCCGGCCAAACCGCTGGGCCGATCCAGCTGAAATTTTGAAGCAACGTTCCTGTCCTGATTGGTAACAGGAATTGTAAAGCTCGTTCCTGTAACATGACTGTCAGTAGGTCAAAATGGCTGACTTAATAAATTTCTTCAAAATCCTCTTCTCCAGAACCAACTTGGGTAACAACATTAGGCAAGGGTAGGGATGTTAAATTGTGAAGGCCATGCTGATCACATGACCGGAAGTATGTCAAAATGGCGGTCCCGCAAGTTCCTTCTAAAATCCTCGACTGATCCGCCAGTCAAAAAGCTACCAAATTTGGGTTACAACATTAGGACAGGGTCCTGATGTTAAATTGTCGAGGTCATGCCGATCACATGACCGGAAGTGTGTCAAAATGGCGGAGTTGGTAAAATTTTTGGAAAATAATGTAAATTCCTTCAAAAATCTTCCTCACCAGACACACCAGTCAGAATTCAACCAAATTTGGGTTGCAACATTAGTCTCGGGCCCAGATAAGCTACAGGTCCAGTGATCCTATTTTTATTTCCTAAATATAAATTGTGTGTGGAGTCAGGCGAACTGCCCAACCAATGGGTGGAAGGGAATGTTACAGACGGACGTACACGAACAAGTGTATTATTATCAAGATAAATTAATGTTGATATTATATATATATATATATATATATATATATATATATATATATATATATGCACTGGATATTAATGTATCAATATTGATGCATTAATCCTGCATCAAGCAGAAAAAACCTACATCTACTCATTTTTGTTCTCCCGACATACACCTTACTCTTTTCCCTATCGTCTAGTAGTAGATTCAATAAAAGTAGAAAACACATTCACCCACCAGTCATCCACTGCAGCAGTCATTCACCCTCACATTCACTCCAATCCTGAACTCATTCACCCAGTTTGAGAAGCACAGGCTTACAGGTTACTCTCTCTCTCTCTCTCTCTCTCTCTCTCTCTCTCTCTCTCTCTCTCTCTCTCTCTCTCTCTCTCTCTCTCTCTCTCTCTCTCTCTCTCTCTCTCTCTCTCTCTCTCTCTCCTCTCTCTCCTCTCTCTCCTCTCTCTCCTCTCTCTCCTCTCTCTCCTCTCTCTCCTCTCTCTCCTCTCTCTCCTCTCTCTCCTCTCTCTCTCTCTCTCTCTCTCTCCTCTCTCTCCTCTCTCTCCCTCTCTCTCTCTCTCTCTCTCTCTCCTCTCTCTCCTCTCTCTCCTCTCTCTCCTCTCTCTCCTCTCTCTCCTCTCTCTCCTCTCTCTCCTCTCTCTCTCTCTCTCCTCTCTCTCCCCTCTCTCCCCTCTCTCCTCTCTCTCTCCTCTCTCTCTCCTCTCTCTCTCCTCTCTCTCTCTCTCTCTCTCTCTCTCTCTCTCTCTCTCTCTCCCCCTCTCTCCTCTCTCTCTCTCTCTCTCTCTCTCTCTCTCTCTCTCTCTCTCTCTCTCTCTCTCTCTCGCTCTCTCTCTCGCTCTCTCTCTCCCTCCCCCTCTCTCACTCTCCCCCTCTCTCTCCCCTCTCTCTCCCCTCTATTCCTGTTTGGCCTTTTCCTTGTTTGTGCTGTAGTCTTTGTACACTCCTACCATCAACATGTTGTCATTTTACCCTCCGTATCCTCACTCTACTATGAGCCTATATTTTTGTATCCCCCCCTCCTCTTGCCCCAAAAGCATTATAAAGATAAACCAAAAATTTTCTGCAACTACTTTATTGCAGAAACATTTCCTATATCTACCGTATTTGTTGTACACCGCTCCTTCCCAATTCCATATCCAGGCAATGCATGACATCACTGGGTGCTGAAGGGAGGGAGTACTCAGTTTTTACTCCGTTTGTTTGTTTGTTTGCTTTTTCCTTTCTTGTTTGTCCGGGCGATATCTCAGTCATCCTTTGAGCCCGGAAGCTGAAATTTGGGGACAAAAGTGAAGATGTGCTTTGGAAAAAACGTATTTTTTATTTTTTTTTGATAAATCAATTAATTGATGAATTACTTAATTATTATCGATTTATTAATTCCTTTTTTTTTTCTCATCTGGGCAATATCTCAGGCACCTTTTGAGCTTGGAAGCTGACATTGGGACACGACAATAAACAAGTGATTTGGCTATAAAGGGTATTTTTGCTTGATTGATTAATCAATAAATTATTCATTTTTCGATGAATTACTTAATTTTCAAAAAGTTACAGATCGGATGAAACAGTGGTAGTTTTGGTGTGCTATAAGCCAATTGATTCAGGAATTATTTTGCGATTATTAGTTATTTCTTTATTTATGCAATCAATCAACTAATCCACCAATTATTATCCACCACTCCCTCCCAAGTCAACCTCCATGTGCTGCACAGCAGCATCGCCAAGCGCCGAAGGCGCTCCGGCAATGTCGCGCGCTGGAGGATTTGTTATTTATTTATTTATTTGACAGGGGGGCTGTGTACTTTTTATGTACCTCGACTTGTTTTTCTTTGTTTCTTTCTTGTTTGTCTGGGCAATATCTCAGCCATCCTTTGAGCTGGGAAGCTGAAATTTGGGGACAAAAGTGAAGATGTGCTTTGGCAAAACAGTATTTTTTTATTTTTTTATTAATTAATTATATTGTTGATAAGTTATTTATTTTCTTTCTCATCTGGGCAATATCTTAGATTAAATCCTCTCTCTCTATCAAGTGCAGCCTGTGGCTGCTGGTTGCATCATTGGTTGGGACACACCATGCCACTGATACCACTGATGCAGTGTCCCCCTTACCAGTACACTGGTGCTCATTTTGCCAACCTCAGAAGGATGACAGGCTGAGTCAACCTCCTGGTGTATTTTAATTCAGCAGCCAACGGGGATTGAACTCAGGACCCTATGATCCTATGATCCCAAGTCACCACCCAAACCACGAAGCCAACACTAGGCTTGATTAAACCCTAATCTCTTGATACTAATGTTTGGAATTATTCGTACATTATATATTGATGCACCGCTCCCTCCCAATTCCGTCTCCATATGCTGTCCCGCGATGCCATGCACTGGAAGGTATGTTATTTAGATATTTATTTAGCATGGGGTAGTGTACTTTGTTTGTACCTGCACTTGTTTGTTATACATTTTGTAATTGGAATGCCGTGCCATGGAAGGACCGATCAAGCTGCTCTATACACCTTAACACGGCGTGTGTTTAAAACATGGGAATTCTTCCAGGTTCTTTATAGTTAATTAGCCGACTCAACTCAGTAGGTCATGACCATCTTTTTAGTGTATCACATTCCACATCAGAAAGCTCCAATATAACTCCACAAAAAACATGACACACACACACACACACACACACACACACACACACACACACACACACACACACACACACACACACACACACACACACACCTCATCCGTTTTCATAGATTTAATTATATGCTTAAACAATGTAGAACACAAATCGCTTTTAGCACTTTAAAAAATATTTTGTTTAGCAGTACTTGGACAAAATATTGCAGCATTTTACATCATATGGACCAATCACATTTGTTGCTCGCAGACCCTACTTCAGACTGTGTGGGGTAAGGTGTTCTATGAACTCTCCAGTTATTGATGTTGTACACATGTCCAATTTCACAGTCGAATAGTAGTGCAAGCAGATTGGAATGACGTACGATGTTGTCACCTCTGTCTTTGGTGCCGATTTTGTAACTACATGCCATCAATTTTCAGTCATTGATGAAGGGGAGAGAAAAGTTGGGGATGAAGAGTGGGAGAGGTGGGGGAGAAGATCTTCTGAGCTGATGGAGAATGGAGATCAATGCCGAATCCTTGTTGAAACTGATGATCTATGTGTGTGACATGCTGCACAGGGAGTACAGTATCACACTAATCAGAGCTTTGCGGACTATGTTGGTGTCGGTGCTCCCTCATGCTCCTTTCTTCTCATACTCATGCGTAATCCTGTTGGGACAAGCCAGTGACATTATGCAGCCATCAATGTCAGAGGCCTGGAGCGGCTTTCAGATGCTGTCAGTCAGTAAGGTGAATCAATGCAGTTACTCTGTTGTGGTTGCAGACCGGTACCTCAAGAGGAATGCTTTAAAGCTTGCATGAGGGACCGTGTTCGCACACCACCATCAGAGCATGAGTAGATGCAAGTTATGAAAGCAGGCTAAGTCGAGTCAAGAACCATCATTATGTGTATCTTGGACCATTCAAATCAGTGTTCAAGGAAACTTCATGGTTATCAGAACTAACTTCCAATGGTTCTTGGTAATATACAATTTGTAGATGGCATACCCATCTTACTGGACTCCCAAGGGACGACTCACTCATTGCTGCGATGCACCAGGATGATGGTTGGTAGTCAAGTCAGGAATCGAACCCACATTAGACAGCTCAGAGGCGAGTATGCTAATCCTCTGAGATATCATGTTGGCCTAGCGGCTAGCCCCTTACACATTATGTCCATGGTTATAGCTTTTGTCCTTTCACCCAAACAAAGATAACCACACGTTCTCGTTACAAGGTTTGCAACCACCAAGTGCCGTGTAGGTCTCGGTAAAATTGATCTGCATTGATCGGTATCATTCTCCTGACATCAAGAGTCACACACATGGATCTTCAAGTGACAAGTGTCACTGATGATATCAGTGGAGCCCATCCATCTGCACTTATGCGAGGAGGTAGCAAAGCTGATAAAGGTGTCTACATAGACTGTGTCGTTTGTTGATATATTAGGCATGTCAAAGGATGACACAGAAGTGCAACAATCGCAGAAATCTATTTCACATGGAAATGTTCAACAATGAGCAAAGTCACAACACATCCACAAGGGGAACACCAGAACATCGATGGTAGGCCTGCATTCAGGCCATTGCTCCTATTACTCTGTCGATAATTTAATGTGAAATGCCTCCAAAACTCTATTTTTTTTTAATAATATTGATTAACAGAAAAGGTTTCTTCCAACTAGTTTACATTTTGAGAAAAAAATATTTCATTTACTTCGGGTATTATCCTTTTGCATGAACTAGCTGTGCACTAAAAATTCTAGCCTGGTATACTCCTATCTCCCTAAGGAACACCACGCAATGCACTTCGTCAGATGCCTCAACTGTTGTTTTTAAATCTCATCGGTCTGACATCCCCATTTGTGTCATACTCGGTTACAACTGATGCTTTCTGCTGTAAAGATACACAAACAACTTGGACACACAGGGAGGCCATTTAACCCATTATGTCTGTACTCCATCAACATGACATTAATTCTAATCGGTTTGTCTACTCTATTTCATTGGGAAAGGAGGGGGGGAGGTGGAGTGGGCAGGAGACCATTGGGTCAGGTACAGGGACATCACCACCAAATTGGAGGTTTTGTGGGGGGTGGGGGGGAAGGTCAAGTCAGGTATGGGAGCATGCACCAGAGCAGCGCGTCGCTGCATCCACTTTCTGTCGGTACTCCAGGGGCCTCCGTCTGGCCATCCCCCAGGCAGATGCCTGGCCCATCCCCATCTCCTTGAGAGGCCGATCAACTTGCTGCAACCACGAGGCACGTGGTCGGCCCATTGGCCTCCTCCACTCAGGATACTCCCTCGCTGAGAGAATCTGGTGAGCAGGATCAGCGTCAGGAAAACGAGCCACATGTCCATACAGCCGCAGCTGACGCTCACGGACTATGCAGGTAACAAATCTCATTTGAGTCTCTCTCAGCAACCGCTCGTTGGACACAAAGTCTGACCAGCGATAGCCAAGGATTCTTCAAAGAGACCTGGTACCAAAGAAATTAAGTCTCCATCTCAGATCCTTGGTCAGAGTCCAAGTCTCACATCCATAGAGCAAGACTGGAAGCACCAAGGACCTGAAGACTCAGACTTTCGTCCTCCCGCACAGGTACCGGCAGCGCCACACCCCATTATCCAGTGAATCCATGACTCCCTAGGCCCGACCCAGACGTCTATTGACCTCTGACTCGCAGCCAGCAGAGACATGAATATCACTACCAAGGTAAGTGAATCTCTCCACGACCTCAACATCCTCACCACAAACAGGCACAGACAGGACTGCAGCATCCAAGATGTCATTGAAAGCCTGGATCTTAGTTTTGACCCAGGAAACCCAAAATCCCAGGATGCAGTGGGGGGAGTATGCAGTGGGTTTAACGGTAAGGAATGATCAAACATCAACAGCGCTTTCACCTTTTGATGAAACACTCTCCCAGACATCACCATCCATCACTAAACTACCCACTAGTCCTGCCAAAGTCCATGTACTCCTCTATCCCCAATGCTTATTATTTCCTTTCTAATTCCAGTTTAAATCCATCTGCTGTTCCTGTTGCTACGACTACCTTTCCAGGGAGACCATTCTGCATATTAACTACTCTACGACTGAGAGACCCCTACCTTACTACCATCCAAACTCTCCTCTTTACTCTGAATCTGTGGCTCCCTGGTACTATCACTATCCTTGCTGCAAAAAAAAAAAATAAAATCTACTGCACTCGTTTTATCTTTCCCTTCATTATCTGACACACCTGTATCATATCGCTTCATAATCACCTCCTTTGTAATGTATAAAGTTCTGTCTCCTTCAACCCTTCCTTATAGCTTAGTCTAGATAACTGAAATTGATATAGTTGCTCTGTGTTAAACCCTCTTTATGACAGCTGTATCATTCATCAAATACGCTGAGCATAAACTGCACACAAAACTGTAAACCTCACTAAATTCCTAGACGATGTTAACACCACCTCTTTTGATTTATCATGAATCCCTCCGAATACAACCTAAAACTCTGTTTGCTTTCCCTATAGCTGCCTGGCACTGCCCTGTCTGCTTACCCCCCATATCTATTACCACCCCCAGATTATTCTCCTGTGTGACATGCACTAAGATTGCCCCTTGCATCATATAATCCCTATTTTCATTATTCTTACCCATCCCCAGCACCTTGCACTTATTTCTGTTAAACTGTATCTGTGCCAATCTTTTTCTCCCAATCTATGAAAATATCAAGACTTCTCTGAATCTGAGCACCCCTCTCTGTGCTGTGTCTACCTTACCTCCAAGCTGTGTTTCATCTGCAAATTTTGAAAGCTGAGTCAACCGAACTTACAAAATAATTGATGCAAATATGAAATAACAGTCCAACTCATTCCTGAGGTACCCCACTACTGACAACATCCCTCCACCCACTCACTCGCAACTACGTTCAGGAATTCATTTACCACCAATTATACACAAAGCACATGTACCTCTTACACAGGTGTTGCAAGTGGACCCATAATATTCACATTCGGTATTGTCAAGTGTAAATTGCACAAGTTGCATGGCTGCAGTGTCAGGTTTGGGACCCCCTAGTGACATGTATTGCACAACAGGCAATCCATCCACTCCTGCATAGATGCAACTGTCATTTATGAGTAACTTGACATGATCCACCAAACAGTCCTGTGGTTGTTTGAGTTCCTTTGTGAGTAATCTGGGTGGATAAAAGATTTAACCAACAAATGGTAAATTATCTTTCACGATGACTGACCCTGGATTGTTCTGCAGGGCCTTTAGGTTTTGCTCAGAGTTTGCATGCTTCCCTGTGAGTTGACCATGGCTGGTTTCGATTCCCAAAGGAGTAGCAAGCAACTGATGACAAAATATTACTTTGTTGGCAGTGCACTCTATCATGGAGATTAGCATCCCATTTATACAGGGATCTAAGGTTCATGGAGAAGCTAGTACACGTATTACATGTAGGACACGGACATTGAAGGCAAGGAACAAATCAACACTGTGTGTAGTGTGCTGTGGTTTGTGCACACATGAGTGTGAGGGGGAAGCAGCAGGCTCATGAACTATGTGCTCAGATGGGAACATCAAACATGCCAATTCTTTGGATGGAATATAAGTCGGCCTGTTCGCGGTCGCTAAGGATCTCTATTTATTTTGCTATGCCTTTGAGATGCGACCGAAGGCGAAATTGCAAACTGTGTCATTGTCATAGACACACTGGGATGTCAGACCAAGGTGAGTGATTTTGAGAGAGGAGGTCCGTGATTGCAACTGTTACTCAAATCTTTTCCACACCAAGTTTGAACTCCTCCATCAGGAGACTTGTTTCATGATGTTGTGATAATGACGATAGCATCTCCGTCTTCAATGAAACTGTGTTTCTTACCTCCGCAAAATACGTAAATAATTAAATAAACAAATACTTTTGAGCGACTCGATACCGATTTGATTAACTTTTTAGCAATCCTGCAGGGGTGCAATGCTCGGGTTACCTGCAAAATAATAAATGAAAAACAAAACAAAAAAAGAAATGAAAAATATTCTTCTTTTCTTTTCGTGACCTCCACCACCAAATGTGGACTGAGGTTATGTTTTCACCCCTGTCTGTCTGTGAACAGGATATCTCAAAAAGTTTTGGACGGATTCAGACGAAACTTGGTGGACAGGTTGGGTGTGTGACAAGGAAGAACAGATTCGATTTTGGTGGACATCCGGATTCGAATACGAGAATTTTTGTTTTATTATACAAGTGATTCTCCACCATTGAGAAATGGGGCCAAAAACGATGCAGTGTATAACATGATATTTCAAAAAGTTGTGGATGAGTTGTGACAAAACTTGGTGGATGAGATGATTCGATGATAAGAACAAGCGAATTCGATTTTGCTTCAGGTCAGCAGATCCAGCCAATCATTGGGACACAAAACATAAACTGTTGAGGCTTGCGGAGGTATGCGCCGTTCCGAGTGCCGTTCTAGTTTGGAATGTAGCACAAGGCTGTGGGGTGGCATCGTTGGCTGAGGGCGTCGCTGCGCCGCCGATGCAACACCTCGATTGGTGGTTGGGGCAGGAATTTGGAATTTGGCCAGGGTGTCGGCGATAGCTCGCCTACTCAACATTTTGAAGAATGATCGTAAATTAATTGACGTGACCTTACATTAGCAAACAGACCAATAGTTTTGGAATCTATGATTCCTACTTATGTGTTAAAAACACCGTCAAAATGTATTCGTTGAAAATCGTGCAATGACTCGCTGATATGAAGAATGCATTGGTACCTATTCTGTGTACGAACAAGCATTATTTACCCCAGGGTTTTGCACGCATTCCTCCTTGTTTACAATCCCACATGACCCTTGTGTTTGTTTCCAACATAAACGACATTTTCATCTCTGCTCAAAAAGCTTTTGCTGCTGAAACCATAAGCTTTCTTTGCTTGTCGTATGAAAAGCTTCGCTGCGAGAAACATGCGGCCGTCTTGTTTGGAGTTGTCTGTTACAGGAATATTCTGCATTTTTGATCAAACATCTTCGTTCGTTGCACAATGAAAGAGAATAAAACCAAAGTTTCTTATCCATCTTGTAACTTGTGCTCTAAAATGTTTGTTTCCAGGATTTATGATATAAAAGCTTCAAATATGAACTGGACCTCCTTAAATAATAAAAGTCAAGTAATGGATGTCGATGTAAATCATTTTTGAGGGAATATCTTTACAATGATGGCAATGAATATTTTGCCTGTTTACCAGAAATTAAGATGGCGGCGGCAAGTGAGGCAACAAAGAGAGTGGTAGGGAAAGTCGAGAAGTTTCTGGTGAACAGGCAAAATATTGCGATGACTGGCAGGGACCCATGGGACATCAGAGCAATGTAAAATGTGACTTCAAGTCCTCAACTCAAGCCCACCTCAGAAACCCTGTCATCAAACCCCTCCAAACTCCGAAGTCCTCAACCCCTCCAAATCCAATGGCTTCAATCCCCTTCTCACTCCAAGCCTTCAACCCTCTTCTGCAGCACAACTAACTCCTCAACCCCCCCACCTCTTCCCCCAACAAAAGTTCTCAACCCATCCCCCCAAAAGTCGAAACCTCCCCCTCCAAACTCGGTCCCATTATTGCCCTTTCGCTCCCTCTCTGAACCCACCCCAACTCTCTGTCCCCCCCCCCCCACACTCATAAAAGTGAAAAGCCATTCTTATATCTATCATTACATGTCCTTGGAATGGATGAGTTGTGTGTGTGTGTGTGTGTGTGTGTGTGTGTGTGTGTGTGTGTGTGTGTGTGTGTGTGTGTGTGTGTGTGTGTGTGTGTGTGTGTGTGTGTGTGTGTTTGAGGCATATGTTTTGTCTATTAATTATGTATGTCTATTCATTAATTACACACGATTGGAATGTACCTTTAGACAATTTAGACTGCTGAGACCCCTTCGAACTTTGAAGAGCCTTTAAGACCCCCAAGACCCCGAGGACCCAAAAATTCCCTGAGGACTGAAAAGCCCCAAAAGTTCCCAAAGACTCCAAAAATTCTCAAGGAACTAAAAGGCCCAAAAAGTTCCCGAAGTCTCAAAGGTCCCTGAGGACCCAATAAGTTCCTGAGGACCCAAAAAGTTTGAGGACTCAAAAGTTCCCGAGGACCCAGAAGACCAAAAAGTCCCAAGGGACTCAAAATACCCCGAAGATTGTAGATCCAGTAGACCCTTTAAGAGTCGACCTTACTTCAAAAAATCCTTTAGAATTCCCATGTTTTATACACACCGATGTTAAGGTATATAACGCAGCTTCATATGTCCTCCTACCACGGAATGGCATTAATAATTCCAAAAATGTATCACAAAAACAATGATAACATTGCAACAAAGCATATATTAATTCATCCTGTCATTCCCAAAAGTCTTTACAACAATAATAACAATAGTAGTATCATAGGGCAATAATAATAACGAACATATAACCCCCGTACAGGCCCCAAACACATCTGGGTTAGTGAAAGGCAAGTTAATGCTGAAGCAGTACAGCAGGCGGCTATGCAACAAGGCTGTGAAGGCCAATGAAAATTTGGTCCATCAGACCATCGTGCCCACTAGTCTCTACTAATAAGTGTGTGTGTGTGTGTGTGTGTGTGTGTGTGTGTGTGTGTGTGTGTGTGTGTGTGTGTGTGTGTGTGTGTGTGTGTGTGTGTCGTCCATAACTCCAGCCTGAACAACCTGAAACTTAGCAGCCTGAAACTTTGCATGTATATTAAAGGAAATCCAAGGGAGTGCATGAGCTAAAATTGGGTGTTTGGGTTAATTAAAGTTAATTAAAGCACCCCTTTTGAAGATAATTAACAGCCCTATTTAATTATATCCTTTATTATGCGATTTCTTGGCCACGTCGTTCTCAATGAGGTCTTAAGGCACATCCTGGGTTACATCGCTGGGGTATTCGACATTTTTGTGGAGCCTGCTCAACCATGCCTTGACTTGGAACAGGCTGCAATAATTTCTTAACAATAAAGTTTTTTGTTTTTTCACTTTCCTAACTTAATTATTATCAAATGCCTGTTCATCGTAGCTACAAATCACTGGATACATCGCAATGCTTATAAACGCCTGGAGACGCCAGCGTCCATGGCTTTATTTTATTTCCACACATGCCATAACCTCGAGAATCTCTGAAACTGAAAAAAGATTACAAAATTTATACTCCAGAATTGAACTTAGCAGCAGTTCCAACTGCTTAAAAAAAGTGTTAATTTGTCCAATTCGGACATATTTGACATTCCTGGTATCTCTTGTGGGTGTGTGTTTAATATGACAGTTCGGTGATTGATAATCGCTTGCCAAGACAGTCATTCTTTATCAACCATTTAATGGAAGTGCTTGCTTAAGTGCTTAAAGCCACGTGCCGAGCACCCAACAGTCAATAGCCGTGCTGTTCATGTCAAGATCAGGATGTACAGTCGGCAGTTGCTACAAGGTAGAGATACATGCAATTCTAAATTGGTTATTTTAAATGACACAGTGCGCTTTATAAAAGTTTTATGGTTTCTCTTTGTGAGTTTCAAAGTAATATACATTAAATTGATAACACCCGATTTTCAAGCCGGTTGCTGTATTTACGTGTTTTCTCGATTGCGGAACCAATTTTTTTCCACCAGTCACATGACAATTGGCAGCTGTTTCTAAAGATTAATGTTTATGCACATCTCCCTGAATCTTCTACATGCTACATTGTTTTTATAGTTTGTTTGTTGAAATTCCTCCAAAACAAGGGTGAAAGCTATTCAAGTTTATTGGGTTGTGTACAATATGTACTGCAGTTGATAATCACAATGATTCCAATCAGCTGATTACCAAAAAATTGCCGATATTGGCCAAGCACTAGTGTGTGTGTGTGTGTGTGTGTGTGTGTGTGTGTGTGTGTGTGTGTGTGTGTGTGTGTGTGTGTGTGTGTCGTCAAGTATCTACGAAGGGTATCCGTGAACCCCCCCCCCCAAAGTACTCTATCAAACCAACTTTTTTCGCTTCCTTTTATGGTTCTATTACACATTTGAGATGTCAACCAAAAAAATTCGCAGCACTCTGGCGATATTCAAGATGGCGTCCAAATGGGTAAAATCATAGAATACGGTATATAACATCTCAAAAATGTGGCAAATTGGAAACATAATCATTGGGATTTGGTTCCTGATCATTAGTTACTAGTTTCTGATAATTGGGCTTTGTTGCCATTTTTTAAAATCCAAGATGGCGTCAAAAATGGCCGTAAAAATGCAAAATCATAGAAAATTATATATAACAGCCAAAAACTGTGACAAAATTGTAAATTATTCATTGGAATAATGTGTTTCTCATCATTAGTAACTAATACCTCATGATTGAATTTTGTTACAATGCTTAAATTCCAAGATGGCATCCAAAATGGCCACCACAATAGGCAAAATCATAGAAAATTGTATATAACAGCCTGAAACTAAGAAAAATATGCAGTAAATTAATATTTGGATTAATTGTAATGTATGTTCCTGATTATTAGAAACTAATAGGCATATGTGGTGATGTCTGTTTTGTTGCCATCCATAAAATCCAAGATGGAGTTCAAAATGGTTTTAAAAATGGTAAAATCATAGTAAATATCAAATGTCAGCTTCAAATAATCATCGATGTAATAATAATAGAGGGACAGAACCATGGAATATTCGTCTTGTAATTCTTATCAAGGATGTTTATTATTGTTATCGTAATTGGAATTGAAGATAGCAGACAATTTGAAAGCCAGAAAACACACCCCCACACACACCCACCCACACAAACACACTCCGATACACACCCCGTGCACTTTGAATATTTACATACACTAATCTTTTTATGCGTATCTTTTTCTCTTTCCAGGTTAGATTAGTTAGCTGAGCAAGACCGTAGCTAGTCAAGATCAAGATCACAAGTCAAGATGTCAGACAAGCAAGAAATAGTTTAATGTAATTGTCAAAATAAACTTGTTGAAATGGAAAGAAAATGCAATCGGGAACATTGTGTCATTCATATGTCTGGAATAAAGCATGGATCATTCACATATTTTTCAGACTTGACGAATCTAAATGATAGATTGGCACTTCTCAAAAATATACGGGATCATCGCCTAGCTGAACCACCAGGTTCTTCATTTCGAATGACAGATATCTGTCAGGGCATTCCTGATGAGATCCAGGAGAATGAGGGCTATCACCGAGCATGTTACCAAATATTTACCCTGAACCTACATAGGTTAACAGCGAGTATACCATCTAACGATCCTGAAGCTCCTGGACCATCTACCAGCCAAGAAGGAAGGGTAAAGTGCAAAAAAGCATCAGAAATGATCATTTTTTAACCTGATTGTATTTTCTGCAATGCTGAAGGCCGAATCCATGTGAAAAAGGCAGGCATCGACACAAAGGAAGGCACCTCTTCATTTGAACGTGATGGATGGCAGAAAGTGCTGCAAATAGCAGAAGAGAACAATCATGAGTGGCTCTTAAGGCGAGTCTGAGGATTTGATTTGTTTGCAGCAGAGGCCCAATACCACCCAAAATACAGAAAGCAGTATCCAGCCAATTCTCAGAAACTAGTAACTAGTGATCAGGAACCAAATCCCAATGATTATTTTTCCAATTTGCCACATTTTTTCGATGTTATATACCGTATTCTATGATTTTACCCATTTTGGACGCCATCTTGAATTTCGCCAGAGTGCAAGGAATTTTTTTTGTTAACATCTCAAATGTGTAATAAGACCATAAAAGGAACATTAGTTCCTTTTATGGTCTTATGGAACCAAAAACGTCAGTTTGGTTGAGTCTTGGGGGGGGGGGGTGCACGGATACCCTCCGTAGGTACTCCACTAGCGTTTGTGTTTATTGTTCATAAAGCAGAACACATTCTCTCTGCTGACTCCTAACCCCACCCCTCTCTCTTTGTCCCATCCTTGCTCTATCCCCTCCCAATACAGTGCAGCACCCTACTTCTCTCTCTCTCTCTCTCTCTCTCTCTCTCTCTCTCTCTCTCTCTCTCTCTCTCTCTCTCTCTCTCTCTCTCTCTCTCTCTCTCTCTCCATCCATCCACTTTCCACCGATACTCCAGGGGCCTCCATCTGGCCACCCTCCAGGCAGATGCCGAGCCCACCCCATTTCCTTGAGATGCCGATCAACCTGCTGTAACCATGAGGCACTTTGGGAGCCCATTGGCCTCCTCCATTCACGAGGCTCCCTCGCTGAGATAATCTGGTGAGCAGCATCAGCATCAGGAAAATGAGCCACATATCCATAGTCACAGCTGATGCTCACGGACTATACAGGAAACAAATATCATCTGAATCTCTCTCAGCAGACGCTCGGACACAAAGTCTGACCAGCGATAGTGAAGGATTTTCTAAAGAGACCTGGGAGTAAAGGATTCTCAACAGGAATCAAGTCTGTCTCAGATCCTTGGTCAGAGTCCAAGACTCACATTTCTAGAATGTGAGTAGAGCAAGACTGTGGAAGTAACAAGGACTTGGAATTTTGTCCTCCTGCATATGTATCGACAGTGCCACACCCCATAATCCAGTGAATTCCTGACTCCCCAGGCCCAACCCAGACTTCTTTTGACCTCTTGCTTACAACATGTTCAGACACGAATATCACTGTCAAGGTAAATGGAACCCCTAAGTTACCTCAACATCCTTGCCACAAACAGTTACAGACAAGATAGTAGCACTCAAGATGTCACTGAAAGCCTAGGTCTTAGTTTTGACCCAGGAAACCCATAATCCCAGTGGCTCCAACTCCTCCTTCAGTTCCTCGAGTGCCCCCCACCCCCTCCTCCACAGAAGGATATCCAGCATCTCCGCAAAAGATGACTGCATCATCTGTGAAATCAAGGTCAGAGATCCTGACATTGCCAATGATGCAGCACAGCTTGATCTCTCCGAAATCCTCCCCAGAATCCAATCTATACAAGCGTTGAAAAGTGTGGGGACCGGTACACACCCCTGACAAACTCCAGTAACAACTGATAACACTGAACAACAAATTTCAAATTTTTTTTTTTACTGGAGATGTGTAAAGTGATTAAGACTAATTTGGGTACGCTGATTTCAAAAATCATAACCGTTTTGCTGTATCACGTCAGGATTTTCAGGAACAGAAATATTCCCATTGCCCAGTAGTCAGGATTTCAATGAAATTTACATATGTCTTTAACATGTCTATTTCGTACAATTGTTGTTAACTTGTGTTATATTTCTTTCTTTCAGATAAAGATGAGTAGGCGTTCCTGTACCAATCATCCTGACAACTTCTGTTATGTCTGTGGTCGGTATACCAAAAAAGATCAACAGCGAAGTATATCTACAGCAGTGAAAATGAAGGCCGCCTACTTTCACTACTTCGGGTGTAAGGTGGGGGACCAAGAACAGAGCTGGGCACCACACATCTGCTGCACAAGCTGTCACACAACCTTGACTCAGTGGTTGGTGGGCAAGCGCGCGAGCATGCCATTTGCGGTGCCCATGATATGGCGTGAGCCGCAGAATCATCATGATGATTGTTATTTCTGCTGCACAAGCATCGCCGGCTTCAACAAGAAGAATAAAGGTCACATCAAGTACGCTGACTGCGTCTCTGCTCGTAAACCTGTGCCTCATGATGACGAGAACCCAGTTCCAACACCTCCAGCTGATCAGAACATAGCTGTAAGCATTGGTGAAGAGGATGGTGATGATGAACCTTTTGAACCCGACACTCAAGAATCACACCTTCTGAACCAGGGAGACTTAAATGATCTTGTAAGAGATCTCTCGCTGTCAAAGGCGAAAGCAGAGCTGCTTGGATCAAGGCTGCAGCAGTGGAATCTACTTGAACCTAACACCAAGATATCCTTGTTCAGAGCACGTCACAGAGACATGGCTGAGTTCTTTGAGATGGAAGACACGATGACATTCTGCAGTGACATCAACGGTCTGTTGAAAGAACTTGGGTGTGATCACGATCCTGCAGACTGGCGCCTCTTCATCGACTCGGGGAAGAACAGCTTGAAGGCTGTTTTGCTCCACAATGGCAACGAGAAACCATCAGTCCCACTGGCTCACGCGTTCGGCATGACAGAGACCTATGAGACTATGCGGCAGCTGCTTGATTCCATCAAGTACAATGACTTCAACTGGCACATCTGCGGAGACTTGAAAGTGGTGGCGCTGTTGTTAGGGCTGCAGTCAGGCTACACGAAATACATGTGCTTCCTTTGTCTCTGGGATAGCAGAGACGACAAGAATCACTGGACGAAGAAAGATTGGGAAGAGCGAAAAGAGCATGTACCTGGTCGACACAACGTGAAGCATGTCGCCCTTGTCGACCCAGCCAAGGTTTTCCTTCCACCACTCCACATAAAGCTCGGCTTGATGAAAAGTTTTGTACGGGCAATGGATCTGAATGGGCGTGGGTTTTTCCTTTTCCTCAAGGAAAAATTTGGCAACACCTTGTCGGAGGCCAAGATCAAGGCTGGTGTCTTTGTTGGACCACAAATCCGACAGATTATGAAGGACGAAACTTTTCCGACAACTCTAAACCCCAAAGAGCTGGCAGCGTGGAGGAGCTTCAAAGCTGTGACGGACAACTTCTTGGGGAACGAGCGCGCGGACAACTATGAAGAAATAGTGCAGCAGCTGCTGGAGTCCTTCAGGAAACTTGGCCCCAGGATGTCCCTGAAAATCCATTTCCTACACCAGCACCTGAACTTCTTCCCTGACAACTTGGGAGCAGTCTCGGACGAGCACGGCGAGCGATTCCACCAAGAGATTTCACTCATGGAGACGCGTTACCAAGGGCGGCACAACCCGAACATGATGGGCGATTTCTGCTGGTTCCTGCATCGTGAAACTGACACAGAGCAGCACAAACGCAAAGCCAAATGCCTAAAGCATTTTAAATTACATTCTAGTGGAGTTTTTCTGTAATTTCTATAATTTTGAAGCATTCATGATGAAATAAATGAATAAATGAATTTTTGTAAATTTCATTGAAATCCTGACTTCTAGGCAATGGGAATATTTCTGTTACTGAAAATCCTGACGTGATACAGCAAAACGGTTATGATTTTTGAAATCAGCATAGCCAAATTAGTCTAAATCACTTTACACATCTCCAGTAAAAATTTTTGTTGTTCAGTGTAATATGTCAGAGATGGAACAACCACACCTCACAGAACTCAGCACCAGAGTATCATTCAGAGATCAGATTGATCCATTTTGGTGGCACCCCACGATGACCGAGAATCCTCCAGAGGGCATCGTAATTCACTGAATCGAATTTTTTTTATGGAGATCAACATAGGCTGAGAGCAGCCCCTCCTCCTCCTCCTCCTCCTCCTCCCCCCCCTCATGACTCTCTGGGCACTGGTGCTCAAGCAGTTGTTGGCAAACCTTATCAACAATTATCCGAGCAAAGACCTTGCCTGGAACTGAAAGCAGCGTAACCCCTTGGTTATTGTTGCAGTCCTGGTGATCACCCTTCCCTTTCCAGAATGGGACAACTTGGCCCCTCTTCCAGTCAAATGAGATGATGCTTGTGCTCCAAAGAGCACAGAACTGCATGCAACGACACAAGTACAAGTTTCAGCATGGATGCTACAGATCCCAGGAACTTTACCCCCTTTCATCTGATTCACCAAAGCCTGTGCTTCCACAAACGAAGGCAGTTCACAGTTGCTTGGAGGGTCAGCAATGGTATAGTAACACCTTGCCGCCATCCAAATCAACAGCTGGCTCAGCCTGGTCCAGCCATTCAAAATTATCGGCTCAGTTGGACTTCACTTCAGATTCCTCTGTCAAGATCTCACCACCCTCTGCTCGAACTGCAGTGCACTGAGGGAAAGGCTTGGAGGAACGCAATGCACAAATTCCTCTGTAAACAGGACAAGAATCATTTGACCACAGGGGATGCTCTCCCCCTTCAGATTTCTTGCACAGAGGCCTCCTTGTCCACCCTCAGTGACCTTGCAGTTTTACGTCTCAGCTCCCTGAACAGATCAGCTTTGCCATCAAGCCTGGTCCTTTGACTCCGGTCAATCGTATCCAGTGTCCCTTGGGAGACAAATTTCCTCTTTGCCTGATTGTGGGTTCTAAGACAACTAGGGGCGACATCAAGGAAGGTAGTCTTGAAGGCACTCCACAGCTCTTCAGGATTCCCTGAAACACGCAGACTCCCAAATTCCCACTCAGCCAGTGCACAAACACCTTAGCTGCCCTCTCATCCTTGAGCTTGCCAACATCCAGCCGAGGCTGGGATGGTACCATTCTCCTCGATTTGAGCTGCAACTTCAGAGTTGCGACAACAAGCCTGTGGTTGGTATTGAGGAACTAAGCATTCCGGTAGACCCTACAGTTCTGGAGTATCCTCCAGTGATCATCAACAAGCATGTGATCAATCTCCTTTGCTATAGCACCAGCGTTGGAATACTAAATCCAGCGATGGGGCTGTGGGTGCTGAAACCATGAACCAGCGACTAAAAGTCAAGGAACTTAATGCTATTCTGGTTCACAGTTCCAGTCCCATGGGGACCAAGACATGCCTCAGAACCATCTCTATCAGTGCCAGTTTATGCTTGAAATCCTCCAAAACTAGAAGGATATCTTTCCTGGGGCACCGAACCACCACAGACTCGAGCGTGGCATATAATGCCTCCTTCACAGCAAGATCACTCACCTCAATCATAGCATATACAGAGACCATGGAAATGACACCCAAAGATTGATGAATCCTCAGTTTCATTATACTCTCACTGACCAATGTTACCGCAATTACCATGGGAGTCAGCTTACTGGACAGAGCTACAGCAACTTCTTGGGCATAGTAACCATCAGAATGACTAGACCAGCCGGAGTTGTAACCGCACGCCATAATCTCACCACTACCCGGTCTCTGAACATGTGAGAGTGCTGCAATACTGCTGTACAAATGCTGGTGCTCAGAAGATAGCAGAGACAGGTGATCATCCTCTCTTATGTTGAGTACGGTCCTGATTTTGAGCCCATGTCTATCTTCGTTTAATTAACACCAGGTGAGGTCGACTCAGCCTGTAATACTTCCAAGGTTGGCAAAATTATTGCCAGTGTACTGGTAATAGGGGCATTGCATCAGAAGCACAGCTGCACCCTCAGCCAATGATGCTACCTGCAGCCTTGTGCTGCATACGACGGAGGATGAGAGTGAGGACATTCGAGGCACCCACCTGAAGGCAAGGCCTAAAGTTAACCTGAGGAGACCGCCGTCTGGTGGAAGACACCTCAGCATCATCCCGCAACACATCACCACAACCCTACCCAGGAAGGTTAACCAGTGATTTTCCTCCCATCATCAATTAGAATGGGGGTCCCAAAGGCTTTGACACAATCACGTCATCCGGTGACCTGCCCTGCAAAGGGCAGCTGCACGTGAGGTATTCCCACCAAGTGGGTTTTCAGTTTTATTACTTTCAAAATCTAAGATTTTTCAAGTGTATTGGTCAATATTGTTATTTTCTGTTTGTCACCTATTGGTCACAATTCCAAACTGATCGTCATGACTGAGAACGTTACCAAGCTGTTGAGGTAGTCTCAACTGAGAAGCCTATTTATTTTGAGGTCAAAGGTCAAAGGTCATCTTCTGGTCAAATTTCTGAAATCATCATTTTTCATCCGATTGACTTGAAATTTGAATTTTTTTTGCATATTTTGTCACTGAGTTAGGAAACCAACTATTTTTGACGTCAAAAGGTCAAAGGTAAACTCAAGGTCAAACTTCAAAAATCATCAAATTATATTTGAAAAATCGTCAATTTTCATCTGATTGACTTGAAATTTGAACAAGATTTGCACATTGCATCATTGAATTGGGAAACCAAATACTTTTGAGGTCAAAAGGTCAAAGGTCAACTCAAGGTCGAATTTCTAAAATCATTTTCTGGAATCAATTTTTATCTGAAACATCGTCAATTTTTATCTGAAACATCGTCAATTTCCATCCAATTGACTTGAAAACGAAACAGCAATTACTTCATATATTACTGACTTGGGAAACCAACTATTTATGAGGTCAAAAGGTCAAAGGTCAACTCAAGGTCAAATTTCGAAAATCATCAATTTTCATCTGATTAACCTGAAAATTGAGCAGCAGTTGCATAGTCCATCACTGAATTTGGAAACCAACTATTTATGAGGTCAAAAGGTCAAAGGTCAACTCAAGGTCAAATTTTGTAAAATCATCAATTTTCATCTGATTAACCTGAAAATTAAGCAGCAGTTGCATAGTCCATCACTGAATTTGGAAACCAACTATTTTTGAGGTCAAAAGGTCAAAGATCAACTCAAGGTCAAACTTCTAAAATCATCAATTTCAATCTAAAAAATAATCAATTTTCATCCGATTGACTTGAAAATCAAAATCTGAAAAAAAGAAGTAATTTTTCATCCGATTGACTTGAAAATCAAACAGCAATTTCATAGTGCATTACTGAATTAGGAAACCAACTATTTTTGAGGTCAAAAGGTCAAACTTCCAAAATCATCAATTTCAATCTGAAAAATATTCAATTTTCATCAGATTGACCTGAGCTTTGATTAAGATTGTCAATTTTAATCTTAATGAAATGGACAAATTGATGCATCCATGGCAACCTTTGGAGAGGGGGGTGGATATTGCAAGTATCATGCTCTGCATGAGGTTTTTTTCTTGTTTGCTTTTTTGTTGTTGTTGTTGTTGTTGTTGTTGTTGTTTACCTTGTCGAGGCTCGTATGAGAGCTAACACACAACGCACAGGAAGGGGGCATGAGATAAGAGGGGCAGGAGTGGGAAGGACAAAACAGTGGGTGAACATACACATTAGGAGATCTGTGGAAGGGAGAGGGATGGGGCGGGGAACATGGGGAATACAAGATGGACATTACAGGGACTTTCAGGAAGGGAAGCAGGGAATTTGAAGGAGGTGGGCTAGGGTGGATTATCGGGGGGGGGGGAAAGATTGAGGTTTTGGATGGGGGATGATAAGAAGTGGTGGAGAACAGCTGTTTTGAAGGCCTGGAGGGAAGAATTGGATTGAATAGAGTGAAGGAGTTTATTCCAAAGGCGGGGAAAAAGAGGAATGAAAGAGTGTAGGTCAGCAGTGATTCGTGATTTTGGTAGGAGACCAGAATGGGGTTGTTGGCGGACCTTGAGCACCTGCGGAAATGTGGTGGGGACAAATCTCAGAGAGAGCAGGGGGGGCGAGGCTGGAGAGGAGATGGTAGAAGACAGAAAGACCAGCGACCATAAAGAGGATTTTCCAGAGAGTCGGAGAGATCATTGATGAAAACCAAAAAAAGAACAGGGCCCAGAATGCTACCTTGAGGAACTCCAGCCCGAACAGGAAGAGGGGATGAAAAAACTCAATTTAGGGCCACACGTTGACTGCGACAGGAGAGGAAGTCTGCGAGCCATGAGTGGAGATGGCCTTGGATACCACAGGAAGAGAGTTTTGTGAGCAGGGCAGGGTGCCAGACCATGGCAAAATCACTTATGTCCAGAGATATGGCTGTGATTTCATGTCTGGTATTGAGGACCTCCATCCATTGTTGGGAGAGCAGAAGCAGCATATCCAGGGTGGAGTGACCTGTTCTTAAACCAAATTGAAGATCGGAAATCAAGCCATTGGAGAAGAGGAAGGATTTAATGTCTGAAGTGATGATGGATTCAATAACCTTGCTGATTGGCAGAAGGCTGATTGGTCTGTAGTTACAGGGATCTGTTTTTGCACCTTTTTATGCAGGGCAGTAATGTTTGCTGATTTCCAAGCAGATGGCAGATGACCTTGGGAAAATGAGAGGGTGAATAGAACGGAGAGAGGGTGAGCAAGAGCAAAAGAGCAGGTTTTTAGTACATGTGGGCTGATGCCATCTGAACCGGTTGCAGAATCTGAGTTGAGGTTTGAGAGCAAACTCTCCACCTTGTCAGGAGAAAAGGACACAGAGTCCAGGGACAGTTGGGTGCGACTGTGTAAGGTGGGTAGAGAAAGCGATGGGTTTTGGACACAAGATTTAGCTGCAAATACCGAGTTTAGGCATTCAGCCTTTTCACGTGCGGTATCAGCAGTGTGGCCCATTTGAGGTAAGGGAGGGGATGGAGGGGGAACATACACCAGAAACAGATTTGATTAGACACCACCAGGATTTTGAGGAGGGAGAGAGGTTTCAAAGTTCGGACTTGAGCTGAGAAAGATGTTGTTTTCTGGCCTCCTGGGGGTAGATACACACTTGTTCTGAGCTTTATGAAAGGAACTGAGATTACCCTCAGTTGGGTTTGCTTTCCATGAGGCAAAGACAAGTTTCAGGACAACTGCCTCACCACAAGCTTCAGTGAACCAAGGGTGGGAGGAAGGGTAGGACAACTGAAGACGAGAGGGGATAAATCTGTGCATGAGCATGAGGGAGAGCAATATTCTTTGAAAGAATTCCCAGGATGAGTTGATATTGGAAAAAGTAGCGATAGGAGACCAGTCTGATGGCTGCTTGGAGACCTTGCCAGTCGACTTGAGTGAAATGCCAGACTCGACGGCGGTGAGGTGGTTCTCTGATAATAGTCAGAGAGATGTCCACATTGACAAGGACGTGGTCAGAAGAACCGATTGGAGCGGAGAAAGAGCAGCAGATATTGTCAGGGAAATTTGTCAAAATCAGATCCAGAAGAGATGGAGTACCATTGGTTGAGATCCGGGTGGAGAAGTTGACCGATTGAGTCAGTCCTAATGAGTCGCAGAAAGCTTTTGCTGAAGTGCCATGACAGGTGAGAGAGGTACCCACACCTAGCCAACTGGCATGATGATAATTGAGGTTGCCACATATGAGGAAGCGAGAGTTTTGATGAGAAGATAGAAGTTGCTCCATGTTTTCGGATAGTGAGGTGTAGATGGAGTCATCACTGTTTGGTGGACGGTACAGTACACATATAGACATGAGGTGGGAGTGGAGGGGAAGCCGTAGCCAGAGGTATTCCTGGGGGTGTGAAGGAGTGAGGGCAGTGCAAGGAGAGTGAGAAATAGTCTTTGATGATGAGAGCAACTCCTCCACCAGGACAAGGCTCAGGTCTGTCATACCGGAGGAGGGAGTAACAGGGGAGAGATACTTGGGAGTCAGACACGTCTTGGGGGAGGAAAGTTTCTGTTGGGCAGATTATGTCTGGTTTGTCAGTGGCAACCTGTATGGAAAGATCTGAAAGGTTTGAGCGAAGGCCCCGGATATTTGAGGTCCACACAATTAATGAAGAGGGAGGGAAGGAGGCTTTGGGTGCAGGGGGTGGGAGGGTAGGACAAGGGATGAAGGGGGGAGGTAAGGAGGGTTGTTGAAAGAGTGTGGGGGATTGCAGAATAGCTTGGGAAGGGGGCTGGATGAGGAGGAGAAAAGGCTCTGTGGTGCTGGGGGAGAGGGTGGACAAGAGAGGGGCAGAAGGCAGTTGAGGATTTGAGGAGGTGAGGTGAGGTGAAGAGATGGAGGTGAGTGGGCAGTGGAAGGAGGAAGCTTTAAGAATGAGAGGGGGGGCAACTTTGGAAAGGGTGAGTGAGGGAGGTGAATGGTGGGAGAAGGATGAGTAGGGAGAGTTGAGGGAGAAAGGTGAGGGGAGTTTTTGAGAGAGGTGAGAGGGAGGCTTGGAGGGAGAGAGTGTGATGGTTGCTTTGAGAGGGATGGGTGAAATGGGTGAGTTGGCACTGAAAATGGAAAAAAAAGGAATGGTTGATTACAAAGCGAACATTCATAGCAAACTGGGGTTTTAAAAAGTTTTAGGGCAGAGATGCGATTAAACACGTTTCTTGGTGGATGCAATAAAGGCAAATTCAGAGAATGGAGAGAAGAAACGCTGTAAGATTGGATTTTATAGGCAAGGTATGAAGGAAAGGTCGAATTGAGAACAGTCTGTTTAAATAGTAGAAGAGTCGTGCATTATGATACAGTAAAGAGAACCACACATGTGAAAGAGGAAGATGAAGCATTATAAGAGATCGTTTTTATTGTTATTATTTTTGTTTGAGAGAGTTTTCATCAGATGAGGTCATGGAAGTGTTGTAGAAAAAATTGTGAGGTGAATGGTGAAATTGGATCGGTAAACGCAGGGGTGTAAACAGATCACGTGGCTATGGGAGGTGTATCGTCACAAGTGAAATTATTTATTTTAAATAAGGATTGCATAACATTCGGAAAAGGGAAGGTTGAAGTAAAATCGTGGAAGTGTGTGGTAAATTTGTAAAGGTAAACGTGGTGTGAAACTGCTGAGTCAATGAAAAGTACCAGGAAGAGTTGAAGAGACGTGGTGACAGGAGGTGTAGGGATCGAAAGGATACAAGGAAGATTATTATTTTTTGATGTATTTCTGAAGAACAGGTAAGATTCGCGAATGTAAGGTTGTCGGAAGAAATTGTGAAGGTTATGGCGAGAAAGGGTCAGCTTATTAGAATAAAGATGGTGTGCCAGGAGGAAGAGGAAGAGGAAGAGAAGAGGAAGAAGAAGAAAAAGAAGAAGAAAAAGAAGAAGAAGAAGAAGAAGAAGAAGAAGAAGAAGAAGAAGAAGAAGAGGAGGAGGAAGAAGAAGGATCGAGACTCATGAGTGTGCAAGGAGAAAGGGATTTTTTTTTAAAGTTTTTTTTTGGGTTTAAGACAAAAAATAGAATGTTTAGTTGGGAGGGATGGGTGATGTGGGGAAGATAGAAATTGAAGGTAATGGGGATAAAATACAAATAAACACGACCATATACCGATGGGGAGGGATGGGTAGGCCTCAAGCACCCGGTAAGACAAGGTCGACGAAAACTCACAAAATTGCACGATTTTTGAAACAAAACCGAACTTGGAACACACAGTAGCATGTAGGTGAGAAAATAAACAGATAACGACCGGAAACTTAACTTTGAGATCGGCAGCCGAGAGCCCCGAAGGAGACTTGCTGACGCTCCAAACCCAAAACTGGAAGACTGGAATAGTTCCGGTTGAATGATCCGGCTTTATTTGTGTGTGTCGCGGAATGAAGCATTTACAGTGACCAGTGTGCAAATCCTCCCACCAACCTCCTCGAATACGGTTGGGCACCAGATATGGATAGGTGTTTGCTCACAAGGAGCTTCTTGGCCCAACAAGAACAACAAATGAGAGGTGAGCAGTGAGTCTGGATTTTGGGAGTTAAGCAGGAAGAGGTTTACTGCCAGACCATGAGTGCCCTGCAGAAACCCACATTTTAAAATATTTTTTGACAGATCTTGATCATTTCTTCAGTTGACTTGTCCCCAAGGTTCTTTGTCATTTTCTGCAACAAGGTAAGCTCCTTCTTTTTACCATGCACACGAGAAGCAAAAAGCAGGGTCAGGCAACTGGTTCACTTTGGCTGTCTGTTTACAGACGGCAGTCTATGATCGAGGAACAAGTTAATTTAAATTGTGTTTTTATTTTGAACACCAGAATATGAGCCTGCAGTTTTGCAGTACTTTCGCTCTGAATTTGGCAATGTTTACAGAATCTCATCCCAAGTGCGCATACGCAGAGAAGTGAAGTAATTTTTTTTTGTCTGAAAAACAAAAATTGAAAATCATTCCAAACAAGAAACTTCTGTTTTTAACATGTTACATTCGTTATTTGTGCCTGTTGTTTGTATCCTTATGATGTCCTTAAATAAGGTGGTAAGTAGTGTAAAAGATGGCGCATCACCGAGGATCTTCTTCTTCTTCTTTCGGCTGCTCCCGTTAGGGGTCGCCACAGCGGATCATCCGTCTCCATTTCGCTCTGTTCTCCACATCTTCCATTGTCACACCAACCACCCTCAATTCTGCCCTCACCACATCTATAAACCTCCTCTTTGGCCTTACTCTTCTCCTCCTACCTGGCGGCTCCATCCTCAGCATCCTTCTCCCGATATACCCTGCATCCCTCCTGTACACATATCCAAACCATCTCAATCTCGCCTGTCTCACTTTGTCTCCAAACCGTCCGACCTGCGCTGTCCCTCTAATATACTCATTTCTAATCCTGTCCATCCTCGTCACTCCCGACGAGAATCGCAGCATCTTTAACTCTGCCACCTCCAGCTCCGCTTCCTTTCTTTTTGTCAGTTCCACCACCTCCAAACCATACAACATAGCTGGTCTCACTACCGTCTTGTATACTTTCCCTTTCACTCTTGCAGATACCCTTCTATCACAAATCACTCTTGAAACTCTTCTCCACCCACTCCATCCTGCCTGCACTCTCTTCTTCACTTCTCTCCCACTCTCTCCGTTACTTTGGACAGTTGATCCCAAGTATTTAAACCCATCCACCTTCCCCACCTCAACTCCTTGCAACCGCACCATTCCGCCACCCTCCCTCTCATTTACGCACATGTACTCCGTCTTACTCCGACTGACTATCATTCCCCTTCTCTCCAGTGCGTACCTCCACCTCTCGAGGCTCGCCTCAGCCTGCTCCCTACTCTCCCTACAGATCACCATATCATCCGTGAACATCATAGTCCATGGAGACTCCAGTCTGATCTCGTCCGCCAACCTGTCCATCACCATTGCAAACAGGAAAGGGCTCAAAGCCGATCCTTGATGCAATCCCACCTCTACCTTAAAACGGTCCGTCATTCCAACCACACACCTCACCGCTGGCAGACTGTCGTCATACATATCCTGCACCACCCTCACATACTTCTCTACCACTCCCGACTTCCTCATACAATGCCACAACTCCTCTCTTGGCACCCTATCATAAGCTTTCTCTAAATCCACAAACACACAATGTAACTCCTTCTGGCCTTCCCTATACTTCTCCATCAACATTCTCAAAGCAAACATCGCATCTGTGGTGCTCTTTCCTGACATAAAACCATATTGCTGCTCAGAAATCATCACCTCTCCTCTCAACCCAGCTTCCACTACTCTTTCCCATAACTTCATGGTGTGCTTAACAACTTTATACCTATGTAATTACCACAGCTCTTCACATCAACCTTATTCTTAAAAATCGGTACCAGTACACTTTATCTCTACTCCTCAGGCATCCTCTCACTTTCCAAGATTTTATTAAACAATCTGGTTTAAAAACCCCACTGCCATCTCTCCTAAACATTTCCATGCCTCCACTGGTATATCATCTGAGCCAACCGCCTTTCCACTCTTCATCCTCGTCATAGCTGTCCTCACTTCATCCTTACTAATCCGCCGCACTTCCTGATTGACTATCTCTCCTCTTCTCTCCTCTCCTCTCCTCCCTAACCTGCAGCACATCCTTCCCAGCTCAATCCCTCTGTCTGGAAAATCGGTACAAATCCTTTTCCTCTTCCTTTGTATTCAACTTCTCATGCAGCTCACCATATGCCTTTTCCTTAGCCTTTGCTATCTCTCTCTTCTCCTTGCGCCGCTACTCTTTATACTCCTGTCTACTTTCTTCATCTCTCTGGCTATCCCAATTATTTTTCGCCAACCTCTTCTTCCTTATACTTTCCTGTACTTCCTCGTTCCACCACCAAGTCTCCTTGTCTTCCTTCCTCTGTCCAGATGTCACACCAAGTATCTTCCCAGCTATCTCGCTCACCACTTCTGCAGTAGTTGCCCAGTCGTCCCACACCTCTTTACCACCATCCGACACCTGTCTCACCTCCTCCCTGAATTTAATGCAACAGTCTTCCTCCTTCAGCTTCCACCATCAGGTCCTTTGTTCAGCCCTCACTCTCTTCCTCAACCTCACTACCAAAATCATCCTACAAACCACCATCCGATGCTGTCTAGCTACACTCTCCCCTGCCACCACCTTGCAGTCTCTAATCTCTTTCAGGTTGCATCTCCTGCTTAAGACATAGTCCACCTGTGTGCACCTTCCTCCACTCTTGCATGTCACCCTGTGCTCCTCCTTTTTCTTAAAAGACGTATTTACCACCGCCATTTCCATTATTTTTGCAAAATCCACCACCATCTGCCCTTTCACATTCCTCTCGTTGACACCGTACCTACCCATCACCTCCTCATCATCTCTATTCCCTTCCCCAACATTCCCATTGAAATCTGCTCCAATCACCACTCTTTCTTCCTTGGATACACTCTCCACCACTTCATCTAACTCACTCCAGAAATCTTATTTCTCTTGCATCTCACACCCACCCCACTTGTGGGGCATATGCACTGATGACATTCATCATCACCCCTTCAATTTCCAACTTCACACTCATCACTCGGTCAGACACTCTCCTCACCTCCAATACCCTCTTGACATAATCCTCTTTCAGGATTACCCCGATAACATTTCTCCTCCCATCCACACCATGGTAGAACAGTTTGAAACCACCTCCGATGCTCCTAGCCTTACACCCCATCCACTTGGTCTCTTGTACACACAGTATGTTTACCTTTCACCTCTCCATCATATCAGCCTTTACAACTTTTATTTAATTTCAATTTAATTATTTACTTCAATGCTTGAACACAAATCACCTTGTTGCCACTTTCAAAAACTTGCAGTTTAGCTGTTCCTGGACAAAAAAATACGAATTTTGACCAATCAAATGTGCTGCCCGCACTCTCAGCGTTGGGAAATCTCGAGATTAAGACAAAATGGCGACTCGTAAATATAGATTGTGCTCAAAAATGCAAAATACCTTTCCCATGTCCATTTACTCAAGACTGCACAGGGTAAGGTGTTCTATGCACTCTCTAGTTGCCCTCGCCGAAGGAGAGGGAATTGCGTTTGGGTCCATTTGTTTGTCTGTGTGTCTGTCTGTTTGTCCACACAGAACTTTTGTGTTTTTCTATCGGATTGAAACAAAATTTTCACCATAGATGCGACTACTCATGTAGAATGTCATAATCATAATTATTTTGTCACAGGTCGCATGGTGTGGCAGCCCTGTTTTGGAAAAAACGGAAAAACTTTGTACCTCTGTATCTCTGAAACTGCACCAAGGAAAAAATTGAAACATGGCACATGGCAAGTACTCCTCATGTGGAATGTGATGTTTTGATGACATCATAGCTGCCTTCGTTATGACATCATAATTGCATTTGCAGAATGCTACATCTGATCAGTATTAAAATTTTTGAGGGTCATCTTGGGATAAAATGGTTCACAGAAAAAAAATTGAAGATGTCATCAGTCATGCGATTTGGCAGCCAGATTGTTAAAAAAACAAATAACCTTCAAAAATCTTCTTCCCTGAAGTGGCTGAACAGATCAAGGTGAAACTTCACATGTGTGACAGCCTCGCCATGAGGAACAAAAAGTTCACACATATGATGTCATCGGTCACATGGTTTGGCAGCCATATTGGATTTACCCTAAAACCTATAAAGAAAATCTTCTTCTCCGGAATGGCTGGACAAATCAAGGGGACACTTCAAACGAATGTACCCCAAGCCATTAGTGTTCAAGTTGAGGAATAATTGATAGGTCACATGGTTTGGCAGCCATATTGGATTGAAGGAAAATATTAAATCATGTTTAATCAATCGACGTGAAACTTCACATTTATGATGTAGTTGTGATAGGGAATACGTTTTAAATTTCAACTTTATCAACGCAATTATTTAATTTTTAAATTTCAACAGAATTATTTAATTTTTTGATGTGGGTTTTTTATTTTTATTTTTTGTTTTTTTTTTGAATAAGGCTAACTTGGCTGTGCTTGGATGGGTTTGAGGGTAGAGGAGTAGCAGCTGAAATGTGAATCCGAGCCAGGTTCCTCCTGATGACTTCATCTTTGCTTTTTGGTTGTTTGGCTTCCTTCTGATTACTACAATGCAGGACTGTACCTATTTTGTCTTCCATTTGATTTGAAATTAATTTATTTTAATTCCATTCAAAATTCAATTGAATAATGAATAACAATTTTTAAAAATCGCCATGGGTCAGGGTCAGGTGTCCGATGAAATTGCGGTTGCATCAAAGTGGGAAGTCTTGTTACCCGGTCATCACCCCCAGCAGTTGTAAAGTGACAGTTATAATTATGTCTCATTAATTACGTAACACACCAATACACAAACGCCACACAAAATACACCACAAAAATGAAGTAATGGCAAAGGTCTGCAATCTCTGACTGCTCTTTTTCTTGTTTTGTTTTAAAATCGTTGATTGCTTCCCCAATATATTCTTACATAATGATGGGAGCAACATCCTCAGTGGTTTTGTTTATTTTGTGCATCAATCGATGAAATGTTGGTGAGCTGTTGCTGACACCTTCAACAAATGACAAATTCCTGCCCCAACCAGTTCTAGAAAGTCCAACATCAGAGTTTCTTCTCTGTCACCTAACATCCCCTCACCTACAACAGACCCATGGCAGAGCCGGAAACACGGCAGGATAACTATCAGCAATAGTGGGGCAACTTAGCATAACAATTGTGCATAAAGAGGATTTTTTCTCGAGAGTCAGAGAGATCATTGATGTAGAACTGGCCTCAAAACACTGCCTTGGGGCACTCCAACCTTGACAGGTTGAGGGGATGAAAGAATTCCATTGAGTGGCACACATTGGCTATGAGAGTAGAGGAAGTCAGTAAGCTATGTGTGGAGTTGGCCTTGGATGGCCTTTCAGGGTATAAATAGAGACCGAAAAAGAAAGGAAGAGGAGTTCATAAAATGTGATAGTTGCTCAATGTGGGCCATATCAACAATAGGGGAAGCAGGGGGTTCTTACTATTGTAGGAAGTGTGAAGGAATAGTCCATTTGAGGAGAGTTATTATGAGGTTGAAAGAACAGACACATAATTTGCAGCAAGTAGCAGAATGTGAGAAATTTAAAGATAATAGTTGGTTATGGTTGTGGAGTAAGGTTGCTGAGGATATTGGATGTGGTGATGGTGCAGTGGGGGGAGACCATGGAGATGGCGCAGCAGGGGCAGGCAGTGGAGACAGTGCTGTGGGTGCAGGCAGTGGAGACGGTGTCGTGGGGCAGGCAGTGGAGATGGTGCAGTGGGGGTACGCAGTGGAAACGGTGCAGTGGGGGGAGACCGTGGAGACGGAGCAGCAGGGGCAGGCAGTGGAGACGGTGTCGTGGGGTAGGCAGTGGAGATGGTGCAGTGGGGGTACGCAGTGGAGACGGTGCAGTGGGGGGAGGCCGTGGAGACGGAGCAGCAGGGGCAGGCAGTGGAGACGGTGCTGTGGGTGCAGGCAGTGGAGATGGTGTCGTGGGGCAGGCAGTGGAGATGGTGCAGTGGGGGTACGCAGTGGAAATGGTGCAGTGGGGGGAGACCGTGGAGACGGAGCAGCAGGGGCAGGCAGTGGAGACGGTGCTGTGGGTGCAGGCAATGGAGACAGTGCATCTGGGCAGGCAGTGGAGATGGTGCAGCGGAAGCAGGCAATGGAGACGGTGTCATGGGGCAGGCAGTGAAGATTGTGCAGCAGGGGCAGGCAGTGGACACAGTTCAGCAAGGGCAGGCAGTGGAGACTGTGGAGATGGTGCAGTGGGTGCAGGCAGTGGTGGAGGTGCAGCGTGTGCAGGCAGTGGTGGAGGTGCAGTGTGTGCAGGCAGTGGTGGAGGTGCAGTGTGTGCAGGCAGTGGTGGAGGTGCAGTATGTGCAGGCAGTGGTGATGGTGCAGTCGGTGCAGGCAGTGCTAGTGCAGTGGGTGCAAATAGTGGTGAAGGTGCATCAATAGAAATTGGTAGAAATGAGGTATGGGTGACAATTTTTGTGGGTGATGATATGATTAAATATGTCGATTCTTCATTCTGCAGGAAGGAGCGTGGACATAGAATTCTGTGCAGTTTTGAAGGAGCGGGAGTTAGGGACATTTAAGGAAGGGTAAACTATATTGTTTCGGGTCATGGTAGGAAGAAGTTGGTTGTGGTACACCGAGGAGCAAATCATTTCGGGAAAGTTTACTCAGAGGTTTTGAAAAATTGATACAGGATATTGGGTAAGCAACTTGAAAGCAAAGGGTTGTGAGGTCATGTTTTCTGGGATTCTCCCAAGATTAGCAAATGATATAGAAATTATGAGCAGAGCAATAGATGTCAACCAATGGCTGGATGAATGGTGTAGGGAGGAAGGTTTTACTTTTAAGAAGCAGTGGGAATCATTGAGGGGACAAAGGGAGTGTTTCCGGAATGATGGCTGTTTGTTAAATAGAAAGGGGGCGGCAAGGTTTGCAATGGGAATTGAGGAAAGAATTCAGGCTTTTTTTTTTAGGTCAGCAGAGGGTGGGGAAGCTATTATGGAAGCAATGGATGATGTAATTGGGATGAGTAAGGCCAGGCAGGAAAATATAATTTCAGGAAGGGAAAAGTTCAATATTCCATATTCCATATCAATTCCAGAAGTTTAAATAATAAATGGAAGAGCTTGAAGCCAAAGTAGACAGCGAGGAGTACAATATAGCTGCAGTAAGTGAGACATGGTTTAAGGAGAGTAACCGGAGGATAGTATTAGAAGGCTACAAGGTGTATCAGTGTGATAGGAAGGAGAGAATAGGAGGAGTCGCAATCTGGGTAAAGGACAGCATTGCGTCAAGAGAAAGGGGTGACATTAAAGGCCCTGTCACACCTTGACAATTTAGCCAGCGTATTCCTGACGTATGCAAAATTTGGCTAAAACGCTGGCACACGTCGAATACGTTATGGGTAAGTTTGTATACGTTAAGAGCACGCTGGCATACGTCGTAGTACGCTGGCATCCGTCTTTGTACGCTGGCATATGTCGTAGTACGCCGAGGTGTTAGACAAATTTTCCATGCTTGAAATTTTTCGACGTACGCCAGCGTATGACTCGCACATTCCACATACGCTTGGCCATAAGTTGTAGGCACGCTACGCGATCGTTGACACACGTCGACACACGTTACTTGTACATTACTCATAAGTCGAAACACGTCAAAGTAATAGTTAGCGTCAGTGTTCCAGACTCCCTGGTTTTTTTTCGTTTGTTTTTTTTTTTTCTTTGATATGAAGGTGATGTTGACACTTCGATTTCTAGTGCGGTTATAATATAATATAATTAATAGGCTGCCGCTCAACGATTTAAATCGTAACCGCACTAGAAATCGAAGTGTCAACATCACCGTCATACCGAAGAAGAAAAAACAAAAAACAGGGAGTCTGGAACACTGACGCTAACCATTACGTCGACGTGTTTCGACTTATGAGTAACGTACAAGTAACGTATGTCGACGTGTGTCAACGATCGCGTAGCGTGCCTACAACTTATGTCAGCGTATGCGGAACATGTGTCATACGCCGAGTACGTCGAGAAATTTTCAACATGCTGAAAATTTCTCGACGTACTCGGCGTATGATGATGTATGCCAGTGTACTACGATGTCCGCCAGCGTACTACGACGTATGCCAGCGTGCTCTTAATATATACAAAACTTACCCATAACGTATTCGACATGTGCCAGCTTGGTTTGGCAAATTTTTCATACGTCGGCATACGCTGGCTAAAACGTCAAGGTGTGACAGCGGCTTCACACTTCGATGTCTAGTGCGGTTATGATTTGAATCGTCGAGCCGCAGCCTATGAATAGCCTACGCCACGTGATCGTCGGCGATACGCTGCCGCGCGCTATGCATAAGTTAGACTATCGTTGGGCATAGGTTGTGAATGCCGACAACACGCTCAGCATTCATTGGTATAAGTTCTCTATATGTGATTGAAACGTTCTGTGTACGTTACTAATACCTTATGCATACGTTCAACACGTCATTATATGCCCAAAACTTTAAAAAAAACCATCAATAGTTCAGCGTACGACAGCGTTTTACATACATTTTGAGACCTTGCCATGCGCGGGCTAAAACGTCAAGGTGTGACAGGGCCTTAAGGAAGGAATAAATGTTGAGGATTCTGTGTCGGTATAGATTAGAGATTACAGTAAAAACAGTAAGACACTGGTAGGATGATTTTAGAGGGCTTCAGGTATGAAAGAAGAGGAAGAAGGAGTACATGAAGAATTCAAAATGGCATGTGGGCAGGGAAGAGTATTGATTATGGGGGATTTTAACTTGCCAGGGACAGATTGTGTCCAGGAACAGGGAAAAGGCAGAGCAGATGAGGATTTCCTGGATTTAGTCCAAGATTGCATTTTAACCCAGCTTGTAGTTAAGCCCACTATGGGGAGTGCAGTGTTTGACCTCCTTTAAAGTAACGATCCCAATATGGTAGAGAAGGTTGAGGTTGGGGAGCATTGAGGAGCGAGTGACCGCAACATTGTGTGTGCAATGACTAGAGTTCAGGATAGTAGGGTAAGGCTTTTAGATGTCAGGAAGGCAAAACTTGAGGGTATGAAGAGAGAATTGGGTGATGTAGATTGGGAAACTCTAAAAACAGGGCAATCAGCATCAGAGAAATGGGAAACCTTTAAGGACCAAATGTGTAGAGTGCAGAGTAAGTACATTCCAATGAGGTGTAAAATTAGAAACAGAAAGAGACCAGGGTGGATGAGTAGTGAGATAAGGAACGCTATTATGGAGAAGCAGAAGGTTTTTATTTGTGATAAAATAACAGGACTGGAGTTAGTTTTATATCAATATCGGAGTAAACAGAGGCAAGTTAATAAAATAACTTGACAAGCCAAAAGCGTATGAGAAGGACATGGCGAAGAATATTAAACATAATAGCAAGGCTTTCTTTTAGTATATCAGGGGAAAAGAACAGATTAGGACCAGTGTGGGCCCATTGAGGAATAGCACTGGGAGAGTGGATAGTGATAAAAGTGAGATGGCAGGCTTATTAAAGAGGTATTTTGCACATCCTGAAATCGATCAATAGAATTGCCAATATTTGAGAGTATCCATCAAGGAGGTAAGAAAGGGTTTTTTACAGAAGATGCAGGTTGGAATGGAGTAAGTAAAGGAATAGCTAAGAAATCTGGAGTAGACAAGGCTCTGGGGCCAGATAATATGCACCCAAGAGTATTGTTGGAGGTGGCTGAGCAGGTAAGCGAGATGTTAATGGATATTTTCAATAGCTCACTGGAGTCAGGACAGGTACCGGAGGATTGGAGAGGAGCAAATGTAACACCATTATTTAAGAAATGATCCAGAGAAGAATTGAGAAACTATAGACTTGTTAGGTTGACTTCATTTGTGGGGAAGGTGTTGGAGACATTAATTCAGGACCAGATGAGGAACCATTTAAACAAATACAAACTAATTAAAGGTAGTCAGCATGGGTTTACCAAAGGTAGTTCCTGTTTAACAAACCTTTTCGAGTTCTATGAGGCAGTGTCTGATTTGGCGGATGAGGGAAAGGCAGGGGACATATTATATCTACACTTTAAGAAGGCATTTGATAAGGTACCACATCGGAGGTTGTTAGCCAAAGTGAGGGCTTCTGGAGTACCTGGTCAAGTATCTAATTTGATTGCAAACTGGTCTAACTGAGTATATTGGGTTGAAAAAGGGCCAATGGGTCTAAAAAGGTCTAAAATGGTCTTAAGGGGTCTAAAAAGTGTAAATACTTTCAAGTTCTAAATGTCTAAAAGATATGTTCCAATGATCCGTAATTAATAGACATTGTCAAGGTGCAATAATAAGTAATTAAGAGACATACTCACTTCAACTCACGTTCCAACGACACTCACATGGGTCTACCAAAGGATTCACCTCGCTGAGGGTTTACCATCCACCCATATTTTTTTTTGGGGGGGGGGGTTACATACAG
The DNA here is from genome assembly GCF_056783735.1 of Eptatretus burgeri. Taxonomy (NCBI): domain Eukaryota; kingdom Metazoa; phylum Chordata; class Myxini; order Myxiniformes; family Myxinidae; genus Eptatretus; species Eptatretus burgeri. The sequence continues at coordinate 85,363,926 of NC_140965.1, forward strand.
TATATACAGTATATACAGTATATATAGATATCAAATGAATCGGATGAAAATTAACTATTTATTTGACCTTTGGCCTTTTGACATATTGACGTAAAAAAAAAACAATATGCTTCCAGATTGTCACAATCTCGACCAGGAGGTTAAGTTTTGTGAAGATCGCAGTAAAAATGTGACCTGAAGGCGATTTGACATTCAGACAAGCAGACAGACAGAGATAACAGACCAGACCAACCAAAATACTTAGGAATCTTCGATTTCGCAAGTCACAAACATGCAAACAGGGGTAAAAACGTAACCTCTGCCCACCTTCGGTGGCGGAGGTAATTCAGTAGTTTAAAGCTAGTTTAATTATGCAGGAGATATAATTGTTTTCTATAGAGGGCGCCATGCTCGAGACTTGATGGTACCTGGAATGTTACACACCCTTAAGTGAATCAATCATTTTTAATTTCATATTACTGGCCTGAATAAAATTTTCATCTCCTGTTAACTGGAAATTTGAAGAGTTCTCCATTTCAACACAGACAGACATTTCATGTGAATGAATATGTGGGGTTTCAGCCAAAGTGAAAGGCATTGCACAATCATCAATGGGGGAAGAATGAGTGTCGTGTTCTTAAGATCGCTAATTGTGATCAGAGAAGTAAACGAGATTAATTTTACATGATGTTTACAGTCTCAACTGATTATTCACTTTCAAAATTCTAACTCCAAATCCATACGTGATTAATTTTAATTACTCCACCCTCTAATGCTCCTTGTCCGACAGGTTAACGCAGATTTAAGTGCACTTACATTTGTGTAGTCTTGTATCGGGTGGATTCCCAATCCATTTATAACCTGTTGGATTGGTGGTTTGCACAGAGAGAGAATTGCCTCACAAAGTGTGCCATTTATTGGAAGGACGTTAAGCCGGTTATCCTGTCTACCAGCATTGCTTAGTGGACGTTAAATATCCCACGTTGTCTTTCAAGAACACTAGGGGAATTATTGCCAATGCCCTGAACGAATTGCAAATGCCTGCCCAAATCACCTTCAGTCGGACATCAGGCCTGGCCAGCCAGTTTGTAAAAAACTGTAGTCAAAGCCCTCACATGTGTATGTATATATGTATGTATGTATGTATGTATGTTAGCACATCTTCTTCTTCTTCCTCTTCTTCTTGTACTATGGCTACAATTATTCCTGTCTTTTTGTGGGGTTGTTCGGAGGAAGCTTGGACAAGTCACTGTATCCTTCCAAGGATGAATTTGCGATCGTTGCACGTCTGATCTTTGTCTCACGACCTGTATTTTTTCTTTGTGGGACATTGACCTATGTCGTTGTTTATACCAAGCATAGCCAGCCGTCCTGCCCAGACGGAGCGAGCAACACCGTGCCTGTGATAAACACTTGGGGGAAGTATTACTCACCTCTTAGCCAGGCATGTGTCATTCAACTAGAGCTTATCAGTTACAGAACAACAGCTCGTTTCGAAAAAACCTCGTCGTGAGACATTATTTGTTTAAAACCTGCTGCTGATTTGGTTTATGGCTTTAACTACAAACCTAGACTCTCTACATCACCTTTATTTCTTATCATGCAGTTAATTATTTATGATACATTCTCTATCACATCTTCAGGTACCTTGTTCGAACCAACGGCCCAAACTGCGGGAGTCCTGCAATAATCCTCCAATAAGGCTGTAATTTTGCATGGAATATTTTGAAATTTTATATGTCACGAAAGCCCAGCGAGGTCATTTATACTCATTAAACGTCGATTTAATAAATTATCAGCAGAAGGTCCTCTGGTTGCTGATACCGCACCTGATGCAGTCTCGACCATTCCTTTTGCATGACAACAACAACAATAATAATAATTAATAATACCTCGAGTTCATAGAAATAATTACCCCATGACCCCGTGCTGTCGTGAGGAACAAGAACATGAACGGGAGTTTACAAGTGGCAAATTTGATTGTTTGGGATGATCTAAAATGTGGTACTATTTTGTCTAAGTACTGCTAAGTAGAAGAGTTTTGAATGCTAAAAACCCGATTTGTGTTCCACATTGTTCAAGTATATAATTCAATTGAAATATAATAATTATTTCAAAGAAACTTGCTTTCTCTCTCTCATGCACAGATTTATCCCTTCTCGTGTTCAATTGTCCGACACTTCCTCCCAGCCATGGTTCACAGAAGCTTGTGGCGAGGCAGTTGTCCTGAAACAATTTGCCTTTGCTTCATGAAAAGCAAACCAAACTTAGGGTCATCTCAGTTCCCTCCAGAAAGCTCATAACAAGTGTGTATCTACCCTCAGGAGAGGCAGAAAACGTCCTCCTAATCTCAAGTCTGAACTCTCAAACCTCTCTCCCTCCTCCAAATCCTGGTGGCGTCCAATCAAATCCTTTTCTGGTGTATGTTCCCCCTCCATCCCCTCCCTTACATCAAATGGCCGCACTGCTGATACCGCACGTGAAAAGGCTGAATGCCGAAACTCGGTGTTTGCATCAAAATATTGTGTCTGAAACCCTTCACTTTCTGTACCCAACTTCCCCAGTCGCACCCAACTGTCCCTGGACTCTGTGTCCTTTTCTTCTGACAAAGTGGAGAGTTTGCTGTCAAACCTCAACTCAGATTCTGCAAGTGGTCCAGAAGGCATCAGCCCTTCCTTTTCACTTCTTCCTCTTCTTCCACGTAAAACTTCTTCCACTTCTTCCCACCTCTTTATCTCTTTGCTGATGACTCCACCCTCTGTCGTATCAAATGTTATCCCTCAGCCTGGCAAGCCACAGCTTCTTTGCTTTCTGCAGATCTGGATAACATCACAAACTGGTCCAACACGTGGAACATGTCTTTCAATCCTGACAAATCTCACACTCTCACTATGTCTCTCCGAAGGACCATTTAGAACCCCCCCCTCTACTTTCTCAACAATCCTCTGGAAGAAGTCCTTTCATTCAAGCTTCTGAGTCTCACTATCTGCCGTGATCTTTCCTGGGATCACGGCACATTTCCAACCTGTCTTCCAAAGCCAGTTGACGACTGGGAATCCTCCATCGTGCAAACTCCTTCCTTGGCCCACCTGAGCTCCTGACCACAAACAAAGCTTTTGTCCGCAGTCTGACACCAAATAGGGTGTGCCATTATATAAAGGGTGTTCCAAAAAGTCCCAGATGACTTTGGTGGTTAATATATTTGGAACCCCAATTGATACGATACACTTTGGTGTATATGATGCAGAAACTCATAAAGATATGTGCACTCCATCAATACACGACAATGTGAGCTCCATTTGTCACACACAGGACATCAAGGTGGTACACAACCAAGTGCTTGCCATGTTCGGCTCAGCATGTTTGCATCCACCAATGCACATGCAGCTGTGATCTGAGAATGAAGATTCTGCAGGTTTGCCACCTTGGTGTTGCAGACAACATCTTTGATAAATCCCCACAGAAAAAAAATCAAGGGGGATTATGTCTGGTGATCATGGGGGCGAGGTTGTTGGTCTTTTTCAGCCAAGGCAGTGACCTGGAAATTTTGCATTCAGGACGGCTCAAACGACTAAGGCCCAATGAGGGGGAGTGCCGTCCTATGGAAAAAATTATATTGGGTTGTGGGTCTTCAATCTGTGGGAAGGATAATCCTTCCAACATGTTCATGTAAATTGTTGAGGTCGCTGTATCCTCCGCAGATTAAAACGGAGCCACCAAGTGGTCATGGAGAGGGCCTCACCACATATTGACCTTTGGACTGTCGCATGTATATTCAATGACCATGTGGGGGTTTTCAGAGCCCCCAGATCCTCACTTTGTGCTGGTTAACCTTCCCCGAAAAATGAAAGCAAGCTTTGTCTGTGAATATGACCTTTTTCAGGTAATCTTTGTCATCCTCTATGTGACTCTGCATTTCCAAGGCAAACACCTTGTGTTTGGGTCCATAATTTGGTTTGAATTCCTCAGGAATCTGCACCTTATAGGCATAAAGCTTCAGTCTTTTATGCAAAATCCCGTTCACGGTGGTGGTTCGTAGTCCCAGTTCTCTGGATGCACGTCAAATTGATTTGCTGGGACTTTGTTGAAATGATTCACACACTCGTTCAATGTCTGCTGCACTTGTACTGGGTAGACCGGTACTTTTCTGTTTCTGACAACTTCCAGTCTCCTTACACCTCTTGTACCACTCTTTGATACTCATCCAAGGATTCCTTCCATACTTTGTACGAAAATTATGCTGAACTTGTGAGTCGGATCTCGTCTCGATGAACCATTCGACGCACTGAGCTTTCTCCTGTGAAGTCGCCATTTTCTTTTACATTAAACCACGAGACCTGAAAATATAGAAAACTTTATGAGTTTCTCTATCATATAAACAAAGGGTATCGGTGTATCATTTGTGGTACTAAATATATTAATAACCAAAGTTGTCCAGATCTTTTTGAAATGCTCTGTACCATGTCCAGGCTTAGTGTCCACCTGTAATTTTAGGTTTGGCCACCAATGTTGTTGTGAGACAAGGGAGGAAAAGGCTGGAATGGCTGCACTTTGAATCCGTGTTCCTTGTACCACTCTTCAGTGTAATTCTTCACCCAATGTGATTCTTTATTTGGATGTGACTGTGCGATGGAGATATGGACAAAGTGATGATTGATTCAAAGATTACCCACAGTGTGCAGATTTGCAATGACATGGAATGTGTTGTTTTTTTTCATCTATATTAATCTATGCACAGTGCACAAAATCTAGCAATATGGCAGAGTAGGAAGGTAATGTGACTGAAGGAAGAAAGCCATGGTTGGTTTGTATATTGTGACAACAGGTTCATGTTATGCAACAAGTAAGAGAATGAATAATGAAACAAATGGTGAGAGAAGATGGGATGAACAGAGTAAGACAGATTGGATAGGGCAAGGTGAATGGGGAGAGAAAAGATGTTGTGCATCCCACAATCTTGAAGTCCTAAAGGGAAGTTTGTGCTTGAACAACTAAAGGAATGATATTTCACTAGCACAATAAAATAGGAACAAAGGAGTGGAAGTGAGCAGAAAGTCAGAATTTTGGGAGTTGAACAAGAATGGGTGGGGGGGGGGGGTGCTGCAAGAACGCACGTACCATCGAGGACTTCAGGAGGGTCAGAGAGTTTGAAAGAGCAGAGGAAGAGACAGTGCAAAACAGAGGCCACCATCCTGTCTCCGATGAGAGAGGAGCAGGCCTTAGGCTTCTCCTTCTTTGTGGGAGTTGCCGTTTATGTGGACTGAAAGGAAATATGTGAAGGCTTGACTGATTTTTGATGGAGGCATGCAAGGTAACTCCACGGCATGTCTAAAATAAGGCAGCATCACTGTGTGTTAAAACAAGTGTTGATAAGAAGTAAAGGTTCCACTCAAGGGTTCTGGGTAACCTTAACGTGGTAGCTTGTTGAACGAACTAACCTGTTTCTGGCATTTTTGAGTCGGGGTCCACAGTTGAATGAAAGGGAATTGTGGTGACACCCCATTGAGCCCAGCTTCATCATGATAGGTAGAGAACATCAATCCATGAGCTCAACATTCGAAGAAAGCAGTGATTTTCACGAATCACTGCTCACTTTCACTCTTTCATTCCTCTTTTTCCCCACCTTTGAAATAAACTCCCTCACTCTGTTCAATCCCATTCTTCCCTCCAGGCATTCAAAACAGCTGTTCACCACCACCTCTTATCATCCCCCATCCAAATCCGCAATCTTTTCTACCCCCTTTAATCCACCCCAAACCCACTTTCTTCAAATTCCCTGCTTTCCTTCCTGAAAGTCCTTGTAATGTCCATCTTGTATACCCCGTGTTCCCCGTCCCATACCTCTCCCTTCCACAGATATCCTAATGTCTCTGTTCCCCACTGATTTGTCCTTCCCTCTCATGCCTCCCTTGCTGTGCGTTGTGTGTTAGCTCTCATATGAGCCTCGACAAGGTATACAAAAAAAAACAAAAACAGCAAGCATTTTACACCTTCATATTATGTCTGCCTTCCTTTGTCCGTTCAATCCTGCTCTTCCCTCCAAGGTTTCTAGTTGGCAGTTCACCCCCACCTTCGTTGGCAATACACCACCTCCAATCCTACCTGTGGTCTTTTCTACCTTAATTAACCTCTTCTGCCTCTTCCTATATCTATGTGAACATCACAATGTTCCCTTCCCTCTTTCGTCTCCTCCTGTTCGTTTACCCCCTTATTGTGTACTGCACACAAGTTGTCTCACTATCAGTGTGCTGCCTTCTACTCTATCACCTCACTCTTCCATGAGCCTTGACTTTGAATGTAAAATGTAAATATAGAGAAATTACAGTCTTCAGAAAGTATTCACACCCCTTGACTTTTGTCAAATTTTGTTGTGTTACAGATTGATTTTAAAATGAATTAAATTTGATTTTTTTTTCACCAATCTATGCAAAATTCCTCATTATGACAAAACAAAAACATGTTTTCAGAAATTTTTACAAGTTAATTAAAAATTAAACACAGAAATATCTAATTTATGTAAGTATTCAGGCCCCTGAGTCAATACTTTGTAGAAGTGCCTTTGGGAGCGATTACAGCTTCAAATCTTCTTGGGTATGTCTGCATCAGATTTGCACATCTGGTTTGGGGATTTTCTCACATTCTTCCTTGCAACTTTGCTGAAACTCTGTCAAGTTTGATGTGGAGCGTCAGTTAACAGCAATCTTCAAGTCTGTCCACAGATTCTCAATGGGATTCAACTCTGGACTTTGGCTGGGTCACTCAAGAACTTTCACGTTCTTGTTCTGAAGCCGTTCAAGTGTTGCTTTGGCTGTATGCTTGGGGTCATTGTCCTGTTGGAACATAAACCTACACTGCAGTCTCAGGTCTTTTGCACTCTGAAGCAGGTTCTCCTCAAGGATTTGCTGGTATTTGGCTCCATTAATTGTTCCCTCTATCCTTATAAGTCTCCCAGTCCCTGCTGCTGAAAAGCATCCCCATAGCATTCTTCATGTTGGGGATGCTGTTAGATAGCTGATGAGCTGTGCTCGTTTTCCACAAGATATAGCGCTTTTCATTCAGTCCAAAGAGTTCAATTTTCATCTCACCAGACCACACAATATTTTATCTCATGCTCTCAGTCTTTCACCTGCCTTTATGCAAACTCCAGGTGTACTGTCATGTGTCTTTCTCTCAGGAGTGGCTTCTGTCTGGCCACTCCACCCAGAAAGCCGACATTTGTGAAGTGCTGCAGAGACTGTTGTCCTTCCAGCAGGTTCTCCGTCTGAGCCAAAGAACTCTGTAGTTCTTTCAGAATGGTCATTGGGTTCTTGGTCACTTGCCTGGTGACCAAGGTCCTTCTTGCCTGGTTGCTCAGTTTGGTCAGACGGCCAGCTCTAGGAAGAGTCTGGGTAGTGCCATATTCTTTCCATTTCCTACTAATGGAACTCACTGTGCTCTTGGGAACTTTCAACACTAAAAATGGCTTTATACCTTTCCCCAGATCTATCCACCCTCACAAATCCATCTCGGAGTTATACAGACAGTTCCTTGGACTTCTTGGTTGAATTTCTGCCCTGACATTCACTGTCAACTGTGGGACCTTCTATAGAAAGGTGTGTTTCTTTCTAAACCATGTCCAATCAATTGAATTGGCTACAAGTGGACTCCAATCAAGTCGAAGAGACATCTCAAAAATGATCAAAGGAAATTGGATGCACCTGAGCTCAATTTGGAGTGAATAGGAAAGGTGTTGAATACTTGTTGACGCAAGAAATTTCAACTTTTCACTGTAAATGAATTTGTAAAAAATTCTCAAAACTTGTTTTAACTTTGTCATTTTGAGGTATTTTGTGTAGATTTGTGACAAAAATATTTTTAATTGAATACATTTTAAATTCAGACTTTGACATAAAACGTGAAAAAGTCAAGGTGTGTGAATACTTTAGACACACATTTAGTGGAGGTGCGAGCAGTGCTTCCATTGTCATGATCAAAGAGCTAGAATGGAAGAGAATCTCGGCCTGAAAATGTTCTGGATATACAAAAGCTTGTTGCACAAATCTTTAAAAATGCGAATTGACCACCAGCTTAATGATAACGTTAAACTCTACATTCAGCTTTGACCACCAATGATGTCATCTCACACAGCACACCAATGCTAAGGTGTGTTTCTTGCCAATAAAGTTGCACATTAATCTTGGATAACTTCGGCTCGATTTGGTCAAAACTATTTAAACCGTCACGTGGCACTGTCTCCAGAGCATACCAAATACAGCGTGACACCTTACATTAGTAAAATTCAAATTGGATTTGTAAAATTAGTTAAATTTAATTTACATTCGTAAAATTTGTGACAATATTGCGGAAATCAATACGGTGACTTTGAAGTGGTTTATAAAAAAAAAAAATTGTAAATGAGGTCAAGACTTGTAGAAGTGCTATAAGACTACATGGAGCAGGACACAACAGAAGAAAAGGAACCAAGCTGTGGAGAGAGAGAGATAGATAGATAGATTAGATTAGAATACCAACAACAAAGTTGAAGGACCAAAAAAATAGGGAGACTTGGACAAATAGGGGGTGTGGGGAGAATGAGGGGGAGGGGAGGATGCATGGGGTGGACAAAAAAGATACAGAAGGAAGCCCACAGATAGGACAATCTGGAAGAAGGGCTTGGTGTGGGTGGGGTTAGCGAGGGTAGAAAGATCATGGTTTTGGATTGGGGATGATGCGAGATGGTGGAGAACAGCAGTCTTGAAGACCTGGAGGGAAGAATGAGATTTAAGAAAATGTGGAACTTTGTTTTACAGGTGGGGAAAAGAGGGACGAATGAGTGGAGGTGGGCAGTGATCCTGGATTTAGGTAGTTTCACCAGAAAGGGTTTGATGGTGGACCATGTGTGCCCAGGAGGAACCTAAGGGGACAAAGCACAGAAAGAACAGAGGGTGCAAGACCAGATAGGAAGTGGGAGAAAACAGAGAGACCACTGACCTGTGAGTGATAGGTCCATGGACTCAGCCTCAGCATGGGGGATTCCAATGATCTTGAAGGCCTTGGTTTCACGGCGTCAAGCTGAGAAAGATGTGGGACATGGGAGTCAGCCCAGAGGGGAGAGCAGTATTCCATCTAGGTGTGGATGAAGGCCTTGTAGGTGGATAGAAGTTCAGGTGTGCCAAGAGATGACTGTATGACAGAGGATGCCCAGATGGCGACTGGTTTTGGAGGTCAACTTTGAAATGTGGTTTCTTCAAGAGAGATCATGGCTGATAGTGAGACCCAGGAGTTTGAATGGCTGAACCTCTTCAAGAGGATTGTTAAGAAAGTAGATGGGAGGGTTGCCATATGGTCCTTTCAGAGTGAGAGATAGTGAGAGAGTGAGATTTGTCAGTAATGAAAGACATGTTCCAAATGTTTGACCAGATTGTGATTTTGTCATGATCTGACGATCGGGAAGAGGCTGCTGCCTTCCTATCTGAAGGATGAATTGATGACGATGATCTGACATCATTTCACATGCAGTTGCACGCGTCGTTTCAGATGTGTGAGCTCGAAACACAAACTTGTGCTCGACTCATTGTCGGTTTGACGTTCATCATGAAATGGTGTCTAAGCGAGGACCAGCTGATTGTAACCGACAGTGAGAGAGGGCGAGCATTGCCTCTCGCTCGCGGATCTCACACTGACGTGTGATTTCTGTGTGTGTTGCGCAAATTAAATTCCCTCTAATTGAAACACCCCAGTCCTGCGGTTCCCCCACACCACCGGTGCTTTTACAAATGCTCGGCCTCCAGCGGTGGTTCATTGATTGAGTAATTGTACCAGATCCCATCGGGGCAGCTGTTAAATGTGATATCAAATGGCCGTCATGCGTGCGTCCTTGCAGCAAGACTACATACACTAACTGCAGGATGTCTGCATCAAACCTTTGGCATGTGATGGACCAGCTTGGATTTGTAACCCACCGTTACCTTGTAGGGCAAACAAGGTCACGTTGTCATACATGGTGACACACGTACAGAAATTAGAAATGGTACCCTTGTACCTGGATCGACACATGGTATGTTTATGAATCAGATGAACAGTCGTTTATTTTTAACCTTTTACTTACTTCTCCATTCCTTGCATTGTGTGAGTGATATTTACAATCAGCTCGAATCATATTTTGTGACCTTTATGTGTGGATGGAACTGTACTCACGGGTACTCGTTACGTGTGCGTCGCCCTGCAAAGGTCTGTATCTCACATTGTTCACAATCCTAATTCTTAGTGTACTTTACTTTGGTTTTTTTATTTATTTATTTTTTCCAAATGCTAATAATTTTTTTTATCACAAACCACTCACTCCAATTGTTTGAATATCACTCCATGCATTTTGGCTCATGTTTGGTGTTGGCTTAATGGTTTTCGGTGGTGGGCTTGGGATCCTGTGATCCTGAGTTCAAATCCCACTCAGTCGTTGAATTAATATCAGGTGGGGTTCACTCTGCCTGTCATCCTTCTGAGGTCATCAAAATAAGTGGCAGCTTGCTAGTATCCTGCGTTGGAGTGGTCACCTGTCCAGTATTGTACCCAAGGAGACTGCTTTGGCAGCACCAATGCTCTGCATCTCGTATGGTCCTGATGGATGGCTGGATGGATGGATTTTGGTTCACCTGTCTTCCATTACCATTCTATATTTTATCATGAGTGCAAGTTTATCTTGAGAATGCCAATTTACTTTTTGTATATAAAACGTTTTGCAAGTACAGGTACCAATCCTTATTTTTCAATCCAGTTTGTGTCGCACATTATACGGCAACCACTCGTGTAAAACGAAATAAATGAAGGCTGAGCTTGCGCGATAGAGAAAACATCTGGGCAGGAATGACACAAGACAGAAACGTCTGGAACAATCATATACTTCAGGCTTTGTCCTGCAGTGGACCAAAAAAGGCTAAATGAATTGGGAATGAATGAACGATGCTATCTTCTTCATCATTTATATGACATGGCAGTAGAGACTGCACTCCTGCAGAAATCGTTTGATTTTGTTTGTATTTAAAAGGAAAATGTGTGTGTTTGGTTGGTAAGGAGTTCCAACTCTCAATGGACTATTTTGATGTGGGTGCGTGTGTATATAATATTGTTGCGGTTGTCTGAAGCAAGACGCTGTGAGCCGGATCAAGGTTGGATATTGACAATGGCAAATCGGCCCAGATGCTCTCAGCCGGATCAAGGGCCTATTTGCACCGATACCTAGCTCAACTTGGTAGTTTGTGGCCGACCGGGTGGCCTTCCAGATTTCTTTCCACGCTTGGCACCCAAAATGGTGGTGCGAGCAGATCGCTGCCTAATGGGAGAGTAATTTCAATCGAGTGTTACTCGCTCAAGTCCAAATTATCCTGTAAAGTCTAAATAATTATAAAAGTCAACACAGCTATTTTCCCACTGATCATGACAGTCTGAAGAACTCGATGAGACTGGTGAATTCAAAGTGTGTATTCAAATGGAGAGGAGAAGAGAACAGCAATGCACTCATCATAATCAACTTATTTACAATACAAGAGCTACATGCCCCGGGATTTTGGATGGTTGGAAGATCTCAATTATTCAATTATTTAAGACCTCAAGCATTCCACAGAAGAAGTACCAGAAAGAAATGACAGGACATGGAGGAACAATTACATCATGTTCTAGTGACAAGAAATCCTCAAGGGCAACAACCGAAGCGGCCAGAGTCAGGTGGGGGCTCATGGTCCTATGTATCAGCGGGAAAGCTGCCTGGCTGCCGCAAACATCTGGAATGGAGACCACATGCTTTCTATACAAATATCGACACGTATTCCTTTTACAGTACATTTTACATCACTCCTGCACGAAAACATGCAACAAATGAAATACAATATAATATCTGTTTCTAAGTTCTACATTCTTAAGCCCAGGAAGCCATCCATCTCTGTTGTACAAGAGCTATATACACAAATAAATTGTTGCGATTCTGCGAAACCGTCGCTTCTCAAGGCAAATGCATACAACATATAGCGGTCCGCAGGCAGTTATTTAATGAGTATTTGTTTTAGTTATCCCTTTCCTCATGTCTCGCGGGTATATGGGACAAGCTGCATTGCGAGGGATTTTAGTTCGTTCTTTAATGCCATTCTCTTAGGGTGGCTGACTTGGGATCTTTGGGTCCTGAGTTTGAGACCCATTGGCCACCGAATTAACACTAGGTGGGGTTGATTCAGCCTGTCATCCTTCCGAGGTTGGCGAAATGAGTACCAGTGCACTGGTATAGGGGCAGACCATCAGCGGCAGAGTCGCGCCTCAACAAAATGATAGCTACCTGGAAGCCAAGCTGCCGTACGCAAGAGGAAGAAAAAAAAGAATTACATTCTCTATTCATTTATCCATTACACTTTACTTCGCACACACGATTTCTGCTTCATGCAAGCATGCGCACCACAAGACCGCACGTTGACAGAGAGCTTCATTATCACATGTGGCCAAAACCCCATTCGAACCGCACACCATTCCCAATGGACACTGTTTCAACCTTCTCTGTACTCGAGCCACAATGCTACAACATTTTAACTACACCACAGCGCCTTCCTAAAAATCCCCACACTGAGATACGCTCGCCCACCTCACCACAACCACTCTCATTACTTCAACCTTCTCACCACAAAGCTTCACCAACCTCACCAGAACCGCTGCAAAATTCCGCGACCACAGTCGGCACCCTGGACGCTCACCACTGTCCTTGGAGGATATCGAAGAACCATGAACATTACCCACCATGGCAGATGCTTGAGTTCAGAACATATTGGCACATAGCTCGAAGCGCAAGTTTGCGCTGGGGTCCATTTGACCGCCTGGTTAGCCCTGAGGCTCCGCTAGGTAGCGACCCTTATTTGGTGCCCAGCACACGTTCGTGGCCGGAAAACGCTCCAAGGGACCCGCACCCCACATTAATCTTGGAGCTCCATCCCATCGCCAAATTCGGGGGGAAAATGAGGCCATTTTCGGCTTCGGAGCCTCGCAGGGGCAGGGCTACTTCTCGGGAAAGTGTCTGCGCAACAATGAGGGTGCTGAGGAATGCCTACAGATCGTTTTGATCCAAATTTTGGCTCCTCCTTCACCCAGAATCTTTAAAATCGTTGTGAAGGGATGATTCGAGAGTCCTCGCTGAAATTTTCACAACAGTCTCCTTTCTACAGTCTTCTGCAGAGGTCACATAGTCTTCTGGGTGCGAGGCGCCTGCTTCTTCTGAGTGCGGAAGGCTGGGCGAGGAGAAGAGTCCTGATCTGATTTGTGGCACAAGGAGAAAGGCGGAGCACAGCGCTGAGTGGTTGGAATGCCAGACCGATCATAGACATTAGCATTTACACTTAAACACTTTTTTTCACACGCCATTATATGCGTCTCTCTCTATCTCTATCTCTATCTCTATCTCTATCTCTATCTCTATCTCTATCTCTATCTCTATCTCTATCTCTATCTCTATCTCTATCTCTATCTCTCTCTCTCTCTCTCTCTCTCTCTCTCTCTCTCTCTCTCTCTCTCTCTCTCTCTCTCTCTCTCTCTCTCTCTCTCTCTCTCTCTCTCTCTCTCTCTCTCATTCTTCCTCTCTCTCTCTCTCATTCTTCCTCTCTCTCTCTCATTCTTTCTCTCTCTCTCTCTCATTCTTTCTCTCTCTCTCTCTCTCTCATTCTCTCTCTCTCTCTCTCTCTCTCATTCTCTCTCTCTCTCTCTCATTCTCTCTCTCTCTCTCTCTCTTTCTCTCATTCTCTCTCTCTCTCATTCTCTCTCTCTCTCTCATTCTCTCTCTCTCTCTCCCTCTCTCTCTCTCTCTCATTCTCTCTCTCTCTCATTCTTTCTCTCTCTCTCTCTCATTCTCTCTCTCTCTCTCATTCTCTCTCTCTCTCTCATTCTCTCTCTCTCTCTCTTTC
>NC_140965.1:85380311-85530489 GCF_056783735.1 Eptatretus burgeri
GCACAATAGTGTGTACGAGTCACTCACTCGGAAAAATGGAGTGACAATTACTCCACCTGATGGAGTTAGTGTTGAGAACGTGGTGATGGCTCTGGGAGAGCTCGTAGGAATCGAGAATGTTCTCGCCGCTTCGAAAATGAGCCAACGTGTCGTGGTCTACTTGTCGGAGGAGCGACACGTGGCTCAGGCGGTCCAAACCGGTCTATCCGTACCGCCAGACGTCTTCGTTAACGTTAGTTATCTCGATACGATGGCGGTAAAATTAACACTGTCTAACATCCCGCCCTTCTTCTCGAGTGAGGAGATTGTAGCTGCATTAAGCGTTTTTGGCACAGTTGTGTCACGAATCTCCATGATTCCACTTCGTCTCCGCTCTGACGCTTCGGTTCGCCACATCATGTCGTTCCGACGTCATTGCTATATCATTCTAAAAAACAACGCTCAATCGCTCAATGCAGTTATGACTTTAAAAAATAAAAACCGCAATTACCAGATTTATATCGCAACGGAGACCACAACTTGTTTTATCTGTGGTGAATCGGGACATTTAAAAAGCGATTGCCCCAAGAATATATTAAGTGGCATATCTAGTGTGGTCGAACCCATTGAGACGAATAGTGGTATATCTAGAGTCGGGAACGTTGGTGACGCTTCAAACTCGAACAATCTGCCTGGGCCGTCGAGAGTGGAGGTAAATCCCCCCCTGACAGATGACGAAAGCTTCACCGTTGTTCCTTCAAAAAGGAAACATAAATTAAAGCATCTAAATGATAACAATAGTCAAGATGTGACGGCGAGCTGTGCAAAAAAGATGGCGCCGGCTGCTGAGAATAATGACTCGTGTTTGGAAGCAACAATAGATGCTCTTTTTAAAACGAAAAATCGATTTGATGTAATTGCTCCAGAGGATGATGACTTTTTTGTCGGTGGGGTTAGTGAACATGAGGAGGAGATTGGTTTTGTGCAGCAGGGAGCACACGTGACCACTCCCATAGTCACAGGCACCTTGGATATTAACACCGAATCCACTGTAACCCCCCTCCCTGAAAAGACCAACAGTGAAATGTGTACCGTTTCTAAGTCACCAATTACTCCAAACCTGGTTGAATCAGGGTGTAAAGCTTCAACTAGTGAAACACCAGGTTCATCTCAAGCGGAATATAACGTTCCTTCCATTAGTATTCTTCCTCCTCCCCGTTTTCTTCACCCTCCCACTCCTCCTCCTCCTCCCCCTCCCACTTCTAATCTTCTTCCTCTTCCCACCCCTCCACCTCCCCCTATTCCACCTCCCCCCACTCCACCTCCCCCTACTCCACCTCCCCCACTCCTCCTCCCCCCACTCCTCCTCCCCCCACTCCTCCTCCCTCCACTCTTCCTTCCCCGACTCCTTCTCCCCCTTTGGAAGCGGAATGTGAGGCTTCCCTTATTAAACCATCAGCTCCATCTTTGGAGCATAACGATAATGTAATGGACACCGATCAGTACTCGGATTATGATTCGGACAGGGCCTCATCACTTGTTTCTTGTAGCAGTGCTGAAGCATGGAATGATCCAGTTTCCCAAGATTCGGAGAGTGTTACCAGTGTTCCACCTGCTGATATCATAAAGTTTCTTCATGACACCTTTCGTAAGAAACATGTTAAAATTAAAAACTTTTTCCCTGACTTGTCCGGCTTTATAATCTCTGCGAAGCTTTTGCTCCTCAAAGCCGGACAGCTTGGTGTGACGGAATCACAAGTGTATCGACTCCGGAAATGCATCCTCAAAGCAAAGAATGAGCTGCAGACACAGAGAGACTAAGTTTTTGACACACCCTAACTCTATGTTAGCCTATGGCCTTCTCTATAGCGAGTTTAAATATTAATGGGGGACGCTCCTCCATCCGTAAAGCAGAAGTTAAACAGTTTGTTGAGACAAATCACATTGATGTTTTGCTTTTGCAAGAAACAAGATGCAGCTCCTCTTGTGCAAGTGAATGGCAAAGGATAATGAGGGGAAAATGGTTTTTTAGTAGTCTGGAACACCCAAGGGCTGGGGTGGCTGTTTATTTACAACCTTCCTTTTGCAGTCCCAGTGTTGTTTTTAATGAGATTATCAAAGGGTATTTGATTTCACTCACCTTCACGCATAATGGCTTAAAACACACCGTACTGAATGTCTACGCACCTAGCGATAGCACAGAGAGACTCGCCTTTTACACACACTTAGAAACGTCTCTTGTACACATTGATTTTGATGGACTTGTCTGCTTGGGTGGAGATTTTAACTGCACGATGGACCCCACCATTGATCGTAATGGAGAGGAGCCGCACCCAGCAAGCGCAGCGCCTTTGTTGAGAGCCTTGTCCAAGTTCTCCCTGGTTGATGTGTGGAGAATCCGCAATCTTTCTCTCCGCCAATACACGTGGAGTCGGTGTTCAAAAGGCCACGTATCACTTGCAAGATTGGACCGTTTCTACATCAACAGTACCTTTTTAAATGTTGTGAGCAATATGGACATTATTCCGAGCGGCTTCTCAGACCATCACATGGTCGCACTTCGGATTCACCAACCAGTTCGGAATCGTGGTGCTGCCTACTGGACCTTCAACGCAAGCCTTTTGGATGGCCAACTGTTTGTCGATGCCTTTGGTGTGTTCTGGAGAGCCTTGCTCCAACGTAAAACTTCCTTCCCCTGCCTTGGAAAATGGTGGGACAACGTCAAAGTGCAAATAAGATCCTTTTGCCAACAATATGGAGTCGACCACACCAAATATGACTCTGCCCTTCAATCCTTGCTTGCCAAAGAAATATTATATTTGCAGACCAACCTCTTGGCCTCAAATCATGAAAGAACCAACCTCTTGCTGGCGAAGAAAAAAGCTCTTCTTGCTGGACTTTGTGCAAAGCAAGCCAGAGGAGCGCTGATTCGTCTCCGACTGGAGAATTTGTGCTACCTGGACACCTCCTCTAAGTTCTTTTTTGGACTGGAAGATCAAACAAAGAGAAGTCAGCAGATAACTTCAGTAAGGACAAAGGAAGGAAGGATAACACACAATCAAAAAGATGTCAGAGCCTCACTCAGACACTACTTTACTGAACTTTATCATGCTCCGAAAATTGACAACAAAATGGTAACAGTGCTGACTTCTTCCTTACCTACCTTGTCAAAATCTGCAGTTATACAAATGGACAAGGAAGTAACTTTGGAGGAACTCCAAGCTGCTCTTCAAACTCTACCCTCGGGTAAGGCCTCCGGCCTGGATGGAATTCCTGCGGAATTTTATAAAACCTTTTGGGACCTCCTCGGACCAGAACTACTTGAGGTTATAATCGACGGTCGACGATCAGGCTCACTGCCATTAAGCTGCCGGAGGGCTGTCCTCGCCCTTATCCCCAAAAAGGAGACCTTCAGCAACCACACAACTGGCGTCCCATCTCATTACTCTGTGCAGACTACAAAATATTTTCCAAGGCCCTTGCCAACCGCCTTAAAGCCATAATCGAGGAGATCGTACACCCAGATCAGTCTTACTGTGTCCCGAAGAGGACAATTCATGACAGTATCTTTATTGTGCGTGATATAATTGACATCTGTTCTCTTGAGCAAAGAAATGTCGGGTTGGTGTTCTTAGATCAAGAAAAGGCCTTTGATACCATTGATCATTTTTATCTTTTCTCTGTTTTACGGGGGTTTGGTTTTGGGGAAAATTTTATCTCTCATGTGCAGTTACTGTATAACAACACTTTTAGTCTCTTAAAGGTTAACAACATTTTATGTCCCCCTTTCCCGGTTAATAGAGGCATTCGTCAAGGGTGCCCTCTTTCTGGCCTCCTGTACTCTCTTGCGATTGAGCCTTTACTCGTTCGGTTGCGTGCACGTCTTCTTGGTTTCCTTCCTCAACCAATGGCGAACCCGTTTAAAGTGATTGCTTATGCAGATGATCTTTGTGCAATCGTTCGCTCGAATGAGGACGTCTCAGCCTTGGTCCGTTGCATTCATGAATTTGGTTTGGCAAGTTCCACAAAAGTGAACTGGGGAAAAAGCAGAGCTCTCCATCTTGGTCCACAAAATGGCGCCATTCCTCCGACTCTTCCCGAGAAACTTAAATGGGAAAGGGATGGAATTCTTTACCTAGGCGTCTTTCTTGGAACTGAGAACTTCATTTTAAAAAACTGGGAATCTCTAATAATTAAAACTGAGAGACGTTTACGAAAGTGGAAGGGCTTACTTTGTCAACTCTCCTATCGGGGCCGAACCCTTGTTATCAACAACCTTGCAGCATCAATGCTTTGGCACGTTTTTATAGCACTGCAGCCCCCAGATTTGTTTCTTAAAAAATTACAATCAATTCTTATTGACTTCTTTTGGGGAGGAAAGCATTGGCTCCAACCTGGTGTGTTAAACCTGCCTGTTGCTGAAGGAGGACAGGGGCTGATTGCTATTACCAGCAAGGTGATGGCTTTTCGCCTCCTTTCACTTCGCAGACTGCTGTACACGGACGTCTCGTGGAAGGCCTTGGCTCACTGCCTGCTTCGGCAGGCGGGGAAACTCGGCTACGATCAGCAACTGTTCCTTATTGACACCAAGAAAGTTGATATAGCATCAGTCCCCCTGTTTTATAGAAGCATGCTGAAGGCATGGCAGGCAGTCACTGTTCGCCGAAATAACAATGACTACTCCCTGGAAATGTTTTTAAATGAGCCTATCTTTTTAAACCCCATTTTTGAAGGGGTCTGCAGCAATTATATTCTTGTGCAGAAGTTTATTGATGCTGGATGTACGAAGGTAAAAGATCTCAGAACTCCTTCTCCTTATAAGTGGAAGCCAGCTGCTGACGTCGCTGTGGCCACTGGAGTGAGGTCCATTCGAATTATTGGGAGAATCTTTTCTGTGATTCTGCGCTTTTTCAAGCAAACTAATCTGAAATGGATTCCACAGGTAGAAGCTAACCTTTCTTTATCCCTACATCCCTTTCCAGAGCTTTTGCTTCATTTTCAAGGTTTCACCTCCTTTAAATTGATGGAAAAATCTTCTGTTTACGCTTTGTGTGTTAAAACTCTTGTTCCCGATAGACCTGCGGAACCACAAGCACATTGGGGGAGAATGCTTCAGACCACTCATTCTACTTCGATCAACTGGCATGTTATGTACAAGGCACCCACTGCCAAGCGCTCCGGAGATTTGCAGTGGCGACTGGCACATTACATTTTACCATCCAATGTTTTATCTCATCGTATATGTCCCGATAACACAGAATTGTGTCCCTTCTGCGGTGCCACAGAAACTATTTTTCACATTTTTATTGATTGCTCAAGGTTGGCACCCCTTTTTACAGTCTTATCACATGCTATCCGGGGACTCGGCCTAACTTTTACTTGTTGTGGTTTTGTTTACGGTTTTAGCATCTTCCACCAGCGTAAATACGAGTGCCTGTTAGCAAATTATTTGTCCTCTGAAGCGAAGCTTGCTATATACATGTCAAGGAAACGAAAAATTCAAGATGTTTGTGATTCTGTTTCCGATGTTGTTTATCTCTTTAAAACCTTGGTCACAGCACGAGTGCACCTTGAAATTAATTCCAGTGATTGTACACTGTTCTCACAACAGTGGTGTGTGAACACATCCTTATGTGAACTTGTTGATGGTGTACTTACATTGAAGTTTTAATTTACCTTGTTTCTTTGTTGGGCAATGCTCAGGCATTTGCTTGTACTGGTATAACTTCTCTTGTTACATCATGATCCCAAACAATCAAGAGGCCAAAAGTGTCTGTGTCTCTCTCTCTCTCTGTCTCTCTCTCTCTGTCTCTCTCTCTCTCTCTCGCTTGGCACGCACGTGCAAACGCCAGGGGCTGTTGCTCAGTCTCTGGCGGTACGTGTGGAGCCTGTGTTGCTTTCTCTCTCTCTCTATCATCTCTCTCTCTCTCTCTAATATATTTTTTGGGGGTGTTCCTCGTGTATAAATTGTTATCAATGCTTTATCGATTACTTGAAAATTGAATTGGTTTCTTCTCTTCTTTTTTCCACTCTTGTATATAATCCTTTGCTTTGTTGTATTGAATTTTTACCTTTTATACTTTTTTGTAATAAAAGGACATAAAAGTCAAAGTCTCTCTCTCTCTCTCTCTCTCTCTCTCTCTCTCTCTCTCTCTCTCTCTCTTTCTCTTTCTTTCTCTCTCTTTCTCTTTCTCTCTCTTTCTCTTTCTCTCTCTTTCTCTTTCTCTCTCTCTCTCTTTCTCTCTCTCTCTCTTTCTCTCTTTCTCTCTCTCTCTCTTTCTCTCTTTCTCTCTTTCTCTCTTTCTCTCTTTCTCTCTCTCTCTCTTTCTCTCTTTCTCTCTTTCTCTCTTTCTCTCTTTCTCTCTTTCTCTCTTTCTCTCTTTCTCTCTTTCTCTCTTTCTCTCTTTCTCTCTTTCTCTCTTTCTCTCTTTCTCTCTTTCTCTCTTTCTCTCTTTCTCTCTTTCTCTCTTTCTCTCTCTCTCTCTCTTTCTCTCTTTCTCTCTTTCTCTCTTTCTCTCTTTCTCTCTTTCTCTCTTTCTCTCTTTCTCTCTTTCTCTCTTTCTCTCTTTCTCTCTTTCTCTCTTTCTCTCTTTCTCTCTTTCTCTCTTTCTCTCTTTCTCTCTTTCTCTCTTTCTCTCTTTCTCTCTTTCTCTCTTTCTCTCTTTCTCTCTTTCTCTCTTTCTCTCTTTCTCTCTTTCTCTCTTTCTCTCTTTCTCTCTTTCTCTCTTTCTCTCTTTCTCTCTTTCTCTCTTTCTCTCTTTCTCTCTTTCTCTCTTTCTCTCTTTCTCTCTCCCTCATCTTCTGTCTCACCTGCTGTGGATGCACAATAACTAAAAGAGCAACCTAAAGATATGCAACTCTTCATTTTTACTCTCTGCACCCCACCTGCATTCATTGCACCCCATTTTCACCTCCCCACTCAAGCACCATAGACACCCCCCAGTTTTCTTCCCTCGAGCCCCCTCCTAAGTGACTGGGTTTGTGCTGGTCGACCGCACCAGGTACAATAGGGGTCGTTTACTCCTTGTACTTTCTCTTATCTTTCTATCTATTCTAATTTCCTCGGGTGTGTATGTGTGTGTCTGATGGTGCCTGTAATGGTTGCATAAGATAAGATTGTAGAAGTTTGTCTCAGATTAGCTCTGCACTGTCTTTTGTAAATAAAACCACAGGTGCGGGAGAGTGAGCCTTTGGTGGACGCAGCCTATCCAATGACAGTTGCGGCTCTCGCCCCAACATTAGTATCACCGGTGAGACCATTGTGACAGTGTGTTGGGTTGCTCTGTAGTGCAGTTGTGTCTGGACAGGAGCGATTTGGAATATGAAACCTTGGGCCAGGTGTGCTCTTACACCATTCTTAATAGGTTGATTAAATTGCTCATCCCACATTGGCTTGTGGGTTGTGGATGTGCTTGATCCCTCTATCGCTGAAGAAAGTGGATAACTCAGCAGAGATGAACTGGGGCCCATTATGATAGGGAGGTGACTGATGCCACAGGAAAGACTTCAGCCATTTGGAATGATGATCATAGATGACTACAAGGTAGCACTGGTGCTGGGGTACACTATGCATTTCCCCAAAGATGTCCATCTGCAGGTGCTCTGAGGGTTTGGAAAGCTTGGACAGCAGTTGTTGGGGTTGTGGGGCAGGCTGGCCTGTTTTGGCCGCACAGTTCCTCATCATTACCTCAACATCATGGTTGATATCAGGCCACCCCACAAGGTCCCAGCACTGTTGTTTCAATCTGACTATACCCAGGTGTTCCTCATGTGCCATAGCCAGCACTCGTGCACGCAGAGCACACAGTATGGCTGGAGAGTGACCCTGAGCCACACAGATGTCATTCCAACACGACAGCTCCTCCTTGATCCTGGTGAATGGTGCGAGCTCATCGGGCACCTGGGTAGGTTAGCCACCTGTGATGTAGGAATGCAGGGTGCAGAAGAGAGGGTACTCTGCCTGATGCATGTTGGAGCTCAGGAAGTGAAATTGCAGCCTGAGAAGGGTGCGCAGCACTTGTATCAAATCATCCTCTGTGTATGTTAGCTGACCAGCAGATGCAGAAGCAACGACCGCTCTGGAAAGTAGGTCCACCACCATGTTGTCCCAGCTTGGTCTGAAGTGAAGCGTGAAATTGTACTGTTATAGGTGATCTGTCCATCTGTGGAGTCACAGCGGTCTGTATTCCATGCCCAAGGTGGACTTCAAGGCTGTAAGAGACTAGTGTTCTGTGCGAAGTGTAAATGCTCAGGTATATAGTTACATGTGCCAGCATTCACATTTCCAGATGCACGCTAGCATCTCACCTTCCCCCACCAAGTATTTATGTCTGGAGGGCTTAATGACCAAGAGGTGAAAGTGATAAGTTTCTCTGTCCCATTCTGCATTTTGGAGAGGACAGCCCCCAATGCCTTGGCAGTTGCATCACGGGTGCCCAAGGTGGGGCTGGTGAGGTGGAAGTGTGCCAGGAAGGGTGCTGTGGTGAGCTAACACTTCAGTTGGTGTACGGACTCTTGGCAGTCTGCAGTCCAGACCCACGGAGTCTCTTTCTTCAGCAGCTGATGCAGGGGTGATGTTGAGGCTGAGGACTGCGGCAAGAAGTGGAGATAATATGCCTGTCATATCCAGAAAAGAGGCGAGCCGTGCGGTGGATGTAGGCTCTGGAATGTGGTGGATCACATCGGAGTTGGATTGTAGTACAATGAATGGTACATTTGTAGTACAGTATGCAGAATGTAGTACACACCATGGTACGCTGAATTCTGTGGTGATTAAGTTGCTCTGAAACAACTTGCATTCTCTTCCTGAAAGGCAAATCCGACCAAAGGCAATCTCAGTGCATTCCAATAAATCCACAACAATACATTATGTGCCCACTCTTAGAAGAGCCAGAAAACAACATCTGTCCATCCTCAAGAATGAACTTTCAAACTTGTCTTCCTTGTCTAAAACCTGGTGCCACCTTGTTAAGTCTGTCTCTGGAGTATGCTCCCTTTCCATCCCTTCCCTTTCTTCAAATGGCAACACAGCCGACTCCGCTCATGATAAGGATGAATGCCTCAATTCTGCGATTGCTTTCAAATATTGTGTCCCTAACCCCTCACTCTTGGGACCCATCCTTCCCAGTCATACCCAATTGCTCCTGGACTCTGTGTCTTTTGCACATGAGAAGGTGGAGAAAGTTCTTTCAACCCTCGACTCTGCTACTGGACCATACGGCATCAGCTCACATGTCCTAAAAACCTCCCTTGCTGCTCTTGCACATCCTCTCTCTGCCCTTTTCACCATGTCACTTGTGCTTGGTCACCTTTCATCGGCTTGGAAATTCACCAACGTCACTGCATTGCATAAAAATATGCAAAATCTGATCCCCTAAACTACAGATTGATCAGCTTACTTCCAATCATCACCAAGGTCACGGAATCCATCATCACAGTTGAAATGAAATCCTTTTTCTCCAACAACCTCATCTCAGATCACCAATTTGGTTGCTGACCAGGTCATTCCACCTTTAACATGTTGATTCTACTCACCCAACAACGGATGGAGGCCCTCAATGTCAGACATGAGATCAGAGCCGTCACTCTTGACACATGTTGTGCTTTGGATACAGTCTGGCATCCAGTCTTACTCTCCAAACTTTCTGTCTATGGCATCCAAGGCCAACTCCACACATGGCTTCCCAACTCCCTCCACTCTCTTATCCAACGTGTAGCACTCAACGGAGTCTTTTAATCTCATCCACCTATAAAGGCTGGAGAGCCCGAAGGCAGTGTTATGCAGCCCATCTTATTCCTGATCTTCATCAATTATCTCTGTCTTTCTGGAAAATCTTCGTTGTCTATTTGCTGATGACTCCACTCTTTGCCGTGACATCCCTCATCCTTCAGACAGGTAAGCTGCAGCTTCTTCACTCTCCTCAGACCTTGAAAAAAAAAATCACAAGGTGATCAAACACTTGGAATATGTCTTTCAGTCCTGACAAATCTTACACTCTCACTATTTCTCTCTGAAAGGACCATCTGGCAAACCCTCCTCTCTACTTTCTTAAAACCTCTTGAGGAAGTTCAGTCATTCAAAGTCCTGTGTCTTACTATTGGCCATGATCTTCTTTGGGCAAACTGCATTTAAAAGTTGGTCTTCAAAGCCATCCGCTCATTGGGCATCCTCCATCATACAAGGTCCTTCCTTGGCACATCTAGACTCCTATCCATTGACGAGGCCTTCATCCACAGCTTGATAGAGTACTGCTTTCACCCTCTGGACTGGCTCGTCTGCCTCACGTATTGCTCAGCTTGACACCATGGAAACCAAGGCCTTTAAGATGATTGGAATCTCCTGCGATGAAGCCGATTCTATCGTCTTATCACTTCGATATTGCAGAGAGGTCGGTGATCTCTCTCTGTCTTCTCCTGCCTCCTTTGTGGTCTTGCACCCTCTGCTGTTTCTGTGCTTTTGTCATCACACCCCCCCCCCCGCCAGGGTTCTGCAAGGCTCAGAAGACCCACCATCAACACCCTTCTGGTGAAACTACCTAAATCCAGGATCACTCCTCACCTCCACTCATTTGTTCCTGTTTTTTTTTTCCTGCTTGTGGAATCAACTTCCACATCCTTTTCAATCTCATTCTTCCCTTGAGGGCTTCAAGACAGCTAGCTGTTCACCACCATTTCAGATCGTGGCCATTGCAAAAACATTGCAAAAATTTCTACCTTCAGTAACCCTCCCAAATCCTTCATCCTTCCAATTTTCCAGTTTTTCCCTCCTTGGAGTTTCCTTCTGTATTCATCTCGTCCACCCCATCCATCCATCCATTAGGACCATACTCTGTGCAGAGCGTTGGTGCCGCCGAAGCAGTCTCCTTGGCTATTGGGAACAATCCTGGACGGGTCGCCACTCCGACACAGTATACCAGCATGCTGGCACTCATTTTGCCGACCTCGGAAGGATGACAGGCAGAGTCAACCCCACCTGGTGTTAATTCAACAGCTGAGCGGGATTTGAACTCAGGACCCTAGGATCCCAAGCCCACTACCTTAACCATTAAGCCAACACCAGGCATGTCCACCCCATGCATGCATGTTTTGTGTCCTGTCTTTCTCTGTTACATCCTCATTCGTTCATTGTACTAGCACTTCAACGAGCCTCGACTATGTGTTCAAAAAATAGAAGCAAACTAGAACAGCACTCGGTAGAGCGCAAATCCCTGCCAGACTGAACTGTTTATACTTTGTATCCCACTGATAGGCTGGAACTGAATCAAAATCGAATCGGCTTGTTCTTGTAGCCTAACCAACTCATCCACCTAGTTGTGTCATAACTCATCCACTACTTATTGAAATATCATATGATATATCGTTTTGACATCTCTCAATGGCCAAGAATCACTCCAAAAAAAAAATTGTCGTTTCCGGATCTGAATCTTCACCAAAATCGAATCAATTTGTCCTTGTCACACCCCCAATCTGTCCACCTGATATCGTCCAACTCCATCTACAACTTTCTGAGATATCCTGCTCACAGACAAGCAGACAAGGGTGTAATCATAACCTCCATCCACATTCGGTGGCGGAGGTAACAAAATGAGATTTGCAACGAAGCTGAAGTGATGTTTGTTTGTTTTTTCTCCCGCCATATTTAAGCAGCAAGGTTGGCTGATGAAGGGGGTTGCAGTATGTCCAAGAGCTACACACACTCACCTCCAAGCTGTCTTACCTGGGTTTGAATCTTGGCCCAGCCATAAACTGTCATGTCAGTGTTTTGCAGGCAGACGAGGCAGCAATGTGTGTTCTCTATCCGTTTTAATTGCTGAGCATCAAAGAAGGAAGCAGCACGTATCATTTTAAAAGTCTTTGGTGTGACTCGACCAGGATTCACACCGTGACTGACCTCCCAGACTCAGAGCAGACGCTTTGACCATTACCCCACTGAAACCTTGGAACATCAATTTGCTGATTTTTTTTTAGGATGGCCGAAACGTTCGCATATTCGACTCGAAGATGTCTTAGCTGCGTTCGAATCTTGACTCAGCTATAAAATAGCAGCTTGTTGTTTCACAAACGTGTCGATTCAAAAGTGTGTGCGTGCCATCACTCAGATGAACGTTAAACTGGGAGTCATGTCTGCTGGAATTTGTTGGTGGATGTTAAAGATCCCACCATGTCTTTCATGAAGAGTGGGCAAGTTTTCCCTCAGAGTATCCTCTGTGTTCATCGTGTCCACTCCATGCATGTTTTGTGTCCTGTCTTTCTCTGTTCCATCCTGATTCGTTCATTGTACTAGCACTTCCATGAGCCTCGACTATGTATAGTCTAGGTAGCTATCGTGGAACATCAATTTGCTGATTCCAGGAAGCAATCGTGAAAGACTTGAGCCAAACTTTCACCCTCCCCACCTCACTCCCCACCCTCCCAGCCAACCCCACAGGAACAAGAAGAATTTGGCTGACGAAGCTGGTTGTCGCTGACTTCCGAGCAGATGGAAGATGTCCTCGGGCAAATTATTGGGTGAATAGAGCAGAATGTTTGTGAAGTGCAACATCTCGTCTTTTGATTAAATCTACCAGCAAAACGACGGGTAAAAATGCTTCGTAGCAGATAAATTTCAGTCTATGCATTTCCAAAGTGTTCTTGGAGTCATTGAAGTCGAGGTTCTTTGGTCTTATTGTGAGTGACAAAGTAACTCTTCAGACGAGGCTTCTGCAGCAGAATCCTAGGATACTATCCATACTGAGCCATCACGTTAATCCATGCTTGAGAATCTTTCTGTACTTGTGATCACAGAATGAAGTGATGTCATTGAGCTAAGCTTTTTGTTGCGTACTTTTATCAAAGTTGTGGTGGAGGTCCACTCGGAGATCATCAATTGAGAAGCCACTTGTAAGAGTGAAGTCGTCGAATGCGTGGTTGACCATATTGTGTAGTACTGTATGTGAGTGACAGTTACATCCACCTGTGAATACATCGGGATTTTTCTTCTTGAAGTATGTGCACAATCCTGTGTGTTTTCAAGATTTACGCTTGCATTGTCGACACTTAGAGCCACTGTGTTTTCCCACTGGATATTATCTGCTCGATATTTGTCCTCCACTTTCTCAAAGATGCTCAATCCTGTACAGTTTGATATCAGGCACATCCTCCAGAAATTTGTGGTGACTTCGGCCTGGTTTACGTCAATATAATCTGCACAAGTGGATACATTGTCTCCACTCCTGACTCACTCGCTTCGTAAATTGCAAGAAAGAAAGGATGTGGTTTCATTTCGTCTAAGAGCGGCTGTAACATGGACGGTACCAAGGCGTGCGTGATGATTACAGTTCTTTTCCGCTGCATGGGCTATCTGATGCGTACTTTTTGGAGACGTCTCCAGGGAATATCTTTGCAAAGAGTGGTCTGACATGGTCAGTGGAGGAAAATGGTATGTTTTGCTCCACTATATGTCCAGCATAAAGAACCTCTGCTTTAGTCACCAGCTCTTCGGTGTGAGAAACTTTATCAAGGAAGAAACTATTGACTGAGGAGCTGCTTTTGACTGCTTTTTCCATTTTTTGTTTTGAGTACTTGCTACATGTCTCCTGATGTCATTGATTGACCTTGAATGAGCATGTCCATACATTACAAACTGCCATTTATGGGTCTGCTTCCTTTGGTCTCATGAAAGGATAGTGAGAAATCCATTCTTTTCTGAAAGCAGTTTCTGAGTGACAGACCTTTTTTATATTTTCAATCATCTTTTCAATCGTGTGGCATGAGCTATCCACTATCATCTACATCATTGTCATCATCACGCAATTATGCCTGGTGTTGGCTTAATGTTTAGGGTGGCTGGTTTGGGTTCCCAGGGTTCTGAGTTGTATTCCTGCTCAGCTGTTGAATTAATACCAGGTGGGGTTGACAGCCTGTCATCCTTCCGAGGTCGGCAAAATGACTACCACCTTGCTGGGATGATTGAGCCATTCGAGTACCCTGCATCGGAGTGGTGACAGAATTGTGCCCAATAGCCCAGGCGACTGCTTCAGCAGCATGTACAGGGTATGGTCCTGATGGATAGATGGATGGATCACACAACTCCAATGTGCCTGCAGAAAGAAAACAACATAGACTAATCAGTAATGATAAGGAGATTCCAAGTAAGACAACTTCAAAATATATTCAAACTCTGTGATTGGGGAGACACGATATTCACCAGAAAGTTTACGTCGAGTATGGATATGGATCTGCAAATACTTTGTCATGGACAGAACCAAAATTTTCTAGCACCTCACAGGTCACACAACCAAAGACATCTTCAACTAGAAGGGCACCCGGTAGAGCGCATACCTCCGCCACACAATGCCTGATCCACGAGAACATATCGGGCCTATTACATTTTTGAAATGTCGTGCTATACAGTACTATATCTTTTTTGGCCCAATCTCTCAATGGTGCAGAATCCCTTATAAATTAAATAATTATCGTATCCAGATCCGGATTCGGATCTTCACCAAAATAGATTCAATTCGTCCGTGCCACACACCCTACATGTCCACCAAGTTTCATTCGAATCTGTCCACAACTTTTTGAGATATCGTGCTATATACAATTTTGACCCTATCTCTCAATGATGAAGAATTGCTTTTAAAATTCTAGTCGTCAAATCCAGATCCAGCTCTTCACCAAAATCTGATCAGTTCGTCCTTGTCACATGCCCAATCTGTCAACAACTTTTTGAGATATTCTGCACACAAACAAACAGACAAACAAGAAGAAGACATCATGCAGAGCACGTTACTTACAAAATCAACAAAACAAATTTCACCTCAAAAATATTTGGTGCTTGAACATTCTATTCGTACATACTTTATAGACGTACTTGCATACAGACAAGGGAACAGAATAATAAAAGAAAAATCCCTCCTTTATCCCAGCACTTAGCTGCGTGCCCAGGGATCTTCTTCAAAAGCTTGAAGGTCACCAAACTGCTTCCTCACTGTCTGGGAAAATGCACTCAAAATGGCGCCCAGTCTCTCTCTGGGTGAGATGTGCAGGCGATAATTTGGAGACGGTATTCGACGTCAGGGCTCAGGAACTGCCACCCGGCTTCCTCGTCGATTGCGTTGGCCGACACAGCTGCTGTCTTCGGTGATATACACGAGGCTTCGAGGTCAGTCTCTCACGATCAGCCAAGAGTCGATGGCTCGCATCTTACTCCACCACGTGAGCCATTTCACCTCAGCACAAATATGGCAATCATGCCGTCTTCTTCGTGCATCAAAGGAAAACCATCCCTAATGCCCTGATCTTTTGACCGCCGATCCTGCCTCTCTCACTTCTCTCCCGCTTTGAGCCTTCGTCTCCAACCGTGTCTCTCTTCTCCTGCCATTTTCACCTCACCTGTGCATTTGCTTCTTGCTATGAGCTGCTTCCCCATCCTCTATGATCGCCTGCCTCCTACCCGATCTTCTTCGTCCTCCTCACAAACACACAATCTTCACGGCTCAGCCGAACAGTCAACAGCTAGCACCTTGCCCAGCACGCCGCGAATTCACACAGCATAAGCATGAGAATTGCGCAGCCTTCGTCGTGCTGAGAAGAGAGCAAAGCGAGAGCCTCCATGTTGGAATGTTTCTCCCTCGACTACTGGTTCGACCCTTACTCCACACTCGTGCATCCCTTTCTCGCTTTGAGCTCCTTCCCTAATCTGCTACCTCCTCGCTCTTCTTCCTCTCTCACGTCATGCCCATCATTCTCAGCCTCGGGCGTGTGACTTCGCCCACCGTCACCCTTGGAGGCGAGGCTTTCTCCTTCTTGGTTATGCAACTCAGCTGTAATGGCAGTTGCCATTACAAAAACATAATTCTATTATTGCTGGTTTGTAATACAAAAACATAGGGAAAAGTCATACTGGGGGAAATTATCCTTAATCCCTATCTAATTAAGACCACACCATCCCCGTGTTGTGACAATTAATACTTGCGCTCACAGTTTCCTTACTTAGTAATACATCGATATATCTCCAACATGTCCATGGGCCAAGCAACTCTATACGATCCTACCTCTCCTATGAAATTCCTTCATCTCCCCGAAAAACATCACATTACTTTGTAGACATACTCACATTCGAATTGTACAGACTTTAGAAACATACTCGTATTGTAATTGCACATACTTTATGGACATACTCGTATTCTAATTGTAATACTTTATACACGTACTCTCATTCTAATTGTCATACATTATTGATGTACTTGTATTTGAATTGTAATAATTTGTACACATACTCACATTCGAATTGTAATACTTTAAACACATACAGTCTAATTGTACATACTTTATGCATGGACTCGCATTCTAATTTACATATTTTATGGACGTACTCGCATTATAATTCTACATACTTTATACACGTACTCACATTCGTATTTTACATACTTTATAG
Source organism: Eptatretus burgeri (assembly GCF_056783735.1). Classification (NCBI taxonomy): domain Eukaryota; kingdom Metazoa; phylum Chordata; class Myxini; order Myxiniformes; family Myxinidae; genus Eptatretus; species Eptatretus burgeri. The sequence goes on from NC_140965.1 coordinate 85,396,708, forward strand.
ATGTACTCACATTCGAATTGTACAGACTTTATAAACATACTCGTATTGTAATTGCACATACTTTATGGACATACCCGTATTCTAATTGTACATACTTTATACACGTACTCTCCTTCTAATTGTCATACATTATTGATGTACTCATATTTGAATTGTAATAATTTGTACTCATACTCACATTCAAATTGTAATACTTTACACACATACTCACAGTCTAATTGTACATACTTTATGGACGTACTCACATTATAATTGTATATACTTCATATACGTACTCGCATTCTAATTGTACATTCTTTATACACATGCACATTGATACAATACATTGAATTCATTTTACCCTCTTATTAAGTATTTATATGCATATGCCTTTGATCTATCACCTTCACATTCACTTAGTATCTTTTCACCTAATTCATCTTTAAATTAACCACGAACCTTTTTATTATTAATCGAAAAGAGCAGTTTATTATGATCATCATTACTTGTTTCATAAATATCTTAATTTTCTTTAATATCCTTATAAACATCATCTGTTGTTATCTCTAGTATGAAGCTATCCGTATCAAAATATAGCAATGCAATGTTCTCACTATATCTCCTCATCTAAGGTAGATTTGTACTTGTATTCTTTCACCCGTTTAAAATTACCATATGGTTGAGATTCAGACATTGCCCAGTCATACAAGTTATTAACATCAAAGTACATTAAGTAAGATATGGGCTTTTCAGGTGAGAAGTCAGGAAGATATTTATTATTTGCCTTCGCATATCTTTTTGAACAAACTTATGAAATTCCTCCTCTTTTGGCCTTCTTAATCATCAAGAGCATATCTACATCACTGAGAAGACCAAGGGGTTGTTTAGTCATTTTTAACATAGCACTCCAGGTTAGTCCAGGTGATGTATAATAATGGATAGGATCAAGTCCACAGGAATTTTTATTATAACAAACTTCTCTAAATGTTTCAAACACATCAGCGAGGAATAAAACATCAGTTATTAAATAAAGGTCATGATATTCACCCATATTTTTCATCTCAAACTCTTTCCAAACTTGTTTCGCTCTTTCATATTCTTCACCTGTAATATGACATCTTCCTAACTTGTTATAAAAAATGCTTTTTAGGAGGAGGTCTTGTTTCTTTTAATCTTTCAAATGAATCCACATAATCATATGAGTAAATGCCCTTTTTAGTTAGAAGAGAAATGTCTTTACCCAAGTTTGCTTCAGTCCTAAATTGACTAGAAAGTATCAGAAAAGAGGAGATGTTTGAAACCAAAGAACTTAGAGGGCTTGCCATAAATTTATGAGTCAAGAGATGTAATATTTTTATTTACACCCTTTTCACAAGTATATATCTGTTTTGTAAATGAGATGTCATTTTGATCTGTATTATGAATGACTGCTATCTTTGTAGGAGTCTTACTTAGTTCTTTGATAAAGAGATGTGTATCATCATGAAAATTATTAAAAAGAAATACAGGCATGAATCGTAGAGATTCTATAATTAAGATTACAATTATTATGAGCTGCTCCTCCATATTTCCCCCATTATATTACAAATATCTCTAACCCTTTTATCAGTTTTTACCAAAGCTTCTGAGCATATATGACAAATCCTTGTTTCTTCAAATTCTTTCTCTTCATTTGGAGATAAGTCAAGAGGTTTATTTGTTCTTGACATAATTTTAGTTCGCTTTTTACAATCATCTCTAATCCTTTCAACAAATTAATCAGCAGCATCAGGTCCTCTATACAACACCAACTTATCATACTTACTTCCTACAGATGATTTAGTGTAATAACAAAACCCACAAGGAATATGCTGTGGATATTTTTTCATATCATCAGTCTTTTCCAAGATGCTCTCATAATCAGCATGTATTACAAATGGGTATTTTTCATTAAATTAAACTTTCTCCCCTGGTTCTGGCATCTCAACAACTGCTGCTTCATGATTAGAACAATACTTAAAATGTTTATCAAGTCTTTGTTGAGATCTAAAGATATTTAGACATCTCTTACAAGGATATGATTTATGCTTTAATTTTTTAACTTGACTACTTACCAATCTAGAAAAGTTTTTGATATAAGCATAATGAGCAGATTCTTTATTCATGAAATAAGGGAGATCTACATGCCGGTCATTTGACCAATTATCATTGGATATAGCATTACTAACTCTTAGAATTTGGACTTTGTTTTTTATCAGTTAAACCATAAACATTTATTGATGGGTTATTCATTTTCTCAAATCTTGTTATATCTTTTAAGCTCATAGGTTCTCCTCTAGAGATGCCGAGATCCCCACTTTCTAATTTATTCTCAAATTTCTTATACTTTGAAACTCTTTCACAGTTCCTTTCCTGTGGATAAAGATGTGTTAAGATACTCCAGAGAAAGCATTTATTATCAATATTTTTAATATTAATTATTGCCCTTTTATTCTTTATATCCTTAAGGAAACCAATGTAAGAAGTCTTTTGCAGAATGGATTTAAGAATATTAAGATCAATACATGAAACATTCCCAATGTTGAACCTATTACCCTATTGTTGTTATTCTAATTCAAATTTAAGAAGTTGTTGATGCAATTTCTCCAAAATTAGCATAATGGGTTTGAGGGTGATAAAAATAATAATAAAAGTGTTACCAATTAAACTTGATTTTAAATATATGTATTGTTATAAACCTTTAATGGAAAATGGACTCAAATATGACATGATAATTTAAATTCCATGTGCTTGAACATGTATTTATTTTTAATTTACATTTTAAATAATCCTATCTTTTTCTGTATTGAAATATGATCAATCTGCCTAGTAAAGGTATCCAAACAGGTTGACCTTTCAAGTAAGCTTTAATTATTATTCAGAATAATAGAATTGCCTAGCATTTAAAATATATTCTGCTTACTAAGGGATTTTCATGAAATAATTAAGATAAGGCACCATCAAGTTTGATTGGAGATATTATTTTAGCTCACCTGGAATGTTGGTCAAAGGAAATATCCAGATGTGTTCACTATACCGCTGATTGCTTCAGATTATATATCATTCCCAAGCCTGTTCAAAAGCAGACTGACCTTTTTCACTTCCATTCCGTAGAACTATGTGTAATCTATTCATGTACCCAAAAGGCTGCAGTCTTGATGTTATTCTGTGCCAGGAGAAAATTTACTCATCTGGTTATGTTAAAATCCTTCAAAATTAAGCTGATTGCTGCACAAAAGCTGAAAGTAATCTCTTCCAAGAAACCTCAACCTGTCAACTGTGGTGCCAGCATATGGGGAAGGAAAACAGACTTCATCTCAATGAACACTACATAAAGCACTCAACATTTTCATGTATTTTAGAACTTGGAGTAAGACTATTGTTTCTCTGGAATTCTCCATATACGCATATGTATTTGTTTGTTTGTATTTGTTTATAATTGTTTGTTAAATATATGACTCAAATGTACAGAAGGACATGAGAATTTCTTCGACAAAGCTCTTCAAAGATCGGAGAGTGAAAGAAGTTATCACTTGATGTAATAAGGTGTGGTGGATTTGTTCTCATATATTTTTCATCAATAACATTATCTTCTCTTGAGAAGGTAAAGGAGGCTTCAAGATGTATTTTGAATGATTTATGCTTTTTCAACATTCTACTAACAACCTTGATAATTGAATCCTTTGAGATGTGAATCACTTCCCAAATGGATCTTAGACTAATATTAAATGTTCTAAGTTTTACCTCTATCCGATCTTTAAAACATCTTTGAAGAGTTATTATTTCAATTGATTTTGTCTCAATGACATCTCCCTCTAATCCAATTTTCTTCTTATTTCTCTTCAAGTTTCTCTCAATGTGTTTATGTGTTTTTGTGATTGAAGGTGTTTTTTTGTATATCTCTTTTATGACATTCTTAGAACAGACATGGCAATGTTTGGTTTCTCGTTCAAATGGAGATATTTGTTTGCAAAGATTGAATGTGTGTTTGGTTTGAAGGTGTTTACTATAAATTTTTTAAAACAATATGAATATTACTGACATCACAATGCATTGTATTCTCCATATTTATATCGTAAAACTTTGCTTGAAATTAAATTTTCTTGATGAAAATCTCACGGTAATTTATAGGTACTTTTCGTTTGAACAAAAAAGCACCATGAGCCCTGCACTGAGATTGATCTCGGTCTTGTCACCTTGTGGCCTGCATGTAGATGGATCTCGTTCTCGGCTCCATGAGTCCTTCATTGAGATGGATCCCCGTCTCGGCACCATGAGCCCTGCATTGAGATGGATCTCGGTCTCGGCACCATGAGGCCTGCATTAAGTTTGATCCCCGTCTTGGCACCATGAGTCCTGCATCCATGAGCCCTTCATTGAGATGGATCTCGGTCTCATCATCATGTGACCTGCATTGAGATGGATCTCGTTCTTGGCACCATGAGCACTGCATTGAGATGGATCTCGGTCTCGGCACCATGAGCTCTGCATTGAGATGGATCTCGGTGTTGGCACCGTGAGCCTTGCAATGAGATGGATCCCGGGCTCAGCATCATTCACCTTGTATTGAGATGGATCCCGGTCACAGCATGATGAGCCTTGCATTGCGGTGGATCCACGGTCTCGGCACCATGAGCAACATAGGCCAAAGGGCAACAAATTTGTCATGTTTCTAAAATCCTTAATTTTAATCCGATTCATGAGAATTTGAACAGGATTTTCAAATCAGCTTTCTGAATTCAAGCACCAATTATTTTTGAGGTCAACATTTGCCAAAAGCTCAACATTGGCCAAAGGTCAACGACTTTGGATCTTGGTCTCGGCACCATGAGGAGATTTCAAAAATCCTCAATTTTCATCCGATTGTCTTGTCAAGAGTGTATATATTTCAGGACATTGAATTCAATCAATGAATTATTTTTGAGGTCATCATGGATGAAAAGGTCAACATAGGCTCAACGTCAACAACTAAGGTGGTATTTCTAAAATCCTCAATTTTCGTCATCTCATTGCAGGGCTACGTGATATTCCTAAAATTTGATGACTTCACTGTTCTGTGCACGTTAATTGGCCGACCTTCGATCCAGTCAGTATCATAGAGATCAATGGTGGAGACTGCAGACATCTGTTGTCACACCCCATGTTAATCAATAACAATGGATAGGATTCAAATATTTTCTGAAGTTACCATCAACATGATTTAATTTTCCACGTTTATTGAAAGTAGCTGCGATAACAAAATCCCAAATCGATCGTACTTTGTAAGTGAAAACTCTGGAAATGCTCTGCGACCCTCCCACAGGTCTCATTGTCGTAAGGACGCATCGTCTGCCCACATGTCAGTGGTGTTACAATCCCTATTGCTGACCCTCCAATCAACTGTGATTCACCTTCGCTTGTGGAAATGCAGGCTGCAGTGAACCGGTTGAATTGGGGTAAAGCTCCTGGGATCTGCGGCATCCATGCTGAACTTCTCAAGGCTGGTGGAAATGCTCTACTCATGTTGTTGCATGCAGTCCTGTGCTCTGCCTGGAACACAGGCATCATCCCAACTGACGGGTTGTCACAGAGACAGGAAGATGGGCATTGTTGTCCCTCTCTGGAAAGGGAAGGGTGATCACCAGGCCAGCAACAGCTACTGAGGGGGTGACGCTGCTCTCAGTGCCAGGCAAGGACTTTGCTCAGATAATTATTGATAGGGTTTGTCACCATCCGCTTGAGCACCAGCACCCAGAGTAGTCAGGCTTTACACCAAAGAGTTCAACGATTGACTGTATCCTCGACCTTTGGGTCTTCCCCGAATGCAAACGAGAGTTTCGGCATGGGCTGCTTGCAGTCTATGTTGATCTCTGCAAAGCATTTGATTCAGTGAATCAGGATGCCCTCTGGAGGATTCTTGGCCTTCGTGGGGTGCCACCAAAACTGATCAATCTGATGTCTGAACTATACTCGGGTACGGAAAGTGCTGTGTGATGTGGTGATACCATCTCCGACTTATTTCCAGTTGTTACTGGAGTTCGTCTGCGGTGTGTACTGGCCCCCACATTTTTCACTGCTTGTATGGACTGGATTCTGGGGAAGATGTGGGAGAGCAGTGCATCGTTTGGGAATGTCAAGATCTCTGACCATCATTTCGCAGATGATGCAGTCATCTTTGCAGAGACTCTGGAAAGCCTTTTGGGTGCTTCCAGGTGCTGAATGAGGAGTCTGAGCCGCTGGGATTACGCGCTTCCTGGATCAAAACTAAGATCCAGGCTTTCAATGACATCTTGGATGCTGCTCTCTTGTCTGTACCTGTTTGTGGTGAGGATGTTGAGGTCACGGAGAGATCCACTTACCTTGGCAGTGATATTCACGCCCCTTCTGGCTGTGAGCCAGAGGTCAGTCAATATCTGGGTCGGGCTTGGAGAGTCATGGATTCATTGGATCATGGATTCAGTGTGGTGCTGTCAGTACCTGTGCGGGAGGATGAAAGTCTGAGTCTTCAGATCCTTGATGCTTCCAGTTTTGCTTTGCAGATGTGAGACTTGGACTCTGACCAGGAATCTGAGATGGAAACTTAATTTCTTTGGTACCAGGTCTCTTCGGAGAATCCTTGGCGATCGCTGGTCGGACTTTGTGTCCAATATGCGGTTGCTGAGAGACACTCAAATGAGATTTGTTACCTGCATAGTCCGTGAGTGTCATCTGCAGCTGGATGAACACATGGCTCGTTTTCCTGACACTGATCCTGCTCACCAGATTCTCTCAGTGAGGGAGCCTCGTGAGTGGAGGAGGCCAATGGGCCGACCAAGTGCCTCGTGATTGCAGCAGGTTGATCAGCATCTCAAGGAGATGGGGATGGGCCAAGCATCTGCCTTGGGAATGGCTAGACGGAGGCCCCTGGAGCTCCGGTGGAAAGTGGATGCAGCAACGTGCTGCTCCAGTGCATGCTCCCATACCGAACCTAACGTGGTTCCCATGTCCTGAAATGTGAATGACTTGGATTTTTTGGGATATGTTTCGCTGTCCCTTCTCCAGACTTGAATTGGAAGTTGGTGTCTTTCATAATTAATCTGTTTGACTTGTCTTTTAAAAATAAGACTTCTTTTTTGCAGTTGAATTTAAGAGCTGAAGTTGAGATTAACATTGAGTTCAAGGTAAAGAAAATTCAGCGACATTGAAGGAGTTAGACAAATGAAGTTTGAGATTTATGGAGAGATGACAATATTCTTTGGACCTGGGGATAATCAATACATAAGCAAGGCGGTGGATTTGTCACGCTGATGAGGATATTATCCCCACACTTTATAAAAAAAAAATGAGACAGAATTGTAATCGGCTCCGTCCGTCTGTCTGTCTGTCCATCCATGATGCTATCTCTTCTTAAACATTGGGCACAAATTCACCAAACTTGGTAGTTGTGATCACCACATGGCACCAAGTTGCAAGAGCAGTACAATTTTTGGCCCCACCCCCTGCGCTGGGGTCAAAAGTTAAAATACTAAAAATGAGTGTCAATTACATGCACATTATATGACGTTTTTTTTAATGAAACTTTGTACATGCAATTAATTTTGGGAGAAGGTTGAAATACATAACAATTTATTGGAAATGTTTGGGGTTGGGGAGATGTGAGATGTGAGAGCTGTTATAAATACAGTGGGACCCGCTTAATAGAATCACTTTGGGCCGGACAAATTTGATTCTAATAAGCGGGTGATTCTAATATCCGAGTTCACCAGAGTTGTGGAGTATCAAGCGGATCAAATGTCGAGTACACATACGGAGACAAATACTCAGCATTTAGTTTGATTTATATGACACTTGCTCAAAACAATGTAACTTACTACTGAAAATAAAACAATTACACGTACAGTACATATGTACTTTTCAAAGCAAAACAACATAGGTTTGTGGATGAGCCTACTCTGTAATGAAAAAATTGTCGATTGTTGCCTGCTTTAACGAGTCTGTGGCAATGGCGGTGACCTCCTTGTCAAGTTTGCGCAGGAAGGCCATGTCACTGAACCCATGTGATAGCAAACCAAGCCTGATCGTCTTAGCTGCAGACATCATTTCCTTGATGGTCGGGACAGAGATCTCCTCTTCCTCCTCTTCCTCCACTATAGTGTCGGCGTCATAGTCTGCATCAGAAGCAATTCCCATTTCGCGTTGGACTGCCAAAACGATGGCTTCGTCTGTGACATCATCGTCTGTGGTTTGGAGAGTGGCGTCCATGTTGACGAAGTCCTGCCATTGGTCGGGATCCATTTGAAGAGGGTTGGCTAACTCGTCGTCGTCATTGCTCTCGACCCTTTCGCCTTCGCTTGCCGCTCCGATGAAAATTCCTCCTTTGCGCCAGCAGTTCACTATGCCGGTAGTCTTCGCATCATTCCATGCTGCGTCCGTAAACAGCATAGCGTCGAGGATCGTTATCTTTTTCGCCAAGTCACTCGCTGTCATTGCTCCATCCTGGTTGTCAATCTCAGTGAGCACTTTTCATAGCATGGCACGGCGGTAATGAGCTTTGAATGAACGGATAATTCCCTGATCTAACGGTTGAAGAACAGAGGTTGTGTTCGGCGGGAGAAATGCCACAGTAATGTTCGACAGTTGAAGTGATTGGGGATGTGCCGGACAGTTGGCGATGAGAAGCAACGCTTTCTGGTCATGACGCCGAAGCTCGCGATTCCACTCATCGAGCCATTCAGTGAAGAGGACACCTGTCATCCATGCGGAGGAATTGGCTCTGTAGCGAACTGGAATTGTTTTGAGGCCTTTGAAACACCGTGGATTCTTGCTTTTACCAATACCGAAAGGAGGACGCTTAGCACCAGTCATCGAGCAGCAAAAAAGCACCGTGATTCTTTCCTTTGGCTTTTTCCCACCGCAGTGCTGATCTCCCTTGAAGAGGAACGTTCCGTCTGGTAAGGCCCGAAAATACAACCTGGTTTCGTCAGCATTCCAGATCTCATCAGCCGTGAAGCCTTCTACGAGATCCGGAAACACGTGGTCCAGCCATTGTTGTTTCCCTCCTACGTCAGCCGCCGCTGCCTCTCCGTGAAGTTTCTTGTGGACGATTCCATGTCTTTTCTTGAACCGCTTTCTCCCGCATCAGAGGTCCAGAAAGCGGTGCTTCCTTGTCTCTAGAAGTTTGAATCCACTTGACCATTGCTGATTCGACATCGGGTGCGTTGCCGCTTCGCTTGCGTTTCTGAGAAGAAGACGAATCCACTTGACCTTTCAGAATGGCCTCTCGATCTTTCAGAATCTTGCATAGGATCGGCTGGTTAATTTCCAACTTGTCTGCAGCTTCTCGTTGGCTCATTCTGGGCAAAGCGTCATAGTCCCTCAGGATTTGTGCTTTATCAATGTTTGAACGATCCGTCCGCTTTCGTTTTCTGTCCATCGTGGAAATGACGACACGCCTCGTGCTTAGACTGCAGCTGTCAGCCGTCTGCCTATCTGTACAATGACTACCGAAATCACTGTAGTGGCACAGCGTTATTTTTAGCGTGACGTCAGCCGCCTGGTGGCAAAAGTTGGAACTGTGCGGCCAGTAGGCGCTGAACTGTCGAAGTGGATGGCCAGCAGCTGATTCTATTAAGCGAGTTTTTGATTCTAATAAACGGGAAAAATTGTGTACATTTAGATACAATGGAATCGGTCTCAACGATTTTGATTCTATAATACGGGTGATTCTATTAACCGTGATTCTATTAAGCGGGTCCCACTGTATCTTGTTTATTTGGTTCTGGGGCCACAAGAGAAATTATCAAGATTATTTGTTGCATCTATTGGTAAAGTGTGTGTGTGTGTGTGTGTGTGTGTGTGTGTGTGTGTGTGTGTGTGTGTGTGTGTTTGTGTGTTTTCACGAGTGTGTGTGTTTTTATGCCTCCGCTGAGAAAGTTGCCGGCGGCATTGTGTTTTCGGGTTGTCCATCGATCTGTCCCTCTGTCCGTGATAATTTTCACTGTTTTCTCTGCAACCGCTTATCCGATTGACAGAAAATTTTCACCATCATGCGACTACTCATTTAGAATGATTTAATGATAATTATGAAATCGTAGGTCACATGGTGTGGCAGCCATGTTGGAAAAAAATGAAAAACTTTGGACCTTTGTATCTCCGAAACTGCTCCATGGAAAAAATTGAAACTTGGCCCGTGTCAAATACTCCCCATGGGAAATAAGTATAATTTTTTTTGATGATGTCATAGGTGGCTTCGTTGTAACGTCATAATTGCATATGTCAAACCCTCTATCCGATCAGTAGGAAAAAGTTTGAGGGTCATCTCAGGCTAAATTGATTCGGGGAAAAACATTTATGACATCATCTATCATGTGGTTCAGCAGGCATGTTTTTTTTTAACATAAAAGCCTTCACCAATCTTCCTCTTCAAAAGGCTGAACAGATTGAGGGGAAACTTTACAGATATGATGGCCTATCGATGAGGACCAAAAAGTTCTCAACCTATGACGTCATAGGTCACATGGTTTAGCAGCTATGATTTTTTTGAAGAATAAACCTTGAAAAATAATCTTCCTCTCCAGCATGGCTTGACAGCTTGAAGGGAAACTTTACCCACATGTTCCCCAAGACTTGAGGATACCAGGGTGTTTACAAATAATATATAGGTCACATGGTATGGCAGCCATATTGGATTGAACAAAAATCTTAAAAAAAAATTATTTCTCTTGAACCACTTCATCAATCGATGTGAAACATCACAATATGATGTAGTAGTCATGTGGAATAATATACAGTATGTTTTAAATTTCAACCTTATTGGAGGCATGATCTGGCAGACAGAATTATTTAATATTTTGAATCTGGGTTCAGGGATTTAAATCAAACTTGGCACAAGTATGTATGATGATGTAATAATGTGGGCAGATGCATACCTGGTGAAGAATGCTCTTCTAGTCGTGTCTATTCACCGTGGCCGCGCAATGTATAAACAAGAAATTATCTGAAATCGACACCTCTTTTTCCTTCCACAGATATTTCTCCTATTTCCGTGAGTCCTATTTTCATTCAGTAAAAGAACAATTATGGTTAACTAATAGAAAATTTCCACTCTTTCACTGAAATGCTGAAAATTATGTTTAAAAGTCGACATGAATCACAGATTTAGCACGAGCAGCGGCAGGTTAAAAGTGTAAACACAGCAAGCCGAACCAAGTCAGTGAAAACACAATTGTGTGTAAAAGGCCTCATTTAACATTCCTATGTCATTTTGAAAGTCTTAAAAGTCATATATTTGAGGAAAATGTTTTTTCAATGCATGGGTGTTTTAGTGGGGCAACTTAGCATAACAATTGTGCATTTTGTGAGGAAAGCACCAAATTTGGCACACTATTAGCCTATCATTATGAACAGATTTGGATATTGGGCCATCTCAAATTCAGCCGCTGATGGCTGTGGCAGCCATTTTCCACTGCCATCAAAAATTTTGAGATGACCCAATATCGAAATCTGTTCATAATATGATCGGCTACTAGTGTGCCGAATTTGGTGCTTTCCTCACAAAATGCACAATTGTTATGCTATATTTAGCTAAGTTGCCCCACTATTTGGAAATTGGGCTGACAGGATGGTCAGGAGGTACGCACACTTTCGTCAAAGTTGTCTCGTCTGGTTTTGAATCCCGACCCAGCTAGAAACTGCCATCCTGGTGTTTCACAGACAGGGTGATTAATCAATGTGTGTGCCATCCCACGGATGGACATTGAACGGCTCTCCCATCCACCGACAATAGTTTGTGGACGTTAAACATCCCACGGTGTCATTCGTAAAGAGTACGTGAGCTATCACCGGTCCCGTGACCAAATTACAAATTCCTTCCCTAACCTTAGTCGAACGTCAGGCATGGCCAGCCAGTTCATGAAAGACTTGGGCCAAGCTTCCCTTGGCCAACCTCACAATAACGTGGGAATAATTGTGGCCATTAAAGGAGTGTGTCTGGAAATTGGAGTTCATATGCGTGAGAGCTTAAGGAAAGAGTAGTTTAAATAAGTAAGTGTTTCAATGAAGGTTACTGGTAGTTTTAATGAGTGATGGGTTAAGGAAACGCGAGTTTAAAATGCTGTTTCTTGATGTTGAAGTATGTGAGAGATCGATAGAATGGTTAAAAAATAATAGTTTGATGGAAGGGTGAGAAAAGATCATTTGAAATGTGTTAGTGCTCGAGGAAAGGGTAGTTTAGATGCGGGAGAGGTTGAGGAAAGGGTAGTGTAGATGTGGGAGAGGTGGAGGAAAGGGTAATTTAGATGTGGGAGAGGTTGAGGATTGGGTAGTTTAGATGTGGGAGAGGTTGAGGAAAGGGAGCTTAGATGCGGGAGAGGTTGAGGATAAGGGTCGTTGAGATGCGAGAGAGGTTGAGGAAAGGGTAGTTTAGATGTGCGAGAGGTTGAGGATCGGGTAGTTTAGATGTGGGAGAGGTTAAGGATTGTTTAGTTTAGATGTTGGGAGAGTTTGAGGAAAGGGTAGTTTAGATGTGGGAGAGGTTGAGGAAAGGGTCGTTGAGATGCGAGAGGGGTTGAGCAAAGGGTAGTTTAGATGTGCGAGAGGTTGAGGAAAGGCTAGTTTAGATGTGGGAGAGGTTGAGGAAAGGGTAGTTTAGATGTGCGAGAGGTTGAGGAAAGGGTCGTTGAGATGTGAGAGAGGTTGAGGAAAGGGTAGTTTCGATGCGGGAGAGGTTGAGGAAAGGGTCGTTGAGATGTGAGGGAGGTTGAGTAAAGGGTCGTTTAGATGCGGGAGGGGTTGAGGAAAGGGTAGTTTAGATGTGGGAGAGGTTGAGGAAAGGGTAGTTTAGATGCAGGAGGGGTTGAGGAAAGGGTAGTTTAGATGTGGGGAGGTTGAGGAAAGGGTCGTTTAGATGAGGGAGGGGTTGAGGAAAGGGTAGTTTAGATGTGGGAGAGGTTGAGGAAAGGGTAGTTTAGATGTGGGGGAGGTTGAGGAAAGGGTCGTTGAGATGCGGGAGAGGTTGAGGAAAGAGTAGTTTAGATGTTGGGAGAGGTTGAGGAAAGGGTAGTTTAGATGCGGGAGAGGTTGAGGAAAGGGTCGTTGAGATGTGAGAGAGGTGGAGGGAAGGGTAGTTTTGATGCGGGATAGGTTGAGGAAAGGATAGTTTAGATGTGGGAGAGGTTGAGGAAAGAGTAGTTTCGATGCGGGAGAGGTTGAGGAAAGGGTCGTTGAGATGTGAGAGAGGTGGAGGGAAGGGTAGTTTTGATGCGGGAGAGGTTGAGGAAAGGGTAGTTTAGATGTGAGAGAGGTTGAGGAAGGGGTAGTTTAGATGTGGGAGAGGTTGAGGAAAGGGTAGTTTAGATGTTGGGAGAGGTTGAGGAAAGGGTCGTTGAGATGTGAGCGAGGTGGAGGAAAGGGTCGTTGAGATGTGAGAGAGATGGAGGGAAGGGTAGTTTTGATGCGGGAGAGGTTGAGGAAAGGGTAATTTAGATGTTGGGAGAGGTTGAGGAAAGGGTTGTTGAGATGTGAGCGAGGTGGAGGAAAGGGTAGTTTTGATGCGGGAGAGGTTGAGGAAAGGGTCGTTGAGATGTGAGAGAGGTGGAGGAAAGGGTAGTTTAGATGTGAGAGAGGTGGAGGAAAGGGTAGTGTATATGCAGGAGAGGTTGAGGAAAGGGTAGTTTCGATGAGGGAGAGGTTGATGAAATGGAAGTGTGAGAATTTGCGGAAAGTTGGATTGAAATTTGAGTTTTTGAGGAAACATTTGTTTATGTGCTTCAAATTTTGTTGGAATGGTCGTTAAAATGCCTGAGGTTTGGAGGAAACAATCGTTTAAATGAGTAATACTTGAAGAATCCTGTTTAAATGTGTGTGGTATTTCGGAGACGGTAGTTCAAATACGTGGGAATTCTCCTAAACAACCGTTGAAATGCGTGAGACCTCAATGAAATGTTAGGTTAAATGCATGAGACTTTGTACAAATCTATTTAATCAAGAATGACCATGAGTCGGATGGCCATGAGCAGTACATGGACATCATTTTGCGTCCGCATTGTGAACTTACCGAGCTTTGAGTAACTTGGGATTTCAATGGAAAAGTTTGTTTTTGCAAATTAATGGACCATGGTCATCTCTCCCACACCCTGCTCAGATCTCCCGACCTCAATGCCATTGAACTGGTGGTCACTCTCGATGAAATCGAGTTCCCTTTCCCACGGTTCGGTAAGTTTCGCTGTTTTTGCTTAAATGCGCAAAATTATTTCAAGAGTGCCCGTCAGTAGTTTTTTTCTTTCACTTTTGGGCTTTCGATCTACTTGCACTCACAGAGAGCGCAACCCAGTCGGCGTGCTTTGAGCGACACGACATTGGGGTCCGTCATATGTGTCTCAACTCACACCAAAGCGACCCCACTTATCCACGGAGGGGAGCTGTGGAGAGACGCGTCTCCAAAGAATTAACAGCCACCCCCAAGGGGCAGTGGTCATTAAGCCAGCGTTTTAAAGCTTCACTCTGCGACAGACAGATTTTTCTGCTTTTATGGTGCCGCGAGCAAGATAAAAATTCATGTTGGAATAAAAAAAATCATGCCTCTTGTCTTGGCCGGTATACTGTCCGTGCGTGCATGTACAGAGAGAGAGATACCCAGGAAAGCGTCGACAGAGACGTACACGCCTATTACGGTGCTGGTCAAGCGGATATGAAGTTCTGGTGGTGCTTTTCTTCCCGGCGGACCTCATTAGGGCAGGGCGCTCAAACGAGCAGAAAAGTGCGGACATGATGGGCGCACCGCCCGCTGTTCGGACCTGTGATTGGATTTGATGCCGGGAACTGTCTATCTCTCCATCCTAATCCAGGATTAGGGGGCACCCCGCGGATCGCGTTGTCAGACGCCGGGAGGGATGTGCTGCTGGTATCCGCGGACCCTCCACGTACCCCCCCCTCCTCCCCCCATTTTATTTTCCCTTCCAAACCCCCACCATCCACCATCCCTCCCACGCCCCGAAGCTGCCGAAACGCTCAGGTCAATGATGCGAACTCTCATTACAGGGCTATATACGGACGTCCGTGTTCGAATTGTGGTTTCACTCCTCGTCCCGGCGCTTTGCAGACCCTCCGCATGGCATGTCGCGGGAATGGCGGACGTTTCAAACTGATGCCGAAGAATTACATGGTAATGGTGGCTTGTAAGGCGGGACGCCGGGTCGGTCCCGCCGCGCGCCTAATGATGTCTGAAGCGTGGAACGTGCACCTGTAACCCCGCGTGCGCTTTTATATCGCGCACACCATTACCTAGACACGTCTAATACGGGACATCCTGCACCTCGCTCTGCACCCGAGCACTGTCCGACCGACCGAACACGTTTTTATCATTATCATCTTGTATCATCAACGTGCTATGAACCGTTGAGGGTCATATATTTATTGCGTAAAAACGGAGTGGGGGGGGGGTGATTGTGCTCGGTGTGTTATTCTTGGGAAAGGGGAGTCAGGTTCAAAATTTCTCCCGTGATGCCGCACACAGTAAGTAAATAAGTAAGTTAATAAACAAACAAGCAGTCATAGACTGGTACTTACGAAATCGTCAACTTGACCTCTGACCTTGTCTAATAAAAGCTGTCCCGAGAGAAGGTAGCGACGCAAACCAGAAGTTTCTACGATGATTCTGTACCAAACCATCAAAAATCGAATGTTTGACCTCACTGTGACCTTGACCTTTGACCGATTTTGACCAAAATCTAATCAGCGCTAGCCATCACCCTCCTGAATCACGTGGTGTAATTTGACATTGGTAGCTTCTTCCGTTCTTGAGTTATCGTGCGTACAAACAAACAAACAAGCAGCCATAGACTGGTACTTACGAAATCTTCAACTTGACCTCTCACCTTGTCTAATAAAAGCTGTCCCGAGAGAAGGTAGCGACGCAAACCAGAAGTTTCTACGATGATTCTGTACCAAACCATCAAAAATCGAATGTTTGACCTCACTGTGACCTTGACCTTTGACCGATTTTGACTAAAATCTAATCAGCGCTAGCCACCACCCTCCTGAATCAAGTGGTGTAATTTGACATTGGTAGCTTCTTCCGTTCTCGAGTTATTTTAACTACACACAAACACACACACAAACAAACAAACACACAAACAGAGGGCGGAAGTCATCAATATACTTACGAAATCTAAAGATTTCGTAAGTAATAAATATTTGTCCTTGTTATCTCGGCCACCGAAGGTGGAAGGAGGTTGCTTTCACCCGGAGCTGCCTGTGTATTTGTCTGTTTGTGTACGGGATATCTCAAAAAGTTGTCGACGGATCCGGATGAAAATTTGTGGGCATGTTGGCTGTGTGACAAGGACGAAGCGATGAGATTTTGGTGAAGATCACGATCCGGATTCGACTACTAGAATTCTTAAAGTGGTGATTCTTCGCCATTGATATATCGGGGCAAAAGCGATATATTGCCCGACATCTCAAAAATGTTCTTGGGCCCGATATGTTCTGGTGGATCAGGCATTGCATCAGACCGAGTACCCTTCAAGTTATATCAGTGATAGTTTGGGGCTGTACTGCATGGCATACTGTATCAGGTCAAGTGTCATTGGTCTAATGTCACTGACATCTCACAGGTGGCAACTTTTATTTGCTGCTGGGAGGTTCGAGTTTTCTTTTATGGAAAACTTTGAATTTCTACTTTGCAGACGAAGCAGCTGGCTTAGGCCGGGCAGGATATCATAGAAGTACGCTGCACACCTGCCTCTGAAATGTCCAGCCTGGGTTGGAATCCCGACTCGGCTATAAACTGTCACCTTGGTGTTCCGCATGCTGGGTGAGCGGTCAGTGTGTGCACCGTCCTTCAGATAGATGTTAAGCCGGAGAACCGTTTTGTTTAGCACTGGTCGTTGGTGGACGCAAAACTCTGTCCAGTGTCTTTAGCGAAGAGTATGCGAGTTATCGCTGCTGGCACCATGAACATATCTAAAATTCCTGCCACCTACACTCGAACGTCAAGCCTCACCAACCGATTTGTGAAAGACTTCGAACCCTGCCCTCCAACTCCCCCACCCCCCGCCCCCAATTTCAAAATAAGAAGAAGAAAAAAGGAAAAAAAAATCGAAAATCCCAAAAGATGGAAATAATTGGGGCCTTTAAAGAAGTAGTATAATGGCAGACTTCATGATTTGATATCTCCTACTGTCTCAGCAAACGAGAAAATGATAATATTACCTGGGTATCATAGTCTCTTGTAGCCTGCAGGAATAGGTCTCTTCGCAAAGGACACCCACCATGGCATCTTTAACGTCCACCACAGGAACTAACTGATGCGAACACACGGGACACCCGGCTTAACGTACATTCGAGAGACGGAGCACTTTGTAATGTAACACCCTATCTGGGAAACACCAATCATACAGCTGAGAGTCGTGTCGGAAATCGAACCCAGATGAGATGGTTCAAACGTCTGCAACACCCTGTGGGACATCCAAACAGCGACACAAACAAGGTGTGCCAGCCTGGATCACCATCCACCAGGGGGCGGACTGAGTACGGACCTGTTTGACACCAATGGCTCTGTTCTGACTTTGAGTGAAAGTTCCAAAAGTTTTGAATGCATCCTGCTTCCTGAACAAGTCTGTATCCACACTCCATACCATTCGAAATGCATTGTTGGCCAAGTTCGAGTGCAAGTCGAGCAAACAATATATATCAATCCAGACAAAGTCCGGTTTGAGACCTGGTCCAATTGGTTGGGACTTTGTTGTCTCCAGGACAATATCCAATTCCACATTGCAGACGAATCCAAATTTCTTATCTTTAACGGAGACGTGTAATATGCATTTTACAGAAGACATTTTCATAAATAAAACCAATTACTAATCGGCATTCTATACTATAACTACATGATGGAATCGCGGTGTTGATTGAAGATGTCGTCTATGAAATATTGTTCTTTTGACGAGCATTTTCTCGTATTAGGGTGTTGGTCGGCTGATGACCCTTCTCCACTTAGTCCTGTCAAAAACATCCTCCCCCATTAACCCCAACAACTGCATGTCTCCACTGATTGCATCCTTCCAGGTCTTTTCCATTTAACTACCAAACTTGTGACTTTCTTGAAAGACTCATTTTCTCTCTTTCTTGCCACATGCTCAAACCACCTTCGTCTTCTCTTTCTCAACTTGTACTCAGTAGTATTAGCTTTGAACCTCTTTCTATGTCCACACTAATCTGATTATCCTTTGGTGTTACCGCACACAACAAGTGATTCTCGTCCTGCTCACAGAGTAATTTGACCATTGCGTTCCTCCAAGCCCATCTCTCGGTGTACTGCAGTTAGAGCAGAGTGTGGTTGGCTCTTGAAAGAGGAGTCCGAAGAGAAGGCCCACTGGGCCGGTTACTTTGAGCGGTTGTACCAGGCTGATCCATCAGCTGTTGAGTTGGATGTCAGGAGCATTACTATTCTTATTGCTGACCCTCCAATCAACTATGGTCCACCTTCAATTGTGGAAACACAACCTGTGGTGAACTGGTTGAAATGGGTTAAAGCTCCTGCGATCTGTGACATCCATGCTGAACTTCTCAAGGCTGGTGGAAATGCTGCACTCGTGTCGTTGCATGCAGTGCTGTGCTTTGCCTGGAACACAGGCATCATCCCAACTGACTGGAAGAGGGGCCTTGTTGTCCCTCTCTGGAAAGGGAAGGGTGATCGCCAAGACTGCAACAGCTATGGAGGTGTGACATTGCTCTCAGTGCCGGGCAAGATCTTTACTTGGATAATTCTTGATAGGGTTTGCCACCATCTGTTTCAGCACCAGCGTCCAGAGCAGTCAGGCTTTACACCAAAGAGGTCAACGATTGACCGTATCCTTGCTCTTTGGGTCCTCACATAATGCAGGCAAAAGTTTTGGCAGGGGCTGCTTGCAGCCTATGTTGATTTCTGTAAAGCGTTTGATTCAGTGAATCGGGATGCCCTCTGGAGGATTCTTGGTCTTCGTGGGGTGCCACCAAAACTGATCGATCTGATGTCTGAACTCTACTCTGGTACTGAGAGTGCTGTAAGATGTGGTGGTACCATCTCTGACTTATTTCCAGTTGTTACTGGAGTTTGTCAGGGGTGTGTACTGGCCCCCACACTTTTCAGCACTTGTATGGACTGGATTCTTGGGAGGATGTCGGAAAGATCAAGCTGCGGTGCATCGTTTGGGAATGTCAAGATCTCGGACCTTGATTTCACAGATGATGCAGTCATCTTTGCAGAGATGCTGGATTTCCTTGTGGGGGCCCCTGAGCTGCTGAATGAGGAGTCACAGTCACAGGGATTTCGGCTTTCCTGTGTCAAAAGTAAGATCCAGAATTTCAATGACATCTTGGATGTTGCTATCTTGCCTGTACCTGTTTGTGGTGTTGAGGTCCTGGAGAGATTCACTTACCTTGGCAGTGATATTCATGTCTCTGCATGTTGTGAGCCAGAGGTCAATAGACATCAGGGTTAGGCCTGGGGAGTCGAGGATTCACTGGATAACGGGGTGTGGCGCTGCCGGTACCTGTGTGGGAGGACAAAAGTCCGAGTCTTCAGGTCCTTGGTGCTTCCAGTCTTGCTCTATGGATGTGAGACTTGGACTCTGACCAAGAATCTGAGACAGAGACTTAACTTCTTCGGTACCAGGTGTCTTCAGAGAATCCTTGGCTCTCACTGCTCAGACTTTGTGTCCAACGAGCGGTTGCTGAGAGAGACAAATGATATTTGGTACCTGCATAGTCCGTGAGCATGAGCTGCGGCTGTATGGATATCTGGCTCGTTTTCCTGATGTTGATCCTGCTCACCAGATTCTCTCAGCAAGGGAGCCTCGTGCATGGTGGAGGCCAATGGGCCGACCACGTGCTTCGTGGTTGCAGCAGGTTGATCTGCATCTCAAGGAGATGGGGATGGGCCTGGCATCTGCCTGGGGGATGGCCAGACGGAGGCCCCTGGAGTACCGGCGGAAAGTGGACGCAGCGACGCGCTGCTCCGGACCATGCTCCCATACCTGACCTGACCTAACACATCCTTAGCTCTGTCATCTCTGTTCTTCTCTCATCTTCCCCCCTCATTCCCTATTTCTCACTTCCCTACATCAGAACTGGTCTAATACAGGCTACATTTACTCTACTTTTTCATTCACTTGCGATATTATTTTTGTTTGGGTTAAAATGCTTCCAAACTCTCTCCAATTATTCCATGATACTCTTCTCCTAGTTCTCACGACTAACTCCACTCCTCCACCTGCATCTAACACATCTCTAACATAACAAAAACTCTTCACGTCTCCCAGCTTAACTTCAAATCCCATGTCTACCACCCCCTCCCATGCACTTTTAACATTTCCTCCCATGCACTTTTCCTCCCATGCACTCCCATTTCCTCCCATGCACTTTTAACATCTGAAACTATCAGCCACTGTACCCAAACTTCCCTCAACTCCACTGCATTCCCGATGACCCCACCTTTCGGACTTGTTATTCTGTTATGAATTAGCGTCTACCGATATTACTTACAGTCCTGGAACTTTTCGATACCATGAAAGTTTTGACTCCAGAAATGATTCTTATCCTTCATTATTTTTTATTATTAAGAAGAAGAATCAAAAACCTAATTATGAGTCAATGGTGGTGTCAAAAAGCCCACAAAGCCATTTTGGAGTTTTGAAATGATGTAATTAAGAGCGAACTGTTTGAATAATTATGTTTCCCGTTTGATGTCTGGAAATGTTTCCAAAATTATTTACTAACGGAAAGACTGTTTTCAT
Source organism: Eptatretus burgeri (assembly GCF_056783735.1). Taxonomy (NCBI): domain Eukaryota; kingdom Metazoa; phylum Chordata; class Myxini; order Myxiniformes; family Myxinidae; genus Eptatretus; species Eptatretus burgeri. Next base: position 85,417,434 of record NC_140965.1, read on the forward strand.
GATAAATTACATCATGTATCCCCCAACCTCTGTAATCATCACGAAGAAGACGAGTGTGTCGACCTGCTACACCACTAATCACAGTTTCATAATCATCTGAATGTACGAGCTCGGAAGTAGCTGCAAATCTGAGCTTAGAGAAGTCGAAATTGATGAAAAATTAATGGTGTTCCTATTTGGAGCAAGGAATGGGTGCTACACATTGGAGGTCACCGCCCTGAGCACGTAACCTAAACATGGTGTTCATGAAACTCGTGAAAAACGCCCGGTGGTCTTTCAAACGTGAGAAGGCCTTTCTATCCCAAGCACAGCCACGTAGACCGTTAGAATGGAAAAAATTTGCATTAATTTGTAGTCATTGTTGTAATGATAATGCAAGAAATTATGACAAGTTGAACTTGTCGTTACGTTATACGTTGCTTGTAATGTTTATTCAACCGGACTTGGCATTGTTGTCTTGCAGCCTCATGCAAAATGCCGATTCAGAATTATATGGTGCAACACGTCCACACTTGATGTGGATGGTGCTCCTCCGTGGACATCATGCACGCTTGTGCCCTTCACAAGTTGTCCAGATAAGGTCTGTTGAGGTCTCACTGGTGCTGTGGTATTGTTTGACCCCCTCTTTTTTTATTATTGTATTATCCCTGTTTTCCCATAATGACTGAAAAACATATTATTGTGTGCCTGGATGGACTTATACGGTGCCTTCTGAAAGTATTCACACCCCTCGACTTTTCTCACATTTTGTTGCGTTGCAGCATGAATATATAAATAATTAAATTTAATTTTTTTGTCACCGATCGACACAAAATACGCCACAATGACAAAGTGAAAACATATTTTTGGAAATTTTTACAAATCAATTTGAAATGAAATTGTGAAATGTCTGATATCAATAAGCATTCAGCTCCTCAACTCCCCCCCTCCCCTCTCCTCCTCCCCCCTCCCTCGAGTCAACACTTTGTGGGAGCACCTTTGGCAGTGATTAGAGCTTCGAGTCTTCTTGGGTATGTCTGTATCAACTTTGTTCATCTGGATTTTGGGATTTTCTCCTCTTCTTCTTTGCAGATTTGCTCAAACTAGGTCAAGTTGGGTGGGGAGCGTCGGTGAACAGCAATTTTCAAGTCTTTCCACAGATTGTCAATGGGATTGAAGTCTCGGCTTTGGCTGGGCCAATCAAGGACTTTCACGTTCTTGTTCTGAAGCCATTCCAATGTTGCTTTGTCTGTATGCTTGGGATCATTGTACTGCTGGAACGTAAATATTTGCTGCAGTCGAAGGTTTTTGGCACTCTGAAGCAGGTTCTCCTCAAGGATTTCCCTGTATTTGGCTCCATTCATTGTTCACTCTATCCTTACAAGTCTCCCAGTCCCTGCAACTGAAAAGCATATCCATAGCATGATGCTTCCACCACCATGCTTCATGGTGGAGATGGTGTTTGATGGGTGATGTGAGCTGTACTCAGTTTCTGCCATACGTATCGCTTTGCATTCTGGTCAAAGAGTTAAATTTTCGCCTTATCAGACCACTGAATCTTTTACCTCATGTTCTCAATCTTTCACTTTTCTTTTTGCAAACTCCAGGTGCACCGTCATGTGTCTTTCTCTCAGTAATGGATTCTGCCTGGCCACTCTTCCATAAAGCCCAGATTTGTGAAGTGCTGCAGAGACTGTTGGCTTCCAGCATGTTCTACTATTTCAGCCAAGGAACTCTGTAGTTCTGTTGGAATGGTCATTGAGTTATTGCTCACCTCCCAGCCCAAGGTCCTTCTTGCGCAGTTGCTCAGTTTGGTCGGATGGCCAACTCGAGGAAGAGTCTTGGTCATTCCATATTCTTTCCATTCCCTAATGATGGATCTCACTGTGCTCTTGGGAACTATCAACACTCGAGAAATTGTTTTACGTATTGATGCAAAACATTTCAGTTTTTCGTTTTAAATTAATTTGTAAAAAATTCTGAATACATGTTTACCCTCGCCAGAGAAGAATGTATTGCATTTGGGTCCGTTTGTTTGTTTGTTTGTTTGTTTGTCCGCACATAACTTTAGCGTTTTTCTCCGCAACCACTTGTCAGATTGAGATGAAATTTTCATCATAGGAACGTCTACTCATGTAGAATGTTATAATGACAATTGTGACATCATAGATAATGTGGTGTGGCAGTCATGTTTGAAAAACGGAAAAATTTTGACCTCTCCATCTCTGAAACCACACCAAGGAAAAAATTGAAACTTGGCACATGGCAAGTACTCATGGGGAATGAGCGTAATTTTTAATGACGTCATAGGCACCTTTTTATGACGTCATTATTTCATATGTAGAACACTTCAACTGATCAATGAAAAATTTTGAGGTCATCTAGGGATAAGTTGGTCCATGGAAAAATAAGAATTGATGATGTCATCAGTCATGTGATTTGGCAGCCTTATTGTTTTTTGTTTTTTTTAATCTTCAAAAATGTTCTTCTCTGAAATGGCTGAACAAATCGAGGCGAAGCTTTACACGTATGACCACCTATCCTTGAGGAACAAAACATTCACACATATGATGCAATAGGTCATATGATTTGGCAGCCATGTTGGATTTACCCTAAAACCTATAAAAAATCTTCTTCTCCAGCACGGCTAGACAGATGAAGGTAAAACTTCACACAAATGTTCCCCAAGCCTTGGGGATACCTGGGTATTCACGAATAATTTATGTCACATGGTCTGGCAGCCATATTGGAATGAGCAGAAGTTTAATATATATATATATATATATATATATATATATATATATATATATATATATATATATAAAAATAAAAATGACCGTTTTTACAGCCATTTTTCCCTGCTATGCAGGGGTTGGCTTTTTCTTGAGGCAATGTTTTATGGCCGGACACCCTTCCTGATGCCAACCCTGGTCGCCTCTTACGGCACACAGGGATATGGTACACCTATTCTAACCAGGGCATACACCGGTACTCATTTCGCCAACCTCGGAAGGATGACAGGCTGAGTCAACCCCCTGGTGTTAATTCAGCAGCCAACGGGGCTTGAACTCAGGACCCTGGGATCCCAAGCCACCACCCTAACCACTAAGCCAACACCAGGCGCACATATATATATATATATATATATATATATATATATATATATATATATATATATATATATATATATATATATATATATATATATATATATATATATATATATATATATATATATATATATATATATATATATATATATATATATATATATATATATATATATATATATATATATATATATATATATATATATATATATATATATATATATATATATATATATATATATATATATATATATATACATACAGTATATTTCTCTTGAACTGCTTCATCAATCAACGTGAAACATCACAATTATGATCTTGTGGTCTTGGACGATATATGTTTTAAATTTCAACTTGATCGGACACATGGTCTGGCAGCCAGGATAATTTGATTTTTTTCGAATCTGGTTTCAATGTTTTTTTTTTATAATAAGGCTCACTTGGCTGTGCCTGGAAGGGTTTGTGGGTATAGGAGTAGCAGATGAAACCCGAATCCTATCCAGGTTCCTCCTGATGACTTCATCTTTGCTTTTTGCTTGTTTGGATTCCTTCTGATGACTCCAATGCAGGATTGTTTGGTCTTCCATTTGATTTGAATTTAATATATTTTAATCCCATTCTGAATTCAACTGAATAATAATAAATGCCATGGGTTAGTGTCAGGGGTCCGTTCAAGCGGGGTTGCATCAAAGCAGGACATCTTGGTACCCGGTCATCACTGCCACAGTTATAAAGTGGCAGTTCTAGTTATTTATTTTATTAATTATGCAACAGTAACACACCAGTACACAAACATCACTCAAAACAAGTCCTGGCGAGGGTCTACAATCTCTGATTGCTCTTTTTCTTGTTTCCCTTTGTCATTATGGTGTATTTTTGTAGATTGGTGACAAAAAAACTTACATTTAATCAATTTTTTTTTTTTGGCTGTAACACAACAAATGTGAAAAAGCCATGGGCTATAAATACTTTCTGAAGGCAGTGTATGTCGTTATGCACGAAAATGTAGTCTGGAGTTTCTAAACATGTCGTTATGCCCGTTTCTGCATTCCTCCAACCCCACCTTCCCTTTTTGGAGTTATCATTACTTTTTTGCCCTTCCTTTCCCAATGAGAGAGAGCGAGGATGAGTGAGAGTGAGAGTGGGAGTGGGAGACACAGAGAGAGAGAGAGAGAGAGAGAGAGAGAGAGAGAGAGAGAGAGAGAGAGAGAGAGAGAGAGAGAGAGAGAGAGAGAGAGAGAGAGAGAATATAAAAAGATAGAGGGAGAGAGTCCAAAGCTCTTTGGTGAACAGCTTTCAGCTGGTGGCCTACCCAGGTGTCATGTCTGTTCTTCCTCATGCCGGCTGTGTTTTTCGGTTCCGGTTTGCTTCAGAAATCCTTTTATATTTGCTCGTGGAAAATATTTTTCAAGAACATTAAAAAAAGGTCTTAAATCTCGGTTAAGTACTGTATAACCTCTCATTGTCGTTATGCACCCTTTGAGGCACTATCACGTAGACAAGGCATGAGTTGCATTCTGCCAGATGAGGTTAGCATTGAGGATCTTGCCCTTTTCCAACATAATATACTCTCTGCGATAAAAAAATCGAACATGTGGAATTGATAACGTAATTGTTGAACGATTGTTCCAGCCTTCATTCCAATTGTCTTTCAGCACGAGGGATTTGCAGAACACATGATTGCAAGTTTCCTCGCAACATAATTGCTTCATGCAATAATCATTCAGCACATGCAACTCATGCACCCTTCGGTTATTAGAAGTGACACGAGGCATTTTAATAGTTTTGAAATGGTTTTTCTAAGACACCAGCATGTGGATAATCCAAGACCACATTGATTATTATATTCTTTAACAATCCATGGCAATGCCACATCTGTCACAAAATGAGATTAATTAAATCATTGGACCCATTCAAGCAGGGTCTTCCTTTAGCCATGTTGAAAGGCTCTTTACTATGAGGAGATTAACTATTTGTGACCTCAGAAGATGTGGCCACTTGGTCAAGCCACTCGATCAACAAGAAGTGGAGGTCCAAGAATAATGTTCTTGGAAGTGTAGGTCCCAGAATAATGACCTCCACTCAGGACCGATACAATTGCATGACCCATACTGCCCTGCCCAGAGTATGCCAGAGTTTCAAACTGCCCAGAGTACTGCAAACGCACTGCCTGAGCATTGCAGGATAAGTGTCAACACTATCTTGAGGCATCTCAATGATGCAGGGATTCATGATTGTCATCCATCCTGTTCAGCGTCCAATAGTTGCAACACAACACATCAAAGCACGCCTGCTGTGGTCAAGTTGGCACATCCCATAGACAATGGCAATGGGCAAGTGTTATGCTCAATGAGGAGTCCAGGTTTCTCCTTGAATAGCATAATGGTCCTGCACTGATCTACATAAGGGCAATTAGTGACTGGCCCTACTCTGTGTCCAGGAAGCTGCAAATTTTGGACTTGTAAGTGTCGTGAAGTGGAGTTGTATTGCTGAAACCTTTCACACCAACTTGATCCGTATCCATGGCAATCTGACTGCAGATCAATACATTACTGATATCTTACAGCAACATTTGTTGCCAACCCTTCTACAACATGGCCCAGAAATCATCTTTATGCACGATAATGCTCTTTCTCACAGGGCCAATTCAACAAGGAACATTCTTGTCAATGCCAACGTTAATGTAATGAAACCCTATACTGCCACCTGACAACACTTAAGTCCAATGGAAATTGTTTGGGACATGACTGATTGTCGCATTTGAACCATGGCAAGACAACTACAGACCCTCGATGAGCCAGAAAAGGAGCTGATTCGAATATTGAATGCCATTCCTCAGGCTCAGATTCGAATGCTCATGATGTCAATGCAACGGTAGTGCAATCAATAGTAATTGCTGCTGGAGGTGAGCATACCCTGCATTGAGATTGTTACCTCCACATTCGATCCCTATGTGAAAAGATTTGCTGCAATGCAGCAGTACATGATTAGATTACAATGAAATGGACATGTAGTTATTCAATATTTATCTGTTGGAGGTTTGAATCTCAGCTGTGTTCCATGATGCCTCATAAATTTCATCAACAATCACATGTTAGGTTTTTTTTTAATGGTGGAGAGTATATTGTTTGTTGTGAAAAAGTTTGTGCAGCTTCTCACATGAATAAACGTGCGGTGAGTTTTTTTTTTCCCAAGGAAAAGCCAGTTCATGATATCACCTCGTTCATTATCAACAACTATAGACGGATAAGGGACATTTTGTACTTGTCTCCGCTCTCAACCCGCCGGCTGTTAAAGTCGTTATTTCAAATGTTCCTCCGTTTTTGAAAAATGAAGAACTTATTTCCAAGCTATCTCATTATAGTAAAATGGTTTCTCAAATCACTATGTTACCATTATGTTGTCAGGATGAACGGGGTAAACATGTGATATCTTTTAGGAAACAAGTACATAGTGTTTCATACAAAATGCAACCCTATTAAAGTTACGTGAAATTTTGATTTGTGAATATTTTTTTTTTCTATTGTCGGTTTGTATGAAGCATTGTTTGGAGGAAAAACTGCAAACATCAGTTATACTGTTAATTTTGAAGATAGCGTGGACAATTGAACAAAGGATTTTTATTGTGGAGTCTTATTTTGCTATAAAGTTATTGAAACTGAATCAAACATCATTCAGAAAAAAGTTTGAGATCAAATTAACCCCAGATAAATCTGCTATTTTTCAATTGATAAAGACGTTTAAGCCTCATGAGACAGTACAAAATCTTGATTGCTCAAAGTCTGGTCACCCAAGGACTGAAAGATCGCGATAAAACATTGAAGCGGTCCATGAAACAGTTTTGAGGATCCCCAGGAAATTGCGATATCGTCCATCTCAAGAATTAACCTTATCTTTATCATGCACACAAATAATTCTTAAGCAGGAACTAAAATATACCTGAATCACATACAAGTAAAGTAAAAACTAACAGACAATGATAAACAACTCCATGTGACTATATGTGAATGGTTCGAGGAACAATGCGCAGGAATCCAAATTTTCTGAGTCATGTGATATTTTCTGACGAGGCCCACTTTCTCTTAAGTGGTCACGATAACTCGAAAAATAACGTGTTTTGGGGGTTCTAGTTCTGTTGAAAATACTGAAAGGCCGTTGCACAGCCAGCAATGCACTACATGGGTTGCCATAATAAAATCTGTCATCATTGGGTCTTTCTGGTTTCTAGAAGGAGAAGGGAAATCTGTAACCATAACCACTGAACAGCACTTGAAAGTTATCCAGAAGTTCTGGGTTGTATTAGTGAGGAAGCACCACATCGACAGGGCTGTGCATTGGTTTCAGCATGATGGGGCCGCACCTCACACTTCCACCAGATTGATACACTGGCTACCAACAGAAATTCAGTGATCAAATCGTCTCTAGGACAGATATTGAATGGGCATGCAATTTTCCAGACCTCAACCTACCTGACCTTTACGTTTGGGGTTACCTGAAGGATAGAGTGTACCAGGGAGATCTCAGACTATTGATGACGTCAAAAATCCAATTGTTAACAACATCAAAGCTATTCCAGTTCAGCAATGCAGTCGAGTTATCGACAACTTCACCAGGAGGATCCATTTGTGCCTGCTGCAGCAGGGCAGCCATTTAGAACACGTTTTGTGAACTCTTTTTTGAAATCACTAGTTTCATTTTTGTGTGATATTTTATTCCACATATTACGAAGATTCTTATGTACAAGTTTCATGTTGCCTCAATGTAAAATTTAAAAGTTTAAAAACAACTTTAGGTTGTGTTTTTTTTTTTTAATGAAACACCCTGTATATATATATATATATATATATATATATATATATATATATATATATATATATATATATATATATATATATATATATATACATGATACTTACTCCAAAAAATGACGATAAAACCTTGAATATTGTTGGAAAGTTGAAAATAGACAATCATGATGACCAAATCTTTGTTACCACTGATGCACTGAAATGTTTTGAATGTGGTGATTTTGGCAATCTTAAACGTTCCTGCCCAAAGGCAGGAACTTAGTAGGAACACAGCATCAGCAATAATGACTTCTTCTCCCACCACAAAAGTATCAGTTCCTGTCACCAATTCCAATACTGATTCGCAGTCTTCCAATCCTGGAAATTTAAATAATGCTTCAAATTTTTGGGATGGTTTCACACTTGTTTCTTCAAGGAAAATAATTCCTGAAAATTGTCTTGCACAGAAAAAAAAAACTAGAAGGTCACTCAGTAGAGCGCATACCTCTGCCCTGCAATGCCTGATCCACGAGAACATATCGGGCCCAACATATTTGTGAAATATCATGCTATATATCGTTTTTGGCCCTATCTCTCAATGGTAAATAATCACTTTGAAAATTGAATAATCCTCGTATCCAGATCCAGAATCAGATCTTCATAAAAATCGAATCAGTTCGTCCTTGTTACACACCCAATCTGTTCACCAAATTCTATCCAAATCCATCCACAACTTTATGAGATATCCTGACAAACAAACAACAAACACAGACAGGTGGTGAAAACACAACCTCCTTCCACCTTTGGTGGCGGAAGTAAAAAAACACGACTGTCAAGTGAACAATAACTCGGAACTTATGTACCTCCACCCGGCACTGCTGTTATATCATAAATCTAACCTGGAATTGACCCGATAACGACTACAAGCACATTCAGCGTGATTTCATGAGATAGTATGAACAGTTATTCATCTCCGACAGAGGTTGTCCCACTTGTTACGAAGAGCAATGAGTGTCTCATCTATTGAAAACCCTTCAGTCCTCTCTGATGATTGCACTCGGGGTGTGAATGTTAAATCTGCTGATGTTTTGGAAAATGCCAATCATGAACATTCTCATGTTGAATCCCCACCAGCATTAAACACGAAGGAACTCCCTGGTGATCTACCAAATTTAACATCTGGTGAGACGTCTCTTTCTGTTAAAAAATCATGGAAATGAGAAAATGGATGTAATTCAAGATGCCCCTTCATTAGGCACCATTGAAATGCATGTTTTTCCTGTTCTCTCTTCCTGCATGCAGCCAGGTGTCTCTGCACCATCAGATGGACAAAGATTGACAGATAACGGTACTCACAGATAATTCTGTTATGATGGATAGTTCAGTAATGTCAGATGGCCCCTTGCCATTTGACACAGACACCTCCTATTGCACAATCTGATAGTGTTGATGATGCCACATAAAATGTCCTTAACTGATCAACGAAGTGATGTTGCGGCTGCAAGTGTTGCTACCATTATAGGACAGCACACTCATGTTGCAGCTGTAAGATATCCGTGCATTAATGGTGAATGCAATGTTGTCTTGCAGAACAGTGGTAGTTAATATAACCCGATGAACAAAACTGATTCTGATGAGCCGAAGAGTGATGAATCAAGACAATGGCTTGATTTCTGAGCATCAATTTGGTTTCAGACCAGGTCACTCTACCTGGATATCTACCCTGGATATGCTGCTTCTGCTCTCCCAACAATTGGTGGAGGTTCTCGATGCCAGACATGAAATCAGAGCCATATCCCCAGACATATCGTGTGCTATTGACGTGGTCTGGCACCCTGCCCTGCTCACCAAATTCTCTTCCTATGGTATCCAAGGCCATCTCCACTCATGGCTCGCAGACTTCCTCTCCTGTCACAGCCAATGTGTGGTGCTGAATGGAGTTCTCTCATCCCCTCTTCCTGTCCAGGCTGGAGTTCATCAAGGCAGTGTTCTGGGCCCTGTTCTTTTTTCTGGATTTCATCAATGATCTCTCCGACTCTCTGGAAAATCCTCTTTATCTATTTGCTGATGACTCAACCCTCTGTCATACCATCTGTACCATATCTCAGACCATACCATACCTCAGACCGGCAAGCCACAGCTTCTTCGCTCACTGCAGCTTTGGATAAAATCAAAAACTGGTCCAACATGTGGAACATGTCTTTCAATCCTGACAAATCTCACACTCTCACTATGTCTATCCAAAAGGACTGTTTCGAACCCCCTTCCCACCACCATCTACTTTCTCAACAATCCTCTGGAAGAAGTCCTTTATCCAAGCTTCTGAGTCTTACTATCTACCATTATCTCTCCTGGGAAAGCCACATTTCCAATCTGGCCTCTAAAGCCAGTCGCTGACTGGGAATCCTCTGTCGTGCAAAGTCCTTCATCAGCCCACCTGAGCTCCTGACCACATATAAAGCTTTCGTCCGCAGCCTGATGGAGTACAGCTCTCCCTTCTGGGCTGGCGCTCCTGCCTTTCACCTTTTTCAGCTTCATGCTGTGGAAACCAAGGCATTTAGGATCATTGGTATCTCCCGCAATAAGGCTGTCTTTGGGCCTCTCATTCTCTCACTACAGGCAGGTCGGTGGTTTTTGTGTCTTCTACCGTCTCCTCTCTGGTCTCACCCCCTCCCCCCCCCCCACCGGCTCTGTCTGCGGAATGTCCCCACCATATTTCCGCAGGGCGCTCAAGGTCCGCCAACTACCCCCTTCTGGTAAAACTACCAAAATCACGAATCACTGCTCACCTTCACTCTTTCATTCCTCTTTTTTCCCGCCTTTGCAATAAACTCCCACACTCTCTTCAATCCCATTCTTCCCTCCAGGCCTTCAAAACATTTGTTCACTTCCACATCTTATCTTCCCCCATCCGAAACCTCGATCTTTTCTACCCCTGTTAATCCACCCCAAACCCACCTCCTTCAAATTTCCTGCTTTCCTTCCTGAAAGTCCCTGTAATGTCCATCTTGTATACCCCATGTTCTCCACCCCATTCCTCTCCCTTCCACAGATCTCCTAATGTCTCGGTGCCCCCAATATTTTGTCCTTCCCTTTCCTGCCCTTCTTGTCTCATCCCCCTCTTGCTGTGCGTTGTGTGTTAGCTCTCATATGAGCCTCGACAATGTATTAAAAACAAAACAAAAAAAACAAACATTCAGATTGAAGCAGTGAAAAAGTTGGCTGACCAAGGCCCTGTTTCACCTGCTCAGATAAAACTTTCTACAAAATTCCTTCAGGAAAATCAATATTAACTGAACAGATTACCTCTCAGACTTTAAACTTTTTCGTGCACGCGTACAAGCTGTTGTGTGGAAGCCAGATTCATTTAATTTTCGTGACACGCTTTGTCATCAGTTTAAAAAGGCAAAATATCGTAAAGGTCTTAATGAACGATTTTGTCTTTATGAATGATTTGTCTTGATGAATGATTTTGTTCTCAAAAATAAAAAAAAAGTCTTAATAAATGATTAAAAAAAATAAAAAAATTCATTTTTATTTTCTATACATTGTTGAGGGTCGTGGAAGAGTTAGGACACTGAACGGATCAGGACTTAACAGGATGCAAAAGGAACAGTCGAGAGAATGGGGAAACACAAACAGTGGAGTAGATGCCAAGCCGAGGGAGACAAACAAAGGGTGTGAAGGGGAATTTGGGGCAGGAGAGGATGTTTGGGGTGGACAAGATGATGTGAGGGTAGATCTTAGAAAAAAAAGAGATATTTGAGAAAAAGATCATCGTTTTGGATTGGAGACTATCTGAGATGGTGTTGAACATCAGCCTTGAAGACTTGGAGGCAAAAATGAGATTGAAGAGAATGTGGAAGTTGATTCCACAGGTGGGAAGAAAGAGGAACGAATGAGTGGAGGTGAGCAGTGATCTTGGATTTAGGTTGTTTTCACAAAGGGGTTGATGGTGGACTGTGTGTGCCTGGCAGAAACCTTGGGGGGTGGGGGGGGAGCACAAAAAGAGCAGAGGGTGCAAGACCAGAACAGAGACAGTAGATGACAGAACGGCCACCAACCTGTCTGTGATGGCAAAGTGATCGGCCCATAAACTCAGCATCATCGTGGGAGATTCAATTGATCTTAAGCCCTTGGTTTCCATTGCGTCAAGTTGAGAAATGTGTGAGGCAGGGGAGCCAGCCCGAAGTGGAGAGAGCAGTACTCCATCAAGCTGTGGATGAAAGCCTTGTAAGTGGAGAGAAAGTCAGGTGTGCCAAGTCAGGATTGTGTATGACAGAGAATGTAGGCTGGGTAGGAGGCCAACTTTGAAATGTGGTTTGCCCAAGAAAGATCATGGCTGATGGTGAGACCCAGGTGTTTGAATGACTGAACCGCCTCAAGAGGATTGTTGAGAAAGTAGATGGAGGTGCTTCCCAGACGGACCTTTTGGAGCAAGAGATCGTGAGAGTGTGAGATTTGTCAGGCTTGAAAGACGTATTCCAACTGTTTGACCAGCTTGTGATTTTGTCATGGTCTGAAGAGAGGCAAGAGGCTGCAGCCTGTCTGTCTGAATGATGAGGGATGCCACGGCTGAGGATGGAGTCATCACTAAATCTATGAACGGGATTTTCCAGATAAAACATTTGTGAAGATCAGGAATAGGACTGGACCCAAAACACTGCTTTGGGGCACTCCAGCCTTGACAGGTGGAGGAGATGAAAGGATTCCGTTGAGTGCCACACCTTGGCTACAATAGTAGAAAAAGTCAGTAAGGCATGTGTGAAGTTGGCCGTGGATGCAACAGGCAGAGAGTTTGGAGAATAAGACAAGATGCCAGATTATCTCAAAAGGACCAAATATGTCCAGAGAGACGGTTCTGATGCCATGTCCGACTTGAAGGCCTCCATCAATTGTTGAGTGAGTAGAAGCAGCTTGTCCAAAGTGGAATGACCTGGTCTGAATCCAAATTGATGATCTGAGATGAGATTGTTGGAGAAATGGAAAGATTTCATATCAACTGCGATGATGGATTCCATGACCTTGCTGATGATTAGAATTAAGTTGATTAAAGGGATCAGTTTTTGCACCTTTTAATGTAATGCAGTGATGATCGCAGATGTCCAAGCAGATGGAAGATGACATTGGGCAAATGACAGGGTGAAAAGGGCATAGAGAGGATGTTCAAGAGCAGCAGAGCAGGTTTTCAGGACGCGTCAGCTGATGCCATCCGGTCCAGTTGCAGAGTCAGAGTTGAGGGTTGAAAGAACCTTCTCTGACCTCTCAGGTGTAAAAGACACAGAGTCCAGGAGCAGTTGGGCATGACAGGGAAGGGTAGGTACCAAAAGCGAGGGGTGGAGACAAGATTTGGAAGCAAACAAGCAATTGAGCCATTCGGCCTTCTCAGGAGAGGAGTCGGCTGTGGTTCCATTTTGAAGTGAGGGAAGGGATGGAGGGGGAGCATGCACCAGAGTTAGACTTAGCAAGGTACCACCAGGTTTCTGAGGAGGTAGACAAATTTGAAAGTTCATTATTGAGGTTGGACAGATGTTTTCTGGCTCTCCTAATAGTGGACACACACACTTCTTGCAGACTTTTTAAAATGCATTGAGATTGTTTTCAGTCGAATTTGCTTTCCAGGAAGAGAGGGCAAATCTTTTTTTTATTATTATTATCCTCTATTGTACAAGCTAAAGTACCGGTCCCCAGTGACTGGAAAAACATAGCAAAGGTACCTGGCCCCAGTGACACGAAAAGTTTAAGTTCATCTATCAATTTTAATTATTTCATGGATTTTAAAAATGTTAATTGTGTTGCACTCTTGGTTTCACTCAAAGGCAAATCTTTGAGCTATTTAAACTACCCACCCCAAAATGGTGGTGCAACATAGGGTGGCGGAGGTTGGATTTGACTGAAAAGAATGCAAAATATAGCTATTTTAAATTGTGTGTTAGTCCATGAAGATCTGTATTAAATCTACCTTCATCGTGATGTTCATGTTTAGTTTAAAGATAACTGCAAGGGACAATGAAACGGTGAATGTTGAGCTTTGGCTGCATGCGCAGTTTTTTCAAATGCAGTGCAGGAAGTGGCCGCCGTAAACGGGAGACAGATTAATGCACAGACAGACACCATGGTTCACAATATACAGGGTGAGTCATCGGTCATGTCCATTGGGAATTTTTAGATGTTGTTTATGTTTCAGATAGCTACTCGAGATGGCTGAACCCACGCGGTATAAACCCTTGGAAAAAGTGGAACTTTTGAGGGGCTACTTAATGGTGATGGCACAAAGGAAGCCTGAAAACTTTGGAAGAGCTCAAACGCAATGTGCATACACAATGTACAGCAATCACACCACAAATCCTCCAGAATCTCAGAGACAGCTTCTTCTGTCATATTACCATATGTTCTCAACTCTAGGGAGCACAATTTGAACATTTATTGTAAGATTTGTATAAATGTAAATAATCCTATTGGACGTGATTTTGACTCACCCTGTATATAAAATGACGAGTCTTAAGATTGGAGCGATACATAGTAATGATGGTAGAAGTTTGCTCCACAGGGTTCAAGTCAGGAAACTTATAGAAGTAAATGGCTTTGACACAGCTTTGCTCCAAGAGACATGCTGTCAAGTGCTCTTAGGCTTCGTAGAAAATGATTAATGGATCAGGAATATCTTTTTAGTAATAGCTCATCATGAAAGGTAAGTATTATTTCATACTGTACTTGTATGTATTAGTGGGAAAACATTTCCAGCCCTCCTCTTTCCAATTTGCTAACATTGATGATTGTCATCTTAACTCTCCCATTTTCTTCATTAATAGTCCCAAGTTTATGATTATAAACGTGTATGGTATGCACCAAGCAAAAATATTTTTTTTGGCCATTTAAGGGCTTTCTGACAGTATACCTTCACACTTGTCTAATTATGGGAAGTGGCTTTAATTGCACAGATAATATCTCATTATACCAGAATGGGTTAGAATCTCAGCCATGTACTGTAAGACATTTCGAGGACACAATTATGAAATACCATTTCCATAATGGTTGATGACTCCAGCACCCTCACAAACAGTCCTTTACATGGTGTACCATCCATCCCTCCTTCAGGACCCTACTCTGTACAGAGCTTCATTGCTGCCAAAGCAGTCTCCTGGGCTATTGGACACAGTCCTGGACAGGTCGCCACTCAGACACAACATACCAGCAAGCTGGCACTCATTTTGCCGACCTCAGAAGGATGACAGGCCGAGTTAACCCCTCGTGGCATTAATTCAACAGATGAGCAGGATTTGAACTCAGGATCCTTGGATGCAAAGGCCAAAACCCTAACTATTGAGGCCAGCACCAGGCTTCGACATGGTGTTGCTGTTCTCACAATTGCATTTCACTTGCAAGACTTGATTGTATGTATGTAAACTCTTACATATTACATGGAGTTTCCAAAGCTGATATTGTGCTGTTGGGGTTTTTCAGATCATTGCTTACCAAAGCTCTGTTTTTCGACTTTCTAAAGAGTATTCAAGGAATTCTTATTGTGAATTTAACAACACTTTGCTGGAAGACATAAACTCAAGCTTTCAAAGCATTCTGGACGGATATTTTGATACGGAAGTCCAGCTATTCTGTAAACCCCTGCGTGTTATGGGATATAGTAAAAGCTCAAATTAAAGTGTTTTGTCAACAACATGGGGGGTGGGGGGGGTTTCTTCAAGAGCAGATTCTGAAGCAATAAAATCAATGCAACAGGTGATTCCGAAGCAAGAAAAATGCAACAATTTATCACTAGGGGGTTCGAGGACAACAAAACGATAAACACCTACAGAAGGCTTTAGTTGAGAAACAGTCCTTAGTAAAATAAATAACTGAAGAAAATGCACCTGGCACTCAAGTTCGTATGAGGATGCAACATTTGAAGCATTCTCATCCGAGCAAGCAGCTTTTCCAATCGTGATCGGCAGACTCATCTGTTGCCTTTCTCCACACCAATAATTTAGCAATTAGCTATCTAAAGATCATTTTTCTAAAATTGATTTGGCAGAGCATACACAGTGTGTTTCAAAAAGAGTGATGCAACTTTAAATGTTTATTTACAAAGAAACAGAAACCTCAGGAAAATGATCCAAACATTTCTTGAAAGCTTATGACATGGTATTTTCTATCACTGATTGCTATTGCAGTAAGTCACTCCTGAAGTTAGTGAGAGCCCAAGGTCTGAAATTCGCATTTACGCAAAATCCTTGCAATTGACGTTCTCGATGTGTGCCGCTCCGCAGTTCAGACAGGCATTAATCCTGACTCTAAAGTTCTGTTCAACTTTCCTGTAGGTCTCACGTGGCACTGCCTAGAAGTAGTCTGACACCTCTTGCTTCAGATCATCAAGTGTGGCAGGGAAGTTGGCATAGACAGAGCCCATGGCAGCACCCCAGAACCAGTAGTCCAGAGAGTTCCAGTCTGGGCTATGGGATGCCCAGTCATGAGTGGTACCCAGGGTAACGAGGCAGTTTCTAAAGAGATGCTGCAGGAAAGTGATGCTGTCACCAGCTGTATGTGGGGGTACATCATCCTGCATCCACCAAGTCATGCTGAACTGTTTTAGGATGACCTTTTGGGCTAGATCATTCTGGAACTTCTGGAGCACAGCCCGGTAGCGCTCTCCGTTGATCGTCACTGTCCTGCTGTTGTCATTATCAAACCAGTAAGGCCCTAGTGTTCCCCATCTGGCATTGAAGGTGCAGAAGCATGTGACCTTAGGCCCTTCCAGGTACCTCTCAGTGATCTTTTTAGGTGGTTCTGCCCTCCAGAAAATGTTGTTGTGGTTGTTGGTTGCACCATTCAAGTGGAAATGGGCTTCATCACTGAACCAGCTCAGGTTGATACAGTTTGGGTACCATTCTATCCTGTTACTGAGCCAATTGCACATATCAAGTCTCATTCTGATGTCATCTTGACTCAGTTTATGCCTAATAGAGATGATGTACTAATATGGGAAAAGGTTCAGTTCCTTAGTTGAGGATACACCAAACTGAAGTTGGTTTGATACCTAGCTCCTGGGAGCACCGGTGGTGGGACTTCTTGGGGCTGTCCACTGCAGAATCCCGCAGGACGTCAATGTCGGCTTGGCTCTTGGTTCGTGATGCTGGCTGGCCTGCCACTGTTGCCCTTGCTCTGGTTGTGCACTGTGCCCTTGTGTTCACAATGTTCCACAATACATTGAATGACACAATTTGTGGGTCCATCACGTGTTCTGAGGTCGTATTTCTGGCAGAACCCCTGGCGGGTGTCTACGTATGATTTAGTCTCATACCACAGAGCCACCACTTTTGAATTCTGCTTCACTGTCAATGGCATAGTTGAGCTACGGAGCTAGAAATCCATGGAAGAAATACCATGATAACAACACCAAACCCTAAAAAGGAAAATGGTTTTGGTCAAAAAACAAAGAAATGGAAGGAAGTCAAAGTTGTATCAATCTTTTTGAAACACACTGTAGATTCTTCCAGTCACCTCTATTTCTATAGTCTATATCGGTTGTGTGATCAGATGGGCTTACGACAGAGTTCCTGGATCAGATGGGCTTACGACAGAGTTCTAAAGGTAATTTTGGCATTATTGGATTCCAAACTTTATAGCACCTTGCAAGTGAGTTGCCTGCTTGGAGAGTTTCATCAGAGCTGCTGATGAGCTGTGCTCCCTCTTCTCCCAAAGAAAAGTGGTTTAGTACAAACAAACCTGGTGACCTGTTCGTGTTGGTGTTGGCTTAGCGATTTGGGTGGTGGCTTGGGATCCTCTCGTCACTTGGGATCCTCGGGTCCTGAGTTGAAGCCCTGTTTCCACTGAATGAACACCAGGGGGTTGACTCAGCCTGTCATCATTCTGAAGTTGGTGAAATGAGAACCAGAGTAGCAGCCAAAAGGCTACGCATGAAGGGAAGGGGTATTGAAGGATTTATTAAATCTGGTGTTGGTGTGGTACAGGCATGATGGGTCCAATGACCTCCTCCTGTGCATAAAAATTCCTTGTTAAAAAAACTGGCACCCAATTTCCTTTCTATGCATGGACTATCAGTTTTTTTCAGCCTTGCCTTCTCTACTTTCTCCACATCTGTCTTCACTGTTCGGCAAATACCAATGTTACTGCATTCAGTCAACCAGTGAAGTGGGCTGTGGAGCCCGGAAGAAAAGATTGTACACTTTTTTTTTTTATTGGGGCCACCCCCGTGGGTGGCACCCCAGAGGAGAACTCCACCCACCAGCAGAGAACCAGGATAAAAATAATACGAGGAGGCCTTGTGTGGAAGGAAGATGAGCAAGTGGTTCACGGACGAGCTTGAGAAGCAGAGATTATTGGGTTCTCTCTGAAGAAGTTTTGGGATAGATCCATGCTGGTATCTCCCTGCCTTTGGAGAGAGGAAGGAGCCATCATGCCTTTGGAAAGAAGAAGAAAGACCTCAGACAGGAGAGCTCCACATGCACGGAGTGCAAAGAAGCATTTTAAAGAAGAAGTGCAACCAGGAGGTCTCGTTGTAAAAAGGACAAAGAGGACTACGACCGTTGGTTTTAGGCCTACTCATCGCTGGCCCTGCTAATGGCTGTTTTATCTACTCTTTGGCCACCATCGTCACTGGTTCTCGTCTCACTCCTGGTTGCTAAAGCGGGCTGCATTGAGTCCTGCATCCACCCTGCACGTCGTAGACAAAGGGAAGTACCGCCTGCATTCATAACTTCTTGTATAAGTGTGTTCTGTGGTGCGGAGAGTAGTTTAGGATTTGAGCTTTAATTTTTCACCACTGTATACATGTTTGCATACACCATTATCCCCTTTGTGTCTTTTGACTCACGTGGTTTGTTCTGTTTATTATAGCATCTTGTTTACCTTCTTCCCTCTGCTATTGAATACAAAATAAACCCTTTGAAAGGTTAAAAAAAAAAAACCAAAAAACCTGTTCCACATATCTGCCGGCGCTGAGGTATCAAACGATCCTGGCACTGAGGTATTGAAAGATCCCAGCACTGAGGTATCGAAAGATCCCGGCACTGGGATATTGAAGGATCCCAGCGCTGAGGTATCGAAAGGTCCCGGCGCTGAGGTATTGAATGAGCCAAGCACTGAGGTATGTAAAGGTTCTGGCGATGAGGAATTGAAAGATCTCGGCGCTGAGGTATTGAAATATCCCGGCACTGAGGTATTGAAAGATCCCAGCGCTGAGGTATCGAAAGGTCCCGGCACTGAGGTATTGAAGGATCCTAGCACTGAGGTATCGAAAGGTTCCGGCGATGAGGAACCGAAAGGTCCCGGCGCTGAGGAATTGAAATGTCCCGCGGCTGAGGTATTGAAAGGTCCCGGCGCTGAGGTATCGAAAGATCCCGGCGCTGCGGTATCGAAAGATCCCAGCGCTGAGGTATCAAAATATCCCAGCACTGAGGTATCGAAATATCCCAGCACTGACGTATCGAAATATCCCGGCGCTGAGGTAGCGAAAGGTCCGGGCACTGAGGTATCAAAAGATCCCGGCGCTGCGGTATCGAAATCTCCCGGCGCTGAGGTATGGAAATATCCCGGCGCTGCAGTATCGAAATATCCCAGCGCTGAGGTATCGAAATATCCAGGCGCTGAGGTATCGAAATATCCCGGCGCTGCGGTATCGAAAGATCCCGGAGCTGAGGTATCGAAATATCCCGGCGCTGCGGTATCGAAATATCCCGGAGCTGAGGTATCGAAAGATCTCGGCGCTGAGGTATCGAAAGATCCCGGCGCTGAGGTATCGAAATATCCTGGCGCTGAGGTATCGAAATATCCCTGCGCTGAGGTATCGAAATATCCCGGCGCTGCGGTATCGAAATATCCCGGCGCTGAGGTATCGAAAGATCTTGGCTCTGAGGTATCGAAATATCCCGGCGCTGAGGTATCGAAATATCCTGGCGCTGAGGTATCGAAATATCCCGGCGCTGAGGTATCGAAATATCCCGGCGCTGAGGTATCGAAAGATCCCGGCGCTGAGGTATCGAAATATCCCCGCGCTGAGGAATCGAAATATCCTGGCACTGCGGTATCGAAATATCCCGGTGCTGAGGTATCGAAAGATCTCGGCGCTGAGGTGTCGAAATATCCTGGCCCTGCGGTATCGAAAGATCCCGGCCCTGCGATATCGAAATATCCCGGCGCTGAGGTATCGAAAGATCCCGGCCCTGCGGTATCAAAAGATCCCGGCCCTGCGGTATCGAAATATCCTGGCGCTGAGGTATCGAAAGATCTCGGCGCTGAGGTATCGAAATATCCCAGCGCTGAGGTATCGAAATATCCCGGCGCTGAGGTATCGAAATATCCCGGCGCTGAGGTATCGAAATATCCCGGCGCTGAGGTATCGAAATATCCCGGCGCTGAGGTATCGAAAGATCCCGGCGCTGAGGTATCGAAATAGCCCCGCGCTGAGGAATCGAAATATCCTGGCACTGCGGTATCGAAATATCCCGGTGCTGAGGTATCGAAAGATCCCGGCCCTGCGGTATCAAAAGATCCCGGCCCTGTGGTATCGAAATATCCTGGCGCTGAGGTATCGAAAGATCTCGGCGCTGAGGTATCGAAATATCCCAGCGCTGAGGTATCGAAATATCCCGGCGCTGAGGTGTCGAAATATCCCGCCGCTGAGGTATCGAAAGATCTCGGTGCTGAGGTATCGAAATATCCCGGCGCTGAGGTATCGAAATATCCCGGCGCTGCGGTATCGAAATATCCTGGCCCTGAGGTATCGAAAGATCCCGGCGCTGAGGTATCGAAATATCCCGGCACTGAGGTATCGAAATATCCCGGCGCTGAGGTATCGAAAGATCTCTGCGCTGAGGTATCGAAATATCCCGGCGCTGCGGTATTGAAATATGCAGGCGCTGAGGTATCGAAATATCCCAGCGCTGAGGTATCGAAATATCCCGGCGCTGAGGTATCGAAATATCCCAGCGCTGAGGTATCGAAAGGTCCCGGCACTGAGGTATTGAAGCATCCTTGCACTGAGGTATCGAAAGGTTCCGGTGATGAGGAAACGAAAGATCTCGGCGCTGAGGTATCGAAATATCCTGGCACTGAGGTATTGAAAGATCCCAGCACTGAGGTATCGAAAGGTCCCGGCACTGAGGTATTGAAAGATCCCAGCGCTGAGTTATCGAAAGGTCCCGGCACTGAGATATTGAAGGATCCCAGCGCTGAGGTATCGAAAGGTCCCGGCACTGAGGTATTGAATGATCCAAGCACTGAGGTATGGAAAGGTTCTGGCGATGAGGAATCGAAAGATCTCGGCGCTGAGGTATCGAAATATCCCGGCACTGAGGTATTGAAAGATCCCAGCACTGAAGTATCGAAAGGTCCCGGCACTGAGGTATTGAAGGATCCTAGCACTGAGGTATCGAAAGGTTACGGCGATGAGGAACCGAAAGGTCCCGGCGCTGAGGAATTGAAATGTCCCACGTATGAGGTATTGAAAGGTCCCGGCGCTGAGGTATCGAAATATCCCGGCGCTGCAGTATCGAAATATCCCAGCGCTGAGGTATCGAAATATCCAGGCGCTGAGGTATCAAAATATCCCGGCGCTGCGGTATCGAAAGATCCCGGAGCTGAGGTATCGAAATATCCCGGCGCTGCGGTATCGAAATATCCCGGAGCTGAGGTATCAAAAGGTCTCGGCGCTGAGGTATCGAAAGATCCCGGCGCTGAGGTATCGAAATATCCTGACGCTGAGGTATCAAAATATCCTGGCGCTGAGGTATCGAAATATCCCTGCGCTGAGGTATCGAAATATCCCGGCGCTGCGGTATCGAAATATCCCAGCACTGAGGTATCGAAAGATCTTGGCGCTGAGGTATCGAAATATCCCGGCGCTGAGGTATCGAAATATCCTGGCGCTGAGGTATCGAAATATCCCGGCGCTGAGGTATCGAAAGATCCCGGCGCTGAGGTATCGAAATATCCCAGCGCTGAGGTATCGAAATATCCCCGCGCTGAGGTATCGAAATATCCTGGCACTGCGGTATCAAAATATCCCGGTGCTGAGGTATCGAAAGATCTCGGCGCTGAGGTGTCAAAATATCCTGGCCCTGCGGTATCGAAAGATCCCGGCCCTGCGGTATCGAAATATCCCGGCGCTGAGGTATCGAAAGATCCCGGCCCTGCGGTATCAAAAGATCCCGGTCCTGCGGTATCGAAATATCCTGGCGTTGAGGTATCGAAAGATCTTGGCGCTGAGGTATCGAAATATCCCGGCGCTGAGGTATCGAAATATCCCGGCGCTGAGGTGTCGAAATATCCCGCCGCTGAGGTATCGAAAGATCTCGGTGCTGAGGTATCGAAATATCCCGGCGCTGAGGTATCGAAATATCCCGGCGCTGCGGTATCGAAATATCCCGGCGCTGCGGTATCGAAATTTCCTGGCCCTGAGGTATCGAAAGATCCCGGCGCTGAGGTATCGAAATATCCCGGCACTGAGGTATCGAAATATCCCGGCGCTGAGGTATCGAAAGATCTCTGCGCTGAGATATTGAAATATGCAGGCGCTGAGGTATCGAAATATCCCGGCGCTGAGGTATCGAAAGATCCCGGCGCTGAGGTATCGAAATATCCCGGCGCTGAGGTATCGAAATATCTCGGTGCTGCGGTATCGAAAGATCCCGGCGCTGAGGTATCGAAATATCCCAGCGCTGAGGTGTCGAAATATCCCGCCGCTGAGGTATCGAAAGATCTTGGTGCTGAGGTATCGAAATATCCCGGCGCTGAGGTATCGAAATATCCCGGCGCTGAGGTATCGAAATATCTCGGCGCTGCGGTATCGAAAGATCCCGGCGCTGAGGTATGAAATATCCCAGAGCTGAGGTATCGAAAGATCCCGGCGCTGAGGTATCGAAATATCCCGGCGCTGCGGTATCGAAAGATCCCGGCCCTGAGGTATCGAAAGATCCCGGCGCTGCGGTATCGAAAGATCCCGGCCCTGCGGTATCGAAATATCCCGGCCCTGAGGTATCGAAATATCCCGGCGCTGAGGTATCGAAATATCCCGGCGCTGCGGTATCGAAATATCCCGGCCCTGCGGTATCGAAAGATCCCGGCGCTGAGGTAACGAAATATCCCGGCGCTGAGGTATCAAAATATCCTGGCGCTGAGGTATCGAAATATCCCGGCGCTGAGGTATCGAAATATCCCGGCGCTGCGGTATCGAAATATCCCGGCGCTGCGGTATCGAAATATCCCGGCCCTGCGGTATCGAAATATCCCGGCGCTGCGGTATTGAAAGATCTCAGCCCTGAGGTATCGAAAGATCTCGGCCCTGCGGTATCCTCTGTTGACGGGTATTCGGATGTGACAATATTTTTGGAGGATGGTGAAATAGTTCTCTCTTTTCCCCATTGACTTCAATGTTAAATCGTGTGTGTGTGTGTGTGTGTGTGTGTGTGTGTGTGTGTGTGTGTGTGTGTGTGTGTGTGTGTGTGTGTGTGTGTGTGTGTGTGTGTGTGTGTGTGTGTGTGTGTGTGTGTGTGTGTGTGTGTGTGTGTGTGTTATATCCTCTATCGCTGCTCACTTGTATTCACACGAAATGATAGTAACTGGACAAGTCTCATTCACGAATGTGTCTCATATTTTTATGCCTCCAGTGAGGAATTCGCTGGAAGCATTACGTTTTCGGATTGTACGTCCATCCGTACGTACATGTACGTTCATCCATGATAATTTTCTGTTTTCACTACAACCGCTTATCCAATTGACATGAAATTTTAACCACAGGAGCGACTAGTCATGTCTTCTTCTTCTTCTTCTTTTGGCTGCTCCCGTTCGGGGTCGCCACAGCGGATCATCCGTATGATCCACATAGTGATTTGGCACATGTTTTACGCCGGATGCCCTTCCTGACGCAACCCTGGTCGCCTCTTACGACACAGGGATATGGTACACCTATTTTAACCGGGGTATACACCGGCCCAGTACACTGGTACTCACTTCGCCGACCTCGGAAGGATGACAGGCTGAGTCAACCCCCTGGTGTATTAATTCAGTGGCCCAACGGGGCTTGAACTCAGGACCTTTTTGGATCCCAAGCTGCTGCCCTTACCACTGCGCCAACACCAGGCTTGGAGCGACTACTCATGTAGAATGTTGTAATGATAATTATGACGTCATATGTCACGTGGTGTGGCAGCCATGTTGGAAAAAAAGGAACAACTTTGGACCTCTATCTCCAAAACGGCTCCATGGAAAAACAAAATGAAACTTGGCACATCGGAAGTACTCCCCATGGGAAACGAGTGTGATTTTTTTTTGATGATGTCATATATGGCTTCCTGAGAAAGGTTCGTGGTTTTAATTGCATACGTCGGATGCTTTATCCGATCAGTATAAAAATATATGAGGGTCATCTTGGGCTAAATTGTAATTGGGAAAAAAATTGATGACATCATCGGTCAAGTGAAAAAAAAAAATTGGGACTTCCGGTTTATGGTTTGGAGCGTCGACAGGTCTCCTTCAGGGCTCTCTGCTGACCATCTCAAAGTTAAGTTTCTGGTCGTTATCTGTCCCGTTTTTAACTGTTTATTAACTCACTGACATGTTACTGTGTTCTGAGTTCGGTTTTGTTTCAAAAATCGTGCTATTTTGTGAGATTTTGTCGACTTTGTCTTACCGGATGCTTGAGGCCTACCCTTGAGGCTTGAAGCCGACTGGGTCCCCTCGGTGTACGATCGTGTTTTGTTTTTTTCTCCCCATTACCTTCAATTTCTATCTTCCCCACCTTCCGAAAGTCCCTCCCAACAAATCACTATTTCTTATCTTAAATGAAAAAAACGCCACCTTTCTCCTTCCTCACTCACGACTCTCATGCTTCTTCTTCTTCTTCTTCTTCCTCCTCCCTCTTCTTCCTCCTCCCTCTTCTTCCTCCTCCCTCTTCTTCTTCCTCCTTCTTCTTCCTCCTCCTTCTTCTTCCTCCTCCTTCTTCTTCTTCCTCCTCCTTCTCCTTCTCCTTTCCTCCTCCTTCTTCTTCTTCCTCCTCCTTGCTCCTCCTCCTCCTTTCCTCCTCCTTCTTCCTCCTCCTTGCTCCTCCTTCTTCTTCTTCCTTCTTCCTCCTCCTTCTTCCTTCTTCCTCCTCCTTCTTCCTTCTTCCTCCTCCTTCTTCCTTCTTCCTCCTCCTTCTTCCTTCTTCCTCCTCCTTCCTTCTTCTTCTTCCTCCTCCTTCTTCTTCCTTCTTCCTCCTCCTTCTTCCTTCTTCCTTCTTCCTCCTCCTTCCTTCTTCCTTCTTCCTCCTCCTTCTTCCTTCTTCCTTCTTCCTCCTCCTTCTTCCTTCTTCTTCCTCCTCCTTCTTCCTTCTTCTTCCTCCTCCTTCTTCCTTCTTCTTCCTCCTCCTTCTTCCTTCTTCTTCCTCCTCCTTCTTCCTTCTTCTTCCTCCTCCTTCTTCCTTCTTCTTCCTCCTCCTTCTTCCTTCTTCCTCCTCCTTCTTCCTTCTTCCTCCTCCTTCTTCCTTCTTCCTCCTCCTTCTTCCTTCTTCCTCCTCCTTCTTCCTTCTTCCTCCTCCTTCTTCCTTCTTCCTCCTTCCTTCTTCCTTCTTCCTCCTCCTTCTTCCTTCTTCCTCCTCCTTCTTCCTTCTTCCTCCTCCTTCTTCCTTCTTCCTCCTCCTTCTTCCTTCTTCCTCCTCCTTCTTCCTTCTTCCTCCTCCTTCTTCCTTCTTCCTCTTTCTTCTTCCTTCTTCCTCCTTCTTCTTCTTCTTCTTCTTCTTCTTCTTCTTCCTTCTTCCTTCTTCTTCCTTCTTCTTCCTTCTTCTTCTTCTTCCTTCTTCTTCTTCTTCCTTCTTCTTCTTCTTCTTACTTCTTCTTCTTCTTCTTCCTCCTTCTTCTTCTTCCTCCTTCTTCTTCTTCCTCCTTCTTCTTCTTCCTCCTTCTTCTTCTTCCTCCTTCTTCTTCTTCCTCCTTCTTCTTCTTCCTCCTTCTTCTTCTTCCTCCTTCTTCTTCTTCCTCCTTCTTCTTCTTCCTCCTCCTTCTTCTTCCTCCTCCTTCTTCTTCCTTTTTCTTCTTTCTTCTTTCTTCTTTCTTCTTTCTTCTTTCTTCTTTCTTCTTCTATTTTTTTCTACAACACTTCCATGACCTAATCTGTTGAAAACTCTCTCAAACATTAATAATAATAAAAACGATCTCTTATAATGCTTCATCTTCCTCTTTCACACATGTGGTACTCTTTACTGTATCATAATGCACAACTCTTCTACTGTTTAAAGAGACTGCTCTCAATTTTACCTTTCCTTCATGCCTTGCCTAAAAAATCCAACTGTTACAGCGTTTCTTCTCTCCATTCTCTTAATTCGCCTTTATTGCATCAATCAATAATTGTGTTTAATCACATCTCTGACCTAAAACTTTTAAAAATCTCATTTTGCAATGAATGTTCGCTTTCCATCAACCATTCTTTTTTTTTTCCAACTTCAGTGCCAACTCACCCCTCTCACCCCTCACTCTCAAAGCAACCATCCCACTCTTCTCCCTCCAAGCCTCCTCACCTTTCTCAAAAACTCCCACCTCACCTTTCTCCCACCATTCATCCCCTCACTCATCCTTCTCAAAGTTGCCCCCCCCTTTCATCCACAAAGCTACCTCCTTCCACTGCCCTCTCACCTCCATTTCTTCACTCCACCTCCTCAAATCCTCAACTGCCTTCTGCCCCTCTCTTCTGCCCCTCTCTTACCCCCCCTCTCCCCCAGTACCACAGAGCCTTTTCTCCTCCTCATCCGGCCCCTCCCCTAGCTATTCTGCAATCCCCCACACTCTTTCAACAACCCTCCTTACCTACCCCCCTCATCCCTTGTCCTACCCTCCCCCCACCCCCTGCACCCAAAGCCTCCTCCCCTCGCTCTTCATTAAAAGTGTGGACCTCAAATATCCGGGGCCTTCGCTCAAACCTTTCAGATCTTTCCA
Organism: Eptatretus burgeri; assembly: GCF_056783735.1. Lineage (NCBI taxonomy): Eukaryota > Metazoa > Chordata > Myxini > Myxiniformes > Myxinidae > Eptatretus > Eptatretus burgeri. The sequence goes on from NC_140965.1 coordinate 85,444,227, forward strand.
TACAGGTTGCCACTGACAAACCAGACAAAATCTGCCAAACAGAAACTTTCCTCCCCCAAGACGTATCTGACTCACAAGTATCTCTCCCCTGTTACTCCCTCCTCCGGTATGACAGACCTGAGCCTCGTCCTGGTGGAGGAGTTGCTCTCTTCATCAAAGACTCTATTCCTCACTCACCATGCACTGCCCTCACTCCCCCACAACCCCAGGAATACCTCTAGCTACGGCTTCGCCTCAACTCCAACCTCATGTTTATATGTGTACTGTACCGTCCACCGAACAGTGATGACTCCACCTACACCTCACTATCCGAAAACATGGACCAACTTCTATCTTCTCATCCAAACTCTATCTTCCTCATATGTGGTGACTTCAATTGTCATCATGCCAGTTGGCTCGGTGTGGGTACCTCTCTTACCTGTCATGGCACCTCAGCAAAAGCTTTCTGCGATGCATTGGGACTGACTCAATCGGTCAAGTTCCCTACCCGGATCTCAACCAATGGTACTCCATCTCTTCTGGATCTGATTTTGACAAATTTCCCTGACAATATCTGCTGCTCTTCCTCTGCTCCAATCGGTTCTTCTGACCGTGTCCTTGTCAAAGTGGACATCTCTCTGGCTATTATCAGAGAACCACCTCACTGCGGTCGAGTCTGGCATTTCACTCAAGCCGACTGGCAGGGTCTGCAAGCAGCCCTCAAACTTATAGACTGGTCTCCTATCGCTACTTTCTCCAACATCAACTCATCCTGGGAATTCTTTCAAAGAAACTTGCTCTCCCTCATGCACAGATTTATCCCCTCTCGTCTTCAGATGTCCTACCCTTCCTCCCGCCCTTGGTTTACTGAAGCTTGTGGTGAGGCAGTTGTCCTGAAACAAACCCAACTGAGGGCAATCTCAGTTCCTTCCATAAAGCTTGGAACAAGTGTGTATCTACCCTCAGGAGAGCCAGAAAACAACATCTTTCTCATCTCAAGTCTGAACTCTCAACCCTCCCTCCTCAAAATCCTGGTGGCATCTAATGAAATCTGTTTCTGGTGTATGTTCCCCCTCCATCCCCTCCCTTACCTCAAATGGCCACACTGCTGATACCACACATGAAAAAGCTGAATGCCTAAACTCGGTGTTTGCAGCTAAATCTTGTGTCCAAAACCCACCACTTTCTCTCCCCACCTTACCCAGTCACACCCAACTATTCCTGGACTCTGTGTCCTTTCCTCCTGACAAGGTGGAGAGCTTGCTGTCAAACCTCGACTCAGATTCTGCAACCGGTCCAGACGGCATCAGCCCACGTGTCCTCAAAGCCTGCTCTTCTGCTCTTGCTCACCCTCTCTCTGTTCTATTCACCCTCTCATTTGCTCAAGGTCATCTGCCATCTGCTTGGAAATCAGCAAACATTACTGCCCTGCATAAAAAGTACAAAAATAGATCCCTGCAACTTCAGACCAATCAGCCTTCTCCCAATCATCAGCAAGGTTATGGAATCCATCATCGCTTCAGACATCAAATCCTTCCTCTTCTCCAATGGTTTGATTTCTAATCATCAATTTGGTTTCAGACAAGGTCACTCCACCCTGGATATGCTGCTTCTGCTCTCCCAACAATGGATGGAAGTCCTCGATGCCACACAGGAAATCCGAGCCATATCCCTGGACATATCACATGCTTTTGACACAGTCTGGCACCCTGCCCTGCTCACCAAACTCTCTTCCTATGGTATCCAAGGCCATCTACACTCATGGCTCACAGACTTCCTCTCCTGTCGTAGTCAACGTGTGGCCCTAAATGGAGTTCTTTCATCCCCTTTCCTGTCCAGGCTGGAGTTCCTCAAGGTAGCGTTCTGGGCCGTGTTGTTTTTTGGTTTTCATCAATTATCTCTCCGACTTTCTGGAAAATCCTCTATTTCTCGTTGCTGATGACTCCACCGTCTGCCGTACCATCGGTCATCCCTCAGACCGGCAAGCAGCAGGTTCTTCGCTCACTGCTGATCTGGATAAAATCACAAACTGGTCCAACACGTGGAACATGTCTTTCAATCCGGAGAAATCTCACACTCTCACTATGTCTCTTCGAAAGGACCATTTTGAAAAACCCCCCATCCATTTTCTCAACAAACCTCTGGAAGAAGTCCTTTCTTTCAAGCTTCTAGGTCTCACTATCTGCCATGACCTTTCCTGGGAAAGCCACATTTCAAACCTCGCCTCCAAAGCCAGGCGCCGACTGGGAATCCTCCATTGTGCAAAGTCCTTCCTCGGCCCACCTGAGCTCCTGACCACTTACAAATCTTTTGTCCGCAGCATGATGGAGTACTGCTCTCCCCTCTGCGCTGGTGCTCCTGCCTCCCACCTTTCCCGGCTTCACGCTGTAGAAACCAAGGCATTTCGGATCATTGGCATCTCCCGCAATGAGGCCGAGTCTTTGGGCCTCTCACTCAATCACCGCAGGTTGGTTGGTGGTCTTTATGTCTTCTGCCGTCTCCTCTCCAGCCTCGTTCCCCCTGATCTCTCTGCGATTTGTCCCCACCACATTTCCGCAGGGCGCTCAAGGTCCGCCAACAACCCCCTTCTGGTAAAAACTCCCAAAATCACGAATCACTGCTCACCTTCACTCTTTCATTCCTCTTTATTACCGCCTTTGGAATAAACTCCCTCACTCTATTCATTCCCATTCTTCCCTCCAGGGCTTCAAAACAGCTGTTCACCACCACCTCTTATCATCCCCCATCCAAATCCTCGATCTTTTCTACCCCCGATAATCCACCCAAGCCCACCTCCTTCAAATTCCCTGCTTTCCTTCCTGAAAGTCCCTGTAATGTCCAGCTTCTATTCCCCATGTTCCCCGTCCCATCCCTCTCCTTTCCATCCCTCTCCTAATGTCTCTGTTCCCCACTGTTTTGTCCTTCCCACTCCCTCCCCTATTGTCTCATGCCCCCCTTGATGTGCGTTGTGTGTTAGCTCTCAAACGAGCCTCGACAAGGTATACAAAAAAAAAGTGGTTTGGCAGTCATATTGTTTTTAAAAATAAAACCTTCAAAAATCTTCTTCTCCAGAACGGCTGGACATATCAAGGAAAAACTTCATACAAATGTTCCCAAAGCCTTAGGAATACCAGGGTATTCACAAATATTTAATATATCACATAATCTGACAGACATATTGTATTGAACAAAAATGTTTGAAAAATTATTTCTCTTGAACCGCTTCATCAATCAGCATGAAATGTCACAATTATAATCTCGTCATAATGGCGAATATGTTTTAAATTTCAACCTGATTGGATGCAGGGTGTGGCAGCCAGAATTATTTAATATTTTGAATCTGGGTTCAGGGATGATGTCAAAAGTGGCTTTGTTATGACATCTTAAGTATGAACATTTTTGAGGGTCATCTCGGGCTAAATTGTATTGGGTGGGGGGAGGGAGAGTGGGAATTGATGACATCATCGATCACGTTGTTCGGCAGCCATATATTTTTGTTAAACATCAAAACCTTCAAAAATCTTCTCCGAAACGGCTGAACAGATCGAGGCAAAGCTTTACAGGTATGATCACCCATACATGAGGACCAAAAAGTTCTCCACCTATGACATCATAGGTCACATGGTTTGGCAGCTATGATGTTTTGAATAAACATTTTAAAATCTTCTCCAGAATGGTTGACAGATCAAGGGGAAACTTCTCCCACATGTTCCCCACGTGTGTTCACGAATAATTAATTAATAGGTCACATCATCTGGCAGCCATATTCGTATGAAGAAAAATGTTTTTAAAAAAAAATTCTCTTGAACCGCTTCATCAATCAATGTGAAACATCATAGTTATGATACAGTAATCATGGAGAGTATATTGTTCCGGATTTCAGAATCCAATCCGATGAATGCATACAAACATCCAGGTCCTCAAATAGTTATTTCCCTCAATGCATGCCCAGGATAGACCTATCCCCATGTCTGCTGGGATTCTAAATGTGATCTGTTGAGAAGGGTAAAGAATAGATTCCCTCGATTATGGAAAGCTCCTTTTTCTCTTTCGACATGCACATTCATGCACATGGAAAAGTGTGAGCCCAACGGAAGTCGACACCCGCCTTTTTCCATCGATGTTTGACACTCCGTTCAGCAGCTCTATGGACGCTAACTGGCTCTTTTTCATATCAGGCTGAACATTGAGGTGATAATTGTTGTTGATGTTTTATGAGCGCTTCACGTTTTCGCTCGGTAATTCTGACAGACAGCAGCTTTTTGCCGTTCGTCCAGCACTACAGGCATGGCGTTGTGGGCCAGGAGTAATCGCAGGACGTGTGGGTTGTCAGGGCAATGGTTCGCAAATGGGGCGGGGTGGATTTGGCTGGAGTCTGCGCCCGCCCAGACGGGCCGCCTATAAAAAAAAGAGGACAAGAGGTCCGTTCTTGGCGGGTCAGTCGACGAGTCACTTTGTGAGTCAGTTGGTGTCAATGAGTCGGAATCAGTCAGAGGGCTTTACCAGTCAGTCGGAGTCCAGTCAATCAGACAGCTTTACCAGTCAGTCAGAGTCCAGTCAGTCAGAGTTCAGTCAGTCAGAGACCAGTCAGTCAGATGGCCATTCCAGTCAGTCAGTCTGCGCCAGTGAGTTGGTGACAGCCTCAGCGCCTTACAGCTTCTCACAGCGCCTCACAGCCCCTCACAGCTGTCCATCGGTTGTGGCTCCAGGTGGCTCCTGGCGGTGCGTGACGCTCGGACCGTTAATGCTCCTTCTGCTCGAGACCTGCTCTTGGCGAACCTGATTCTTGGCGTCCCTGGTTCGTGGGCGCTTGCAATGGACAAGGTATGCTCACACATTTCAGGACATTTTTATTTGACGTACAACTTCTATTTGGTGAGAGAGATGATTTCTTCCCCCCCCCCCTCCCTTGAATGATCTGCTGGGTACCCTTGTCTGTGTTTAATTGTTAAGTAAGACATAGATATAAGCATCTGCTCTTTGTCTCTTTTTACAACGCGGCGACATCGCGCTGTTATATAATTGGCTATTCTGTCCTGTGTTTTCTGTCACACTTATTGTTGGGTGTGATGTGGGCGGAGATTGCCGGGTGGATTGTGGGCGGAGATTGCAGGGTGGATTGTGGGCGGAGATTGCAGGGTGGATTGTGGGCGGAGATTGCAGGGTGGATTGTGGGCGGGGTTAATGCAGAACAGCGACGGTTTTTGTGCTGAATTGTTTTCTGTGTGATGCCGGAAGTTGATTTTCTGAGCAGGAAGTGATAATCTTCCTGTTCCGTTAGTTGTTGACGCGCAACGTTGTAACTCTCGTTCTTCATTGTTTTTCACCAGTGTTTTTAAAATGTCTTGTGGAGCTGATTTCTTACTCTTTTTTGTGACAGAAGTGGTTATTACAGCACGGCGACATCGCGCTGTTATATAATTGGCTATTCTGTCCTGTGTCTTCTGTCGCGTTTTCTGTCACACTTATGGCTGCGTACGTCCCTTTTATCTGAGGGCTATAAATTGAAATTTGTCCAATGTCGCAACTCTTCCCATCATGCATGCGAATTTACCGTGTCTACATATAAATTTTATAACTGCAAAATTGTTTCATCATCCTTAACCTTGACTTTTACTGCCCCCAGCCACGCAATATCGAAGTATTCGCTTCTTGTTCTATCAATGCCTAATTAATTATTCATTTGCTTGCGATGATTTTGATTGATTTGGCCTGATTGATTATTTATTTGCTTGCAAATTTTTTGATTGCTTCGAATTAACTTATTTTTCCCTCACGAAAATAAAATTTTTTATTTATTTATTTTCTTATGAATAAATTCCTTTGTTGACGTTCCAACCTGTCCGTGCTTGTCCTTTCCTCCATTGATCCAGCATTGTCCGAACTTAGATAGACTGGGAGGTAATTACCACACAAATTGACCAATAATAGTCTGCAGGCACCAGTGGTTAAATGCTCGGCCACCATAATTAAGATCAAATCAAGATAAGATTGGTGCCTTGCCGAGGGAGCGCTCCCCGTTCAGGAAACCACGTGACCTCTAGTTCGACGTCATAATTAGACAGTGGGCACTGGAACTCATGGTTAACTGAGTGGCGTTCGTGGTTCTAAAGCAATCCACCGTACCACAAAGTTAATCGTTTTCGGTGGCCCCATGTCTGGCTCTTCTGAGGACGAACAGGGATTAAACCCCCTCCTGATTCACTCGGTACCCGTGGCTATAACAATATGTTTTAAATTTCAACCTGACTGGACACATGCTCTGGCAGCCAGAAGTATTTAATATTTTGATTCTGGGTCAAGGGATTTAAATCAATCTTGGTACAAGTATGTATAATGAAGTAATAATATGGACGGAGGCAGGTGTGTACCTGGAGTATTTGGCACCCGGGGTGGACCCTTCCTTTGGCACCCCACCCCCAAGATGAACAATTTTAAAAATGAAATACACAGAAAACATATATCATGTTTGCAAGTAAAATTTCAAGTGGATTCCAGTACTGTACCTGGAGGAAGCAAATTGGAAATAAGAAAAATGCAGCTCATTTTAAATTCAGCAAACAAGTAATACTGCTTGGCCTTGATATACTAAAAACACATATTCAACCACAAAGAAAACTCACCAGTAAGAATTTTCAAAAAGGTAACAGAAAATCCAATGTCAAGGAATGCCCGGAGAGTGCATGACGTCATTTCTGTGGTGATGTTTTTCTTGCCCATTAACTATTTCATGGAGGAGATTAACTTTTCAGAAGGCCTGCAAATACAGTATAGTAATGTAATTGACTTTTCAGAATGAAATGGTTAACCCATAAAGCGCATCGAGCTACCATCGTGGCGAGACGTGTATGCAAATGAGTTAAAACTGAAGTCAACCCAAAGCATGAATCATGACCTTTCCTACAATGCAAAATGCCCTGATAGCTGATGAAAGCCTCCTTGTAATTAGTGGAGAAATCTGATGGAAAAAAAAAAGCATTTCTGGAATCATGCTTTGTATTCAGGGGTTCACATAATTGTTCAAATTAGATTCTCTAATGAGTACCATTAGAAACCGTTTGCTACTCTCACAAAAAGAAATTGTCAGCTTCGAGCACGCTCGTCTGCTTTCCCAATCGCCACTCCGATTTTTAATGCACTACTCAGCTTTGTATGCATCTTACTCCTCTGTAAGCACTCTCTCAGAACGTTCACTCCAGACAACACTTGTAAACAGCTCTTTTTTTCGTACTGGACGCTCCTGGGCCTCCTCAACTTTCTCTTCACCTGCGCGTTCGCCTTAGATCCATTTATTTTTTAATCTTAAAAGTTATAAACTTACAATATAGCTTATAAATTATGTTGTTATAATTTATAAACTTAATTTTGTACACTTAAATTTTGAAATCACTGTAAATCAATTATCAGAATTATCACGGAAGAATCTTACTGACACAAGCTGAGAAAACACCCTCATTCCTTTTCGCTTGCTTGTTCTCGTCATATCTATCTTTTTATCTTGTAAGTTACAAGTTATAATATAAATTATATTCTTATAATTTATAAATGTAAACTTAAATTTTGAAACAACAGTATATCAGAATTATCATGGAAGAATCTTCCCTGCACTTGATGAGAAAACCTTCCATCAAAAGCCTCTGTTGTGTGCTGGTATGCTTTTGAGCTTTCTAAAGGGAAGGGACTATTCTACACATTTATTAAAGAAATAACTACACTGAAGGACTGACATGTCGTGAGTGCACATTTACAACAGTGGTTTCTCAAAACCACAACAATATTATTATGTCACTTGCAACTAAAACCATCATACTCGTATTTCAACTCCCCCCAGATCCCAATGGCATCCCCCTCCCACCTCCGGCTGTCACCCAGGGCGGACCGCCCCCCCCACGCCCCCTTTAGTACACCAGTGGGTGGATGCATAGCTGGTTACGTCAAAGAGTGCCCTACTTCTCTATATTTCCATGAGTCTGATTTGCATTTCAGAACAGAACAATTATGGTTAACCATCATGAAATTCCCACTCTTTCATCTAAATGCTTAAAATTATGTTAAAAAGTCGATTTGAATTGTAGATTTCGTGCTCGGAATGGCAAGTTAAAAGTAGTACCCGGCAAGCAGAACCGAGTCACCGAAAATGCACACATCACGTGCAAAAGGTCTCGTTAGCATTCATGTCATTTCAAAAGTCACTTGTTAATAATTCGGAAGGCAAGCACACAAGCACATGGAGTTTCTGGAATGTCAAAGAAAGAATGAATTCTGCAGTGAAGGTTAACTAAACTTAAGCTTTACAACACTGGGAATTACTAGATCTGATTGTTATTAAATTTAGAGAAGATGCACCCAAAAGTAGTAAATGCAACTTCAGTGAATTTCCCAGCATTTTCTGCAGATGCTGCCTTGACTTGCCATTCTGGGTTCCTGATTGGCTTTCAGAAGCATTAACACACCCTCCGCTTCTCAAACAAGAGAGTTCATAGAATACCCTACCCCACGTAGTCTTAGAAATAAGAACATGGGTGGGTCTTTTAAACTCATGCTTTGCGTTTTGCACAAACAAACAGTGCTCGGCGCCATCATATTTGTCTGAATGCTGAATCTCACAGTAACCCTGCCCTCGGAGCATGAGATGTAATTAGTATTTTTCCAAGTACTGTACTGTGAAACGGAAGGTTTGTGAAAGCGGCAAGAAGGCGATTTGTGTTCTAGTGTTCTCGTATAAAACTCCATTGAAATAAAATAAACGTTATAAGGGCTGTAGAAAAAATACACTTTTTTTGGAAGTTTACTGCCATTGATGCACATCATTTACATCACCTTATCGAACACATTAAATCAGTTCTTCATGCCTGTTGTTTGTGCCCTTTATGATGTCCCTAATAACCAGTAAGTTTTCTGTTTGGAATGACCTTCAACTTTCTCTGACCTACCAGACAGGCATACAGACAAAAAAAATAATTAATTACTCCTCTCCGTGGATGTGCACTTTTTCCAATTCCATACAATTTGCCAAAGTACTGGTGAACTGCAGGTTTGTGTTCCGATTCTTATTCTACAGTGTTAAAAATATCACAATCAATTGAAATTAAATAGTTCCTCGATCATGGACTGATGTCTGGAGACAGACAGACAGACAGATAGACAGACAGACAAAGTGAACCAATTGCTTAACCTCGCTTTCTCCTCGTGAGGGAGGGTTGGGGGGGGGGTAATGATGAAGCGACTATCCTGTGGTCGTATGGGCGATCAAATATAATCAGACTAAAGGTGTTCTGTGATTAAAATAATTGCTCTCTACCCGATAAGCACTTCTTTAAACAGGCAGTGCAACCATTTTGGAACAACACTAGAGATCTCACACTTTTAGCATCCACAAAAATTGCCCCGCGAGATCCCATTTTTTTGAGCGTCGATGTGTCTGACTCGTGTAATTGGAAACGTCAGAGACAAACCAGAAGGCAGCAACAAACGGCAGGGGATTTGCAGCGAATATTAATGGAGCCATTTTTGATGAGTGTATCGTGATCGCTTTTGATGTGATTTTCTTATTCAGCTGTGTCCCCGCGGAGCCGTGGGTTAAGGCTGCAGAAAAAGCCTTTTGGAGGCGTAGAGAGAAAGTGGCCAAAAGTAAATTATTTCTGACATTCTGCAGCCCATGATTGTGGTCATGCAGACAAGCGGGAGAGCATGCAATAGCTCGAAATCCATGCTTCTGTTAACGCATGATTGGCAGAACAGAATATTGAGCAATGCATTTTGTTCTGCTGCTGGTGCATTTCAAGTTGTCCAGCATACATTCTAGATATTAAAACTCTTTACTTAAATAACCTTGCTCTAAGCTTTAAACTGTGATTCATCTACTGCTATTTAATTTGTACATGTGAACAACACACACACACACACACACACACACACACACACACACACACACACACACACACACACACACACACACACACACACACACACACACACACACACACACACACACACACACACACACACACACACACACACACTACTGTTTAGCTGCCGGCAACAGCTATGCGACCCTGCAAGGGGAGAGCAAAGAAGAAAGGAAGATGTTTGGCATAAAGGTCATGTTTCTTCAGACTTGCCAGTCATTGTTCTTCACTTGGGTGTATGGACAGCCAGAATTCCTTGGCTTAGAAACCACCTATTACCTGTACTACTCTGCACCGAGCCATGTGGCTCGTGCACTGGTCGCAATATCTCTGTTATGAATTTGTGCCAGGTTTTGTCACCTATTCTCAAAAATTGCTTGCACTCTTGGCATTGTAGTTGTCTCATCAGCTGAAGATGAGAATGCTGGCTTGTGGCTCTGTCTCTGCTGCTGTTCCAGGTTATGGGAGTGAGTTGACTGCTCAGTTTGGTAATGAGACTGCCACTGAGCCTGGAGCTAAGGTTTCTACTGTTTCTGGGGAGGACCTAGTATTGTTGGTGGTTCTAATCATGGACCGACTGCGAATTTCCATGGACAGGTTGTAGTTAGGACACATATATGCATTGCAAGCTATTCTGGGCTGCTGAACCAATGGCGACAAGTAAAGCATTCCACAGCACCACATTGTTCAGACACAGGCCTCTGACACTCAGCGTAGGAGTTCCTTGTGAGCCAACGGCCATCCATGTTACGAGCTCAACTGTGTCTGCAGACATCCTCCTGCAGTTTTGTTACTTTTTTTTTAGGAAGTTGGTGGCTGGATTTGCACTCCGGACACCGTAAAACCCTTCACTCCGCAAAATGCAAGAAAACCAAAAATAAGAAAGAAAACCCACTCTGTGGGAGTACCTCCTGTGCAGCTGCTCTCTGCAGGACAGCTCACTGGATGATGGGAGTGGAGCAAATACTTCGGGACCCCCCACTCTTTGATGATAGGAGGAAAATCACTGGGTAACCTTCCTGGGTCAGATTGTGGTAGGGTGTGTCGGGGTGGTGCAGATGTGTCGTCCAGTAGACGGTGGTTTCCTTGGGTTATCCTGAGGCGGTCCCTTTGGGTGGGTGCCTGGAATGTTGTATCCTTAAGAAAGGATGACCAACTGTCTCTGTTATCATCTGAGCTAAAGCGTTTGAACATTGGTATTGCAGCACTCTCTGCGGTTCGGAGATCGGTTGTGGCGAGATCATGGCAGGTGTTTACACCGAATATTGGTCTGGTGGTGCTGATGGTTACCATGCCCAAGGAGTTGCTGTAGCTTTGACCAATAAGCTGATTCCAATGATAATTGAAGTAACACTGATCAACACGCATATTATGAGACTAAGGATTCGTCACTCATTGAGTGTCGTTTCTCTGGTCTCTGTTTATGCTCCGACTGAGGTGAGTGATCTCACCATGAAGGACGCATTCTATGCCACGCTCGAGTCTGTGGTTGATCAGTGCCCCAGGCGAGATACTCTTCTAGTCTTGGGGGATTTCAGTGCATTGACTGGAACTGATAGGGATAGTTATAAGACATGTGGTGGTCCCCATGAGCCCAGAACTGTGAACCAGATTAGCATTAAGTTCCTTGACTTTGCAAGAAGTCATGGACTTGGGTGGCTGGATCATGGTTTCAGCGCCAACAGGCTCATTGCTGGACTTCATATTCTAACGCTGGTGGTGTGGCAAAGGAGATTGACCATGTGCTCTTTGATGGTCGCCAGAGGATGATCCAGAACTACAGGGTCTACCGGAGTGCCCAGTTCCTCAATACCGACCACAGGCTTCTGGTAGCAACTCTGAAGTTGCAGCTTAAATCTGGGAGAATGGTACCATCCCAGCCTAGGCTGGATGTTGGCAAGGTCAAGGATGAGAGGGTAGCTGAGGAGTTTGTGAACAAACTGAGTGGGGATTTGGGGGGTCTGAGTGTTTTAGGGAATCCTGAAGAGTTGTGTGGTGCCTTAAAGACTACCATCCTTGATGTTGCCGGTTGATGTCTTGGAACTCGCCATAGGACGAAGAAGAATTTTGTCTCTCAAGGGACACTGGATACCATTGGCCATAGTCGCAGGGCCAGGCTTAATGGCAGAGCTGAGCTACTCGGGGAGCTGAGGCGTAAAACTGTATGTGTACTGAAGGTGGACAAGAAGGTCTATGGTGAGTTCTAATATAGATAATAGTATAGATAATAGGAGTTCTGGGCCACCTAGTGCTAGGATTGTTCCAGAGCTCTGGGAATACTCCCAGACCCATACTTTCAGAGATGAATATAGGTGTCTTGAGGTAATAGAGGTCTGACTTGAACCACCGAGATTCCCATTTTGACATTAGTATTTTCCTTCGTATACCCATTTTACATGGCTACCATGGAAGACATGAGGAGCGACATTGCTATGAAATTCAATCTCACAGCCCAAGTAATAATGAAGCTAAAGAAACGAGAGGCAGCCAAGCCAACGCTTTGCTCTCGCAAAGCAAAAAAGGAGCTCAAAGTCATCCATCGGAGGTATATCCTATGCACCAGTCATCTCTATTTTCAAGCCACCACCGGAGAAAGAGGATGCCTCGTCATTCAGACTGAGTTTCATCAAATTATTGCCTCTGAAAACTTTCTCAGCGAACTCGACTATCTTGTCCAGTAAGTTCAGGTGGAGTTGGGACTCAGTGACCACCACAAACTGGAAGGAGCCGCGCTCCTCGACCAATATACCAGCCATTACATTGATTGTGTTGCTATGACCGTCAAGCACTCCATCGCGACCGTCAGAAGGAAGTACAACATTTGTTTGGACTGTCGCATCGAGAAATTGGTTCACACTGATACTTCAGAGCTGACCTTCGCTGAGTGCAGAAAGGTACGAGGGTTGACAGGAACCATCTTCAATAAAGCAGTTATACTACCAAGAGGGGCAGAATCTCAAATCGGGATCGTTCAACCCGAATCGCCACTTTAATTTCTGGATGGACTGCATCTGAGCCCGAGAGCTGGAGGAGGAGCTCGAAGATAAAGATGACCACCTCAAAGGGTGGAGGAGCTCCTTGTGAGCCAACAGCCATCCATATCTAGTGCCCAACTGTGTCTGTGGATGTCCTCCTGCAGTTGGGTTTCTTATGAGGAGTTTGGTGGCAGGATTTGTACTCCGGCCACTGTAAAACCCTTCATTCCACAAAACACAAAAACGCAAAGAAATCTGAAAACCCACTTTGTGGGAGTACCTCCTGTGCAGCTTCCCTTCGCAGGGCAGCTCACTGGATGATGGGATTGGGGTCTTTGGGAGGTCCTGAAGAGTTGTGAAGTGCCTTCAAGACCACCATCCTTGATGTTGCCAGTGGATGTCTTGGAACTCACCGTAGGGTAAAGAAGAATTTTGTCTCAAGGGGCACTGAATACCATTGACCAGTCGCAGGACTAGGCTGAATGGCAGAGCTGAGCTGTTCATGGGGCTGAGGCGTAAAACCTTACGTGCGCTAAGGGTGGACAAGGAGGCCTATTTGCAAGGAATCTGTGAGGGGGTAGAGCATCACCTGTGGTCAAGTGATTCTCCTCCCGCTTACAGGGGAATTCGTGCATTGCGTTCATCCAAGCCCATCCTTCGGTGTACTGCAGTAAGAGCAGAGGGTGGTAGGCTCTTGACAGAGGAGTCTGAAGTGAAGGCCCGCTGGGCCGGTTACTTTGAGCAGTTGTACCAGGCTGATCCACCAGCTGTCGAGTTGGACATCAGGGGTGTTACATCCCTGTTGCTGACCCTCCAATCAACTGTGGTCCACCTTCGCTTGTGGAAACAAAGGCTGCGGTGAACCGGTTGAAACGGGGTTAAGCTCCAGGGATCTGTGGCATCCATGCTGAACTTTTCAAGGCTGGTGGAAATACTGTACTTGTGTCGTTGCATGCAGTTCTGTGCTCTGCCTTGAACACAGGCATCATCCCAACTGACTGGAAGAGGGGCCTTGTTGTCCCTCTCTGGAAAGGGAAGGGTGATCGTCAAGACTGAAACAACTACTGAGGGGTGACGCTGCTCTCAGTGCCGGCCAAGGTCTTTGCTCAGATAATTATTGATGGGGTTCACCACCATCTGCTTGAGCACCAGCGTCCAGAGCAGTCGGGCTTTACACCCTAGAGGTCAACGATTCACCGTATCCTTGCTCTTTGGGTCCTCACCGAACGCAGACGAGAGTTTCGGCAGGGGCTACTTGCAGCCGATGTTGATCTCTGTGAAGCGTTCGATTCAGTGAATCAGGATGCCCTCTGGAGGATTCTTGGCCTTCGTGGGGTGCCACCAAAATTGATCGATCTGATGTCTGAACTCTACTCTGGTATGGAGAGTGCTGTGAGATGTGGTGGAACCATGTCTGACTTATTTACAGTTGTTACTGGAGTTCGTCAGGTGTGTGTACTGGACCCCACACTTTTCAGCACTTGTATGGACTGGATTCTTGGGAGGATGTTGGAGAGATCATGCTGCGGTGCATCGTTTGGGAATGTCAAGATCTCTGACCTTGATTTCGCAGATGATGCAATCATCTTTGCGAAAACATTAGAGATCCTTTTGGGGGCCCTCAAGGTGCTGAATGAGGAGTCTGAGCCACTGGGATTACGGGTTTCCTGGGTCAAAACTAAGATCCAGGCTTTCAATGACATCTTGGATGCTGCTGTCCTGTCTGTGCCTGTTTGTGGTGAGGATGTTGAGGTCGTGGAGAGATTCACTTACCTCAGCAGTGATATTCATGTCTCTGCTCGCTGTGAGTCAGAGGTCAACAGACGTCTGGGTTGAGCCTGGGGAGTCATGGATTCACTGGATAATGGGGTGTGGCGATGCCGGTACCTGTGTGGGAGGACGAAAGTCCGAGTCTTCAGGTCCTTGGTGCTTCCAGTCTTGCTCTATGGATGTGAGACTTTGATCCTGACCAAGGATCTGAGATGGAGAATTAATTCCTTTGGTACCAGGTCTCTTCGGAGAATCCTTGGCTATCGCTGGTTGGACTTTGTGTCCAACGAGCGATTTCTGAGAGAAATCAAATGAGATTTGTTACCTGCATAGTCCGTGAGCGGCAGCTGCAGCTGTATGGACATGTGGCTCGTTTTCCTGATGCTGATCCTGCTCATCAGATTCTCTCACCGAGGGAATCTCGTGAGTGGAGCCCAATGGGCAGACCACGTGCCTCGTGGTTGCAGCAGGTTGATCGACCTCTCAAGGAGTTTGGGATGGGCCAGGCATCTGTCTGGGGTTGGCCAGATGGAGGCCCCTGGAATACCGGTGGAAAGTGGATGCAGCGACTCACTGCTCTTGTGCATGCTCCCATACCGGACCTGACCAATAGTACATAAGGAGAAAAACTCCTGGAGCAACTCTGGGAAATCATTTGGCGCGATGAGAAAAACCATCCTCTACCCACAGTTGATGACATCCGAGCAATGCTGAAAGAAATCGGGCCAACGGATCTAAATAAAAACTCCCCTCTTATTATGCGACGTCTCATGGGTATTGGCCCCCCGCATCTTCCTGAATTGATCTGCCAACAGGCAAAAAATGTTTTCACAGAAGCCATCAAAATTTCGGACCAGTCCAACCCACTGGGCAGATGAACCGCTGTTATTACCCTTACATATTCAAGATCATTGATGCAATTCTTCCCGAAGACACTGGTTCGTCAACAGTAGAAGCGAAGGAGCTCCAGCAGGTCCTCTACTGCATACACACGCAGGGAAGGGCTACCCTCAAAAAATGTGACAGGGAATGGGAAAAAAATTGTTTCGAGCTTCCTGAGATAGAGTGGACTGACACTAGCTCGGCAAAAGCCCAACAGCACCGGCCGCTCTAATTCTCGTGACTGTCGAAGGTGGCGACTGGATCATACTATGTCGCAAAGTTTGTTTTTTGCAATTCTTGAGCATAAAACGAACTCAAGATTTATTCACCATACAGATCAAATAATTTATAAGTCTAGGGTACTGTTTCGAGCGCATCAACGATTTTAAATAACTCATTCGTCCATCTCTTAGTTTTCCCCCTTCTCAAAATGTGATTTCCAATGGTGCATTCGTACGATATTGCCATCTCTAAACTTTGGTTTCCTCAGATTAATTTCTTGTTCATATTCTAATTTTGCAAATGTTTCTGAGCGTTTCAATTTGGTTCTGGAGTGAACTGTATAATTGTAAGCGTCTGCAACATCTTGTATGATAGAAACCCATTTCTTATGGCTGAGGTGAGTAATATAAACTTTTTGTATAATCTCTCCTTCAAAGTGTGATTAAAATGCTCAATGGCAACAGCCTTTCCAACAAAGGTACTGCACAATGTAATACCATGGACCTTCAGAAAATAGATAAATTTTCCATTTTCGAACTCTCTGCCGTCATAAGTCCATAATTTCTTTGGCTTCCTTTTGTTGGCTAACTTTTGTTTAACTAAATATCCTATTGAAGGCTAACATAAGAGTACTTCCCCTTTTGTTTTTCAAAAGGAACAACCCATGCATATCTACTACTCAAATCATGAAACGGTTAAAGCATAAATTATATCCCCTTTCATTATTAAGTTCAATCAAGTCAGTGGACCAAATGTAATCAACCTCCTCAGAATACACCTTCCTTCTTTTAAACTTTGTAATCATCGGTTTAAGTAATTCATAGGATAATTGCTCTTCAGGCTTAATGACATCAGTTATTTTTGCTCCGCTACAGTGGAAACACCAAGCCCCAGTCTTAGTTTAGCACTTATCTTCTTCACGATAAATCTATCAACTTTCTCTCTCAATGTTGGATTTCATATCAAAGATAAATTATACAACATTTCTCTATCGGCTTCGTGTTTCTCATCTAAAGTAGTGGTATCCCCATAATCAATAATGTGTTTCATAGACACTTCATCAACCCTATTTTTGGGTCTGCTCCAAGGTTTAGGATTGTCAGCTTTGTCTAATCTCTTATCCAGGTTTGTGCCAAAACCACAGAACGAATACCCCGGTAGATGTAGTTCTCCGAGTATCCCAGTCGTTGAAAATTTACTTCCTGACAGCAATTTTTGTATATCTCCACTTTTCTGCTTCAAAATGAATTGACTCTTTTTTTTTTTGTTCCACAAACCGTACATATCCCTTTCTGTATAAGTATTATTTTTACTTTTTAGAACAGAGATATCTCTCGTCTTGGTTTTCTTTCTGCACTTGGCACAATGAATCATTCTATTTTAACCCATGCAGATTGTAAGAAGCTTTTCACTTTCAACATTAACATTTGGATCTTCACTTTGCAAAAGTGGATAATATGAAGTGGCGTCTTCATGCTTTCCTCCATATATAAATATTATAGAATTTTGTTCCCTCACCAGTCTTCTTCCCTCTCATCACTATCACCCCCTTAGTATGTCATATATGTCCTCCAGTGGGGCGGCTTAGCCCAAATATTCAAAAGAATTGTGCATTTTGTGATACAAGCACCAAATTTGGCACAAATGTACATTAATATGTTGCGAACATTTTCAGATATTGGGCCACTTGAAATTCTCTTTATGTCCGCCATATTGGATTTCAAAATGGCCGCCACTTGAAATCTACATTTGCTATTATCTCTGGACGTAATGCAGCTATTGACTTGATTCTGGTATCTAAATGTATGTTTTTGGGGGGCAAGGAATCCAATGGTACCATTTTCAACTTAATATTATCTATCACAGTCTGTTATATAATTTTATTTGGAAATTATCTTGGCAAATATTGGATTCAGAAGACCAGGGATGCAGAGGACCTTCTGGAGTTTGAAGACTGGTGTTGCCAGAGAGGAGAAGACATCCCCCAGTTTCACTACTGGGCAACCGTGCTGGAACTAGAACTGTTGGTTCTGGTGTATGTGCGTTCTCTCAGGCAGGGATCGTTAATGATGTACCTCGATGCTCTGACAGAGCTGGTCCCCTGGTTACATGCACTGGGTTACACCCACGATGCTAGGTGGATACCAGTGCACCTGAAGGACATGGCCGAACTCACCATCAAACACCCAGATGTAGCCAGGAAATTCAGGGAAAGCCACTTCACCGTTCAGAAAACACAGAGGGCGTTCTCTTCAATCCCGATTGACCGGGCACATGAGCAGAATAATGCCTGCATCAAAGGAAACGGTGGAGCAGTTGGGCTCACTGACAACCCCAGTGCCCTACGTCGCTGGATGGTTGCGGGACCAGAAGTTGCCAGGGTGATCGAAGAATTCCAGGATGGGAACCAACACTGGAGACGGCAAACAACAGACACACAGCATCATGATCAGACGCCAAGTGTACAGGCCTCATTTGTGAAAGATGTTCGCTCTCTCGTCGGTGTCATAGAGGAGATGGGCAACCTATTCGAGGAGGAGAGTCAGGATGTAGTCAAACTGGACGCAAAGGAGATCGCAGATCCTGTTGCTGTGGAGACCGTGATGAATGCCAAGAGGATTGGCCAAGAGCAGTTCGAGGCTTTCACCAGAGAGTGTCTGTTGGACAGAACAAAGGCAGTGGACGCACCCATTCCTCGTAACAAGCTGAAGGTGTTCAGCACTTCCACTCCAAGAAGCCAGAGCATAGGTCAGCAACAGCTCGCCTCCATCAAGAATGACCGTGAACTCTTCGTACGCCTGTACATTGGCTGCCAGACGAGGGATGGAAACCTTGAGGAGTTCTTTTGTCACGAGAATCAGGCATGTCCTCCTGCATTGTCCGATGGTGGAAGCCTCTGCACTGGTACCAAGAGTGATCTCCTCACATGCTTGGAAGAAGTCTCCGACGCAAAGACAGAGACTCCTGTCATGACCTGTATTGTGCTTGATGGAGCAGCCATCGTCCAGATGCTGAAGCCGGCTGCATCAAAGACCTTTGAAGAGTATGCACAACAGATCTTCATCCCGTATATGTCCACGAAGCTGCAAACAGTGTCACGCCTGGATCTGGTCTGGGATACTTACCTTGCTGATTCACTGAAAGGTAGTACACGTGCAAAGCGGGGATAAGGTGTGCGGAGACGTGTGGTGGCTGCCGCAGCCATACCAGGAAACTGGCAGAACTTCCTACGAGTGGACAGCAACAAGGCCGAGCTGTTCAGGTTCCTCTCAGCAGCTCTCATGGAATGGTTTGACCAGGAGGACAAGCAACTCGTCATTACTGATGGAGAGGCAGTGCTCAGCAAGCCACGACTGCCAGATCTGACCTCACTCTCCCCATGTAACCATGAAGAAGCTGACAGTCGGATGTTGCTGCATGTATCTCATGCAGTTCAGCATGGACACCATGCAATACTCATCCGGACTGTAGACACCGATGTTGTGGTGCTGGCAGTGTCCCTTGGCATAGGAATTGCAACCCGAAGACAAACTGTGGCTGGCATTCAGAACAGGCCAGAGTTTCCGATACCTAGCAGCACACGAAATAGCAGCTGGATTGGGACGAGAGAAGGCTCGTGCACTGCCAATGTTCCACGCTCTAATGGGATGCGACACTGTGTCTAGTTTTCATAGACATGGCAAGAAGACTGCGTGGGCAGTCTGGACGGTACTGCCAGAACTCACTGAGGCGCTGCTGCTGCTGTCCTCTGCACCTCGTGACATACCAGATGATGCAATGCGCATCATCGAGAGGTTCGTGATCCTGTTATATGATCGAACCAGCAAATGCACAGACATTGACAAGGCCAGGAGGAAACTCTTCGCAAGGAAGAACAATGTGCAGCTCATCCCTCCAACGAAGGCAGCTCTGGAGGAACATGTCAAGAGGGCAGTGTATCAAGGTGGACATGTTGTGGGGTCAGATACTGCTGCCAGCACCAGAGCTCCCTCCACCAACCAACTGGGGTTGGTCAAGGACTGGAGAAGGACAGTACACACCTTACTGGACCAGGCAAACTGAGGCAGCTCACAGCTGCATTGAGATGGTTTCTTGCAAGTGCAAGAAAGGGTGTGTGAGGCGCTGCAAGTGCAAAAAGGCTGCCCTTCAGTGCACAGCCCTCTGTGTGTGTGAAAGGGACTGCACATGACGATGAGTCAACAACATACATGTACTTGTGGCAATGCTGAACTTGTTAACATGACACTGTTGATGTATATGTATCTTCAGTACCGGTATATACCTATTCTCAGATACCAGTACACCTAGCCTCAAATACTAGACCATGTAGCATGTCAGTATTATACTGAACTAAGACATTCTTTTCAAAGTATTGTGTTGAATCCAATATTTGCCTAGATAATTTCCAAATAAAATTATATAACAGACTGTGATAGATAATATTAAGTTGAAAATGGTACCATTGGATTCCTTGCCCCCAAAAACATACATTTAGATACCAGAATCAAGTCAATAGCTGCATTACGTCCAGAGATAATAGCAAATGTAGATTTCAAGTGGCGGCCATTTTGAAATCCATTATGGCGGACATAAAGAGAGAATTTCAAGTGGCCCAATATCTGAAAATGTTCGCAACATATTAATGTACATTTGTGCCAAATTTGGTGCTTGTATCGCAATGCACAACAGGTTTGCTATGCTGCTACACTACTCTTCCCTCTCATCACCTAGTATGTCATATATGTATTCGTCTGGATTTGTCGATATTCCTGCATCTATAATTAATTTCTTTCGAATGGGAAACCAGTAAAATGTATTCACCCTTTCTAAAATAACTTGTTTTACTAATTTTAATACCTTTTGATTCTTTAATATTTTCATTACATCTGTATTTGTCAGTTGAGCAATACCATGGTAAAACACTCGGTAATTGAGAATGTTCCATTCTCATATCGTACAGTATATTTCTGAAAATACTGAATGCTTTTTTCTTGCAAGTATCCTTAGATACAAGAATTATAATTTTCTTGAAGAGTTCCCTTGCTTCCTGCCATGTATTATATATTGTTACGAATTTGGAAATTCGATTGCACACAACATACAGGTTCCTTTAGTCAGCTATGTCGATAAGTGCTTGTTCCCTAGATAGCTCACCTTCCATTGTTTAAATGTTCAGAAATCGATTAGATGCGCTGCGGATCGATTTAATAGTTAGGGAACGAACAATGGAGACATCCCTCCCCCTCTTCTGCGAAGAGGAAGAACCACCCTGCCGTCCCGTGACTCATGATGTCAACAACTCCCTCCCACTCGTGGCTGAGCGGGGGATGGAGCACGAGGGCATGAGTCACGCCGTGATCGGGGAAGGGCGGGATAAGGATAAGAGGAGATCTTTTTTCTTTTGTTCGGGCAGAGTTCGTGAGGGCAGAGTTGGAGAAGGGAGTTGAGGGGAGTCGTTAGGCAGACCATCGGGTCCTGCTTGACTTGCGTTAGGGTTGAGGTCTTCGGAAGCTTTTTGCTTCGGCTGAGGCCTGGCTCGGGAGGAGGCTTTTTGGAGGCTTTTTGCTTTGGTGGTTCAGTGAGCTTCAGCTTCTGTTTGGCTCGGGGGAGCTTTTTGCTTCGAGCTGCTTTGTTTTGGAAGGAAGTTGAGCCGGTTGCTTGGCTCGAGCTGCGAATGGTGGCTTCTCCTTCTTCTTGGTTTGTGGAGCTCTTTGTTCTCCATTTTGGTTCCCGGCTTGGTGCGACTCATCGACCTCTTCTTGGGGAAGCGACGCATCGACGGGAAGGATCGGCGCCTCGTTTCACCAGCCCGTGTTGAGAAGCGCGGAACGATCGCAGCTCGCGGCGATTGGGTCCAGCTTGCTCTCACTGGAGCCTGGGTCTGAACAACTTGAAGACCACACGAGGTGGAGAGGTTCGAGATAGGTTCTGGGTTTCAGCTCACCTGTTCTCCGAGCTGGAGCTCGTTATTAAAGGCCTCTGCCACCATTTCTTGGGTGTGTGTGTGTGTGTGTGCGTACGTGTGTCCGTGGGCCCATCGAATAAGTAGGAACTGCTGTTAAGTGCAAGTGACTGTACATAATAAGTAGACGGTTGTAGTTCTTTTGTCGTGCTTTTGTTGCTTGTATAATTGCATACGTGTTTTGCCTTGTTTAATTGCAGACATGCTTTATTATAATAAATGTCCTTGTGTGAATGTTAACCTATTCGTTGCGTCCATTCCCTCATTGAACAGCCCCATCTTGCACTCGGAATATAGTTGGTTTTTAAATAGCCGATAAATAGAATCGGGTCCGGCGAGGTCTGGCGATAATACCCGCTCGGTTATCCCAGAATGGAACGGACCGCTTAAGCGGTTCGTGCCCAAGCAGGCCTTCGCCAAGGTACGGTCCCTCGGTAGGTTACCCGCACGGGTACTTAGGTATATCGATAATCGGCGATTGACCCTATTTCGCGCGGGTAGAATACCGACTGGGCCGTGGTGGGATTAAAAACCCACCTGTGACTGGTTTCTGGCATTGTTCCAGAAAGTCACGACTGGATTGTCCGTTCGGTGGGCGAAGCCACCGCTATTGGTTAGACGCGGTCGTTCGCACGCCGGGCGGGCGCAAATTCTGTAACAATATTATATTTCAGAAATATACGAAATATTTGGATGAAAACACTTAACACAACCCCATCTTCCTGTCATCATATCAGTTTGTAAACCCTTATTACATGCAACCGTCTTTTTCTTTAAATCATAATATAAACCCGTGCGAGGCTTTGATTGACTCTGCTCCGATAAAATTATTTTATCTGTTGTTTGCCAAATGTGCTTCCACAAATCTCAATGTCTTCACTGAGCAGATAATAGTCTCCCTTGAGAAAATGTTTCAATTGTTCAAGGTCTTGTTGGTCAATTGACAATGACCAATTATACCCTAAATCAGGCATATTGTATTCCCAAGGTGCTACTCTCATTTGGACAGCATGCCCTTGTCTATAAAATTCTATTTTTATTGGAACGTTAAACAATTCAACACTCAGTGTTGTTGTTATTTCTGTATTTTTTGAATAAACAGCCAATTTACTGATGGCGAGGTGTTGTGCCAAATCATTTTTGCTCAAGGCAAGGTGTTGTGTCAATCATTTGATCTCACCAAGTTGTTATTATCTGTAAATGGTAATTGGTGAATTTACAAGAATTCTTCATATCGATATTTTGCGTAATACGATATTTCTGGCGTGTTCTGCCTGTGCTTTTGTGTAATAATTGGACAAGTCAATATCCAACTCTTGCGACACACCGAAGGTAGATCCATCCTTTCCAACATACCTCATCTTTATATTCATAGCAGATTTAAAATTGTGCCATTAAAATCCCCGTTGTTGTTGAGATGAAACGGCACATATAAGCATAACTGTCCGCAATATTTCGAATAGATGGTTTGTGTTTGAAATATCGGATAAACAGCTTCCCTTAAAATATTTACAACTTCAATAGGTGGTGGAAGGCCATAACTGTCAAAGTACTATTTAGCAGCCTTATCATTAAAAACACACACCCAATGAGAACCATTTCCACTTCGATCTTCTGAATTCATAAAAACATTCTTGGTATCGTAACATTTAGGCAAACTTAATCATTCGTCTCTCATTCAGATTACGACATCAATTTTCAGCCTTTTGCAATATCTCTGAAGTTCTACATTCGAGGTTGTATTTTTCCCAAATTCTTTCAACCACTCGCTGCTACTCATGCTTATTTATAAGAAAGATACAATCCATTACCTCTTTTTGTAAATTTTTACACCAGCTTGTGCAATAGAAGAAGGCATATCTCCAACTAACAATCTAGCTTTATCTGGAAGGCTTTCAAACTTTTGAGAAAAATCTGCAATCTCACTGCTACCTGCACCAATTTGTTTCTTAATCTCTCTGTTATGTATTTCCAGCTCTTTTTAGCATATAGTTGAGCCTTCCTTTCGTTAGCAGTTTTTATCGCCGAAGAAATCCCACCCATCAAGGTTTCCACAGCACCAAGACCCGCCAGTAAAAGGGGAAAGGATATAATAAATCCTCCACTCATCTCCTTTATCGAATATTTCTTCAACATAGGTTTTGTTATTTTTACTCGTTGCCGACCAGTGTCATTTGAGGTTTCCACTTGTTCTCACATGAGTAAAACATCAATTCCTACAGCCCCTTTTCTTTGAATTGCATCAACGTTAATAGAACAAGGTTTTACATTTTGAATGCATAACTTTAGTTTTTCAAAGTTGCTTTGATTAAAGGCGCTGTCACACCTTGATGTTTTAGCCAGCAATGGCAACGTATAAAAATGTATGTAAAACGTTTGCGTACGCTGAAGTATTGGAAAGGGTGTTGGAGAAGAGGATAAGGAAGAAGGTAAAGATTGACGAAATGCAGTTTGGATTTATGCCAGGAAGAGCAACGACAGATGCAATTTTTATTGTAAGGCAGTTGCAGGAGAAGTACATGGAGAAGAGGAAGAAGTTGTTTTTTGGGTTTGTTGATCTGGAGAAAGCATTTGATAGAGTTCCACGTGAAGTTATGACATGGGCATTGAGGAAGTTCGGAGTGGAGGAATGGTTGATCAGAGTAGTGATGGCCATGTACGAGAGAGCACGCACAGCTGTAAGGACGAAGGATGGGAACAGTGGTGAGTTTGAGGTGAGGGTAGGAGTGCACCAGGGGTCGGTACTAAGTCCACTTCTATTTGTAGTTGTGATGGAGGTACTGGCTCGGAGGGTAAAGGAGGGTTTACCGTGGGAGCTGCTGTATGCAGATGATCTGGTGTTGATTGCAGAGAGTATGGATGGACTGAAGGAGAAGATGAACAAGTGGAAGGAATGTATGGAGGCAAAAGGTTTGAAGGTGAATATCGGAAAGACGAAGGTGATGGCAAGTGGTAAAGCATGTGATGAGGTGGAAAGGACTGGGAAGTGGCCGTGTGCTGTGTGCAGGAAGGGTGTCGGAGTGAACTCCATTCAGTGTACAATGTGTGCTGAATGGGTTCATCGAAAATGTAGTGGGGTGAGAGGGTCATTAACCAGTGTGGCAGCTACATTCAAGTGTAAGGTGTGCATCGAGGGAGCAGCAGATGAAGGAATTGTTGAGTTGGATCTTGGAGATGGTGTGAAGCTGGAAGGGGTGAAAACATTTTGCTATCTCGGAGACATGCTGAATGGAGAAGGTGGATCAGACTCTTCGACGGTTGCTAGAGTGAGATGTGCATGGAAGAAGTTTCGGGAACTGAGTGGCGTGCTGACGGAGATGGGAGTGTCGTTGAAGCTGACGGGAAAGGTGTATGCTACATGTGTGAGGATTACGCTGATTTATGGGAGTGAGACATGGTTATTGAACATGGAGCAGCACCAAAGGCTTGAAAGGGTGGAAATGCGAATGGTTCGGTGGATGTGTCGAGTATCGTTGAGAGAGAGGAAGACAAATGATGACTTGCGGAAGAGGATGGGAATACAGTCTGTGATGGAGGTTGAGATGGTTAGGTCATGTGTTGAGGAAGGATGAAAGTGACTGGGTGAGAGGAGTGTTGGAAATGAGTGTAGTCGGAAGTAGAGGACAGGGAAGACCGAGAAAAACTTGACTAAATGTGGTGGAAGAGGAAATGTGGGCAAGGGGATTAAGAAGGGGAGATGCAGAAAACAGGGTAAAGTGGAGAAGATTGTCATGGGGCCCGCAAGGCTAACCCCTGCTTTAGCGGGGAAAATGGCCTTTAAGTGTGTGTGTGTGTGTCTGTGTGTGTGTGTGTGTGTGTGTGTGTGTGTGTGTGTGTGTGTGTGTGTGTGTGTGTGTGTGTGTGTGTGTGTGTGTGTCACACCTTGACGTTTTAGCCAGCAATGGCAACGTATAAAAATGTATGTAAAACATTGGCGTATGCTGAAGTTTTGAGGTTTTAAAAAAGTTTTTTGGTCGTATTCATAACGTGTTGGTCATATGCATAACATATTAGTAACGGGCACAGAACGTTTCATTGTCTTATAAATAACTTGTACCAATGAATGCATAGCCTGTTGTCAGCGTTCACAATCTATGCCCAACGATAGTTTAACTTAGGCATAGCACGCTGCACGTATCGCCGACAAACTCGTGGCGTAGCCTGTTAAAAAGCTGCCGCACGCTGATTTAAATCATAACCGCCTGAAAATTGGAAGTGTCAACATCGCAGTCACACCTTGACGATTTAGCCAGCGTATGCCGACCTATGAAAAATGTGTCTAAAACGCTGGCACACGTTGTGTGGACGTTAGGAGCACGCTGAAAAACAATGAAGTACGCTGTCATATTCCGTGGTATGTCTAGTACGTCATGAAATTTCAAGCATGCTGAAAATTTTACGACGTACTCGACGTATGGCTCACAAGTTCTGCATACGCTGGCATTAGTTCTCGGCACGCTCCGCGATCGTTGTCAAACGTTGGACACACGTTACTTGTAAGTTACTCATAAGTCGAAACGCGTCGAGGTAATGTTTAGCAAACCATAAACTTAATTTTTAACCGATGAGTAACGTGCTTTGAACCTATGAGTAGCGTGCTTTGAACCTATGTGTAACGTATCTCAAACGCACATTGTCGTATGTAGACGAATTTGATTGACGTCTTCCGGACGACCACAGAACTTACTGAACGTGTTTCTAACTTACATCTACCGTATAATGGCGATTTGGCAGCGTTTAGGGGAATTGGTATATACAAATGGGCTTCACAAGAGGAACCCGTCAGTGTTCCAGACTCCATGTTGAGTAGATGTCAATGTCAGTAGTATCAGTAGTAGTAGTATTAGGTGAGCGTGTCAGTAGTAGCAGTCGTAGTAGTAGTAGTAGTAGTAGTATTGGTAGTAGGTGAGCGTGATGGGGAGGGTGTGGGTGATGATGGATCCTCGTTGCGTCCACGAATAGGAGACTACTTTGCACCATTGTACGACGTTCTTCTCAGCTAATTTTTTTTTTCTCATTCCCACGATGAACTATTTTTTTGTTTCAGCTTTTAGAGTATTCAAAACGACTTGGACGAATGCAGAATGTACTAGTAATGAACAGAGAACGCTTCGATAACTTATAGGTAAGTTATACCAACGACTGATTGGCGTGTTTTAGGTGTCCACAACCTATGCCCAACGATAGTCTAACGTATGCATGGCGTGGCAGCGTATCATCTACGATTACGTGAGGTTTTCTATTCATAGGCTGCAACTTCACTTTTAATAAATGCCTGTCACTCGCCTATTGTTTTTGGACGCTGGTGCTCGGCAATTGAAATCGTTTTCATTGAATGAGCTAAATCGCTTCCACAGCACTGCAGTCACGGCACCAACAGCAGCAGGCTCGGTGCCAGCTTCATGCCAGGTTCAAGCGGATCCCTGTAGAAGGTGTACTGCTTGGTTATCCTTGGACCCACTCTGGCTAGCAGCTCGTCGAACATCGCTGGGGGCATTCGCAGGAAGTTGATGAAGGATGCATGGTCCTCGTTCCGGAGTTCCACCATGAGCTGGTCATATATGCCGTAATGGCGTTTCCTCCCGATCCATGGTCTGACCCAGTTCCTTCTTCTCCTTTCACGTCTTCTTCTCCCGGCTCTCTTGGCACGCAACTGGTGCAGTGTCAACTCGATGAGGTCAAGTTGATGTTGGAGGACAGGTAGGTATTGTCGTCTCAGCCTTGCAGTATCCTCCATCTCTCGGAATGACATGGACATGTACTCACTACGAAGTCTAAAAAAAAAAAGACTGGTTCCTCCTGCGAAGCCCCTTTTTACATACCAATTCCCCTAATCGCTGCCAATACGCCATTATACGGTATCTGTAAGTTAGAAATGCATTCAGTAAGTTCTGTGGTCGTCCTGAAGACGTCAAATACGTATTTGTGCGTAGGACATGCTTTACAAATAATTCCCAAGCACGTTACTCATAGGTTATAAATAAGTCACGGGTACCCTAAACATTACTTTGACGTGTTTCGACGTATGAGGAACTTTCAAGTAATGTGTTGCGAAGTGTGAACAACATTCGTGTCGCGTGCTTACAAAACGTTACTCATGGGTTAGAAATAAGTTTCGGGTACGCTAGACATTACCTCGACTTGTTTCGACTTCTGAGTAACTTACAAGTAACGTGTGTCGACGATCGCATAACGTGCCTCCAACTTATGGCCAGCGTAGCGGAACGTGTGAGTCATACGCCGGCATACGTCGTAAAATTTCAAGCATGCAAAAATTTGAGGACAACCCAAAAGTACAACGTTTAAAGCCAGCGTACCATGACGTATGGCAGTATTTTTCAGCGTGCTCTTAAAAGGGCTGTCACACCTTGACGATTTCGCCAGCGTATGCCGATTTATGAACAATTTGTCTAAAACGCTGGCACACGTCGAATACGTTACTGGTACGTTTTGTGTACGTTCGGTGCACGCTGAAAAACACTACCATAGGTCGTACTAGGCTGGTTTAAAACGTTGTACTTTTTGGTTGTCCAAAAAATTTTGCATGCTTCAAATTTTATGACGTACTCGGCGTTTGGCTCACACGTTCCGCTACGCTGGCCATAAGTTGTTGGCACGTTATGCGATCGTTGACACACGTTAATTGTATGTTTCTCATAAGTCGAAACACGTAGAGGTAACATTCGCGTCCCCGAAACTTATTTCTAACCTATGAGCAACGTTTTGTAAGCACGCTACACAAACGTTGTTCACACTTCGCAACACGCTACTTGAAAGTTCCTCATACGTCGAAACACGTCAAAGTAATGTCTAGGGTACCCGTGACTTATTTATAACCTATGAATAACGTGCTTGGGAATTATTACGCTATGCATACGCTCGACTATCGTTGGGCATAGGTTGTGGACGACTAAAACACGATAAACAATCGTTGGTATAACTTATCTATAAGTTACCGAAGCGTTCTGTGTTCATTACTAGTACATTATGCATTTGTCAAAGTCGTTTTTAATACTTTAAAAAGTCAAACAAAGAAATATTTCATCGTGGGAATGAGGAAAAATAATTACCCGAAAAGAACAACGAACAATGGTACAAAGTGGTCTCCTATTCGTGGACGATAAGAGGATCCATCATGACGCACACCCTCCCCATCACGCTCACATACTACTACTGACATAGACATACTACTACTACCAATGCTACTACTACAAGTACTACTACTATTACTACTGTCACGCACACCAACTTCTGCTAATAGTATTACTACTATTGATACTACTGGCATTGACATCCACTCAACATGGAGTCTGGAACAATGATGGGTTCCTCTTGTGAAGCCCATTTGTATATACTAATTCCTTTTAACGCTGCCAATACGTCATTATACGTTAGATGTAAGTTAGAAACACGTTCAGTAAGTGCTGTGGTCGTCCGGAAGACGTCAATCTAATTCGTCTACATATGACAATGTGCGTTTTAGATACGTTACAAATAGGTTCATAGCATGTTACTCAAAGGTTAGAAGCACGTTATACTTAGGTTCAAAGCATGCTACACATAGGTTGAATGCACGTTACTCATAGGTTCATAGCACGCTAGTCATTGGTTCAAGGCAAGTTACAAATAGGTTCAATGCACGTTACTCATAGGTTTCAAGCACGTTAAACATATGTTCAGAGCACGCTACTCATAGGTTAAAAGGACGTTACCCATTGGTTGAAAATTAGGTTGCGGGTATGTTAAATATTACCTTGACGTGTTTCGACTTATGAGTAACCTATAGGTAACGTGTGTCCGTCGTGTGTAAACGATCGCAGAGCGTGCCAGGAACATATAACAACGCATGCGGAACATGTTAGCCATACGCCGAGTACGTCGTAAAATTTTCAGCATGCTTGAAATTTCACGACATATTGCACGTACCACGTAATATGACAGCGTACTTCATTGTTTTCCTGTTTACTCTTAACGTACACACAACTTACCTATACCGAATTTGACGTGCGCCTAGCGTTTTAGACACATTTTTCATAGGCCGGCACACGCTGGCAAAATCGTCAAGGTGTGACTGCGATGTTGACACTTCAAATTCTCAGGCGGTTATGATTTAAATCGGCGTCCGTCAGGTTCTTAACAGGCTATGCCACGAGTTCACCGGCGATACGTTTAGCGCGCTATGCGTAAGTTAAACTTTCGTTGGGCATAGGTTGTGAACGCCGACAACAGGCTAAGCATTCGTTGGTAAAAGTTATCAATAACACAACGAAACGTTCTGTGCCCGTTACTAATATGTTATGCATACGACCAACACGTTATGAATACGCCCAAAACTTTTTAAAAAAAAACATCAAAATATCAGCGTACGCCAACGTTTTACATACATTTTTATACGTTGCCAATGCTGGTTAAAACGTCAAGGTGTGACAGGGCCCTACCGTATACAGAACGTACCCATAACATATTCGATGTGTGCCAGCGTTTTAGACCAATTTTTCATAAATTGGCATACGCTGGCTAAATCGTCAATGTGTGACAGTGGCTTTACATAGACTCCCATTGGTAATTTTCCACTCCTAATCTTATTTAATTGCCAACAAACAATTAAGTTATATTAACTATCGTGCCATTTTCTGCATTAATCACCATCTCAGTTTCTTCCAAAAGCAAACAATATGTATCAACTTCTTCACTCTCTCCTCTTTTAATGTGCAGGGAAGTATCTACTCTGTTGGACTTTATAGTTTCCTTTTGAGAACGCAGGTCAATCACATAGATTGTATAAAGCTTTTTGAACGCAACCATATCCAAAATGGGCTCTTTATTTCCATTGCGTTCACAAACCTTTTGGTAAGACTTGCAGCCTTCCACATAATCATTTTTATCCCAATCAATTTCCAATCTATCTCACGGGTAAAATGTCCCATCCAGAGAAACTCGAAGTTGTTTCACTTTGGCATTTACAGCCAACGCATTGTTCTTATCAGTCACGGTATCTCCATCTGGTTCCTTAAATATGAGCCACAAGTATCGCGGCTTTCCTTCCAGAACACCCAAATTCCAAGTGTACGTAGGTAGTTTGGTTCAGTTTAAAGTGTTGACATCTCCTTTTCAGGTATGATACATTCTGCGGCTTCTTTGGGTTAAGTCTTCTATTCAACATCTCCTCTGTTTTCAGATTAGGAGTGTATTCACTGATATACAAACACAGTTCATTAATAATTAATTTATTGTTCTCACTGAAAGCATGAACAGCACCAAAAAGCACTCTGTTTTCATTGTTCTTTCTCTGCAGTTGAAATCTAATTTGAAGTCCACACAAAACTTTATCATAATCACAGAATCCAAGTATCCCTTTAAGACGAAATGCCACGGTAAAACTATTCTGTTTTTGATTCATCATTAAACATTGACTTTCTTTGATTATAGCCTGGGTCTGTGTTTGTTCCCGTTGCCATATCAGGGATAAAACCTTCAACAGCCCCCTTACCCATTCTTTCACTAAACGAATATAGGGTAAATTTCATAATTTCTGATGTGGCAGAGACATAATCAACCGCTTTAACTTCTTGTGTTCCAATAAACAAACGGACACTGTCAAACATTTTCCAGAATAAATCATTGACGAGTGTGGTGTTTGTGGTTTAAGCAGCCTTAGAGAATGTAATTTGTTCCATTTGTATTCCAATCTGTTCCTGTTTTGGCATTTATCTTGAAGTACTTCCTTTTTGTTCGAGTTTGAGATGACGATGGTATCATCCAAATCATAGATACTATCAATCGCTTCCATACTTGTCTATGTTTAGTAACAAATATTTTTTTACGTGAAAACTTTCCAAATGCTGACCCCAACATGTGGAAAAGTTTTTTATTTTTTATTTTTATTTTTATTTTTTTTTTTCCTTGCGGGGATAGTTGAGTTTTAACTTTCTTAATTTCTTTGATAGCCTGTAATTTACGAGATTCCTTCTGAACATTTCACACTCTTTATAGCACTCGCAACATTTCCCACTGCAGAAGCGGTCAAACCTATGAGGTCCTTATGTTTAAGAATCGTTGAACCAATGCTAATTAGAGTATCCATTATTCCATCTCCACTTCGACATTGTTCTCCAACACCAGGTTGCCTTTATGTTTGTAGTATCCTCTACCAAGATAAACATCTTTACCCTGGATATTGTTCGAAGAACGGTACGGGTGAAGGTATATACCCTTTCCTTCAGTAATTATTTTATATTTCTTCAGCTCATGCTTCCTCACAGTAGGCATTATATATGTGTATGTGTATATATATATGTATGTATATGTATATGTATATGTATATGTATATGTATATGTATATGTATATGTATATGTATATGTATATGTATATGTATATGTATATGTATATGTATATATATATGTATATGTATATATATATATATATATATATATATATATATATATATATATATATATATATATATATATATATATATATATATATATATATATTTCTTCTTCTTCTTTCGGCTGCTCCCGTTAGGGGTCGCCACAGCGGATCATCCGTATGATCCGCATAGTGATTTGGCTTAGTTTTTACGCCGGATGCCCTTCCTGACGCAACCCTTGTCACCTCTTACGACACAGGGATAATATATATATATATATATATATATATATATATATATATATATATATATATATATATATATATATATATATATATATATATATATAATACTTCAAAATATGTCTCAGTATATTTCTCGAAAGGGAACTTCTCGTAAATGAATTCTGATGGATATAATTTTTCCATTGAAGGAAAGCAGGTGATTACTTTGGTCGGTGATTCTAAAATTTACTCTGTAGATGGTTTTAGCTGACATAGGCAAATGAACAAGATTTTTCGGTTCCATGTTGAATTTATATCCACAGGGGGTTGAGTACGCACTGAAGGAGAATATTACATTTGTTCTTTTCCTGTCGTTGTAAGCCCATCAACCAAATCACAGTAAATCAATATAGAATTTACAGCTGAAGATATTTGGATAGTATCATTGCTGTAATAACGTCTGTTAGTTTCAATCTTTTTTGAGGAGAAACCCAATAATTCTCTGAATGGATTATCGATGATGAAACTAATTTTATAATTATTTTTCAACTGAATGCTTGATTTTGAAGTTTGCTTTTGGATGCCTATGGTTATATTTCTTGGGTCATCCCCTTGTTTCTTCATAAGGTACGCAAGTTCAGAAGATATTTGAGAAATCTCATATGCTCTGGGTGGAATTGTTATCATTTTATACCCGCTTCCCGGATTATAAATGAACTTGTTGTTTTTCTCTGTGATATTGAACAGAGTTTTATAAGTTTCCATTGACAATAGTGAATCTTCGTATTCTTTTGTAAGCTCAAGTTGTAGTGGGTGTGGGAACGAAGCCGTGTGATCACTAGTTATGAAGTTGAAGCTTAAGATTGTGCTTCTCATTGTATATAAGATAAAATATCTTTGTATTGGTCTTTATTAATTATTTTCATTTTCATCAACTGGTCTAAAATGACTGAAGCCTCATTAAATCAATTGTTGTTTCCAGCCTTTTTACTACTTAATAGTAATAGCAATCGATTAACTAGCTGTGCTGGGTCATTTGGAAGAAAGCTAACACCTGAACCTCAACCCAGCTTCCTTAAATAATCAAAAATATGTTTTTCCTTCTCATTCTTCTTTGTTCTCCCAGCAACATAAACCCCATAGCCAAGTGAGTCCAGTAAATCAATGTATACTCCATCCTCCTCATTTTTCAAATTCAACAGTTCATCAAAATAAGTTTAATCATGATGCCCATTTTTTGTTAAAAGAAACCTTAATCTTGGAGTTCATTTAACATTTAATCGAGCAGAGCTTAGAAATGCCAATTTATCATTAAATATCAATACCTTCTGTTTGACAAGATAGAATATTGCTGATTCTTCTGTTGGAATATTTTTTGAATCCACTGAATATTATTTGTTTCGAAGAGCTCTCACAACATAATTGGGAGTTTGATTTGCCTCCTCCAGTTGTTGGAATAATCCCTCATCATCATTGTCCAATTCTCCTATATTTTCCAGTTCTTGCTTCGTCATTTGATGAAAATCTTTTATCACTTGAAGCTTTTTAGGGGTGTATTCTATTGAAAGAGTTGTGGAAACCCCCGTTTCTACCATTTTTTTTTGTTGAGAAGCGGTTTGAAATATTCCTCTTTTCTTTCAAACGCTTCTTCATCCGTTAGTTTTTGCCTCCATTTCTTACAGATGTCTTGTTGTTGAGCTACTTTGGAAACTCATCTTTGATGTTCCTTAAATCTTCTTGCTCATTCTTGTGCATCCATCTATTTATTGGAAAATATCATAAAGCATCTCATCTTCTTTAACAACGAGATATTTATATTTGCCCTATGTGTGCTTTAGAACTGTTCAAATTCTCTTTTACTACATACTGTTGAACAGATATCTCTCCAAGAATTCTGCGTATCTCTCACATTGAGCTTGAAGAACGAAGGTATGGAGGTATTTGCATTATTTCTTATTGAGCGACACGGAAGTTGAAAGTACAACTGTGATATATAAATACAATTACAAGAGGAATGCCTCCCTCTAGTATAGTCATTATCCATTTACCATTTGGTTTTTTTCATTTACATAATCATCGAATATAAAAATGTTCTTATTTGATTTCTCCAAAATCTGTGGTGCAGGTATGTCATCCATGTTATTGCTAAGAATACAAGATACTGAAGGGTTTGATTTATTTTTCTTTTGGGTTTCGGAAAATAGCTGTATGCCATTTTAGATGTTATAATCATTTAGCTTGTTTTGAAGTTTGAACAAACCGATTATGTCTTCTTTTTGAAGACCCGCATTGAAACCTTGTGAGAGCAGTTGATATTCGGGTTGTAAGCTTGACTTCGTGAAAATGATTACATTGTCGTAATCTAATCTAATCTAAAAGTAAGGAGCATATTTAAAAGCAAATACATTTTCCCGCATCCGCTCGGGCCTATCATGAGACATCGAAGCAAATTTGGAATATTTCTACAGTTGCTAAATCGTATCTTGCTTTCCCAGATGGGTGAAAACTCCATTTGTATTTGAATTGAAATATAATATCACCTCCTACTTTAAGCGAAGTAGCTCATCTATTATCAGTTTATCAAAAGGGGACAGGGATGTCTTTGTGCCCGTATGCAAGCATGTCAACACCATTTTTTTATGATCCACCGCTTGGAGTTGAAGGGGGATAAAGACACCTTGTTTACCCATATACCACAGATGTGGTGTAACCCACTTCTCAGCATATCCATTCCATGCCTGAAGGTTTTCCTTTCAAAGAGAGCCTCTTTGTACTGCTCATGGTGAAGATGC
The DNA here is from genome assembly GCF_056783735.1 of Eptatretus burgeri. Lineage (NCBI taxonomy): Eukaryota > Metazoa > Chordata > Myxini > Myxiniformes > Myxinidae > Eptatretus > Eptatretus burgeri. The sequence continues at coordinate 85,479,311 of NC_140965.1, forward strand.
TTCTTTACAACACACTTCTTCACCTCCTTAGCCTTCCCGGATGCCCTTCCCACTGGCCTCGAGAATGAAATACATCTTACAGCAAAGCCCCACTTACTCGGCGATGGGGCGGCCAGCACACTCATCCTTCATTTTACCCAGAACCTTCTTGTTTTTGATGCTGTGGGGTGGGTGGTCCTTTAGGTAGTTGCTCGTGTCGTTGAGCTCTGCTTGTGCAGCCATGTCCACATATACATTATTTGTCTGGATCTCAAGGAAGAGAGAGTCCATGTCTGAGTATAACAGCTGGAGGTGGTTGTAGTAGAAATCATACATGAGATGCTTGGACAGGCCAAGGATGCTCATACCCACATAGATAGGTTGATTTAGCACCAGTCTGCTCTTATTCATGTGAAGAGTCATTATCAATTATCTTCTGCTGTGCGAATCTTGGACATGAAATTAGGTGCCGCAGTTTTTCCTCATGAGCAAGGACCAGCTTAATGGCTACACACTTGCATAAGTTTTCCATCGTCTTGCCGAAGACAGAATTGTTCATGAGCTTGTCGAGATATTTTTCGAAGTCGCTGGTGGCCTCATTGTGAATCTCTGTGTTCATCCTAATGTAGGACTCCATCCAGGGGCTATGGTTGAGCCGCAGAGCTCGGTGGACCTTATTTGGCCTCATACGCAGGGAGAGACAGAGCTGAAGGTTGTGTAGTGCAGCACATACTTGGTCTTGTTGAAGATGTTAGGCACCAGCTTTATTACTTCGACCGACGTCCCCCTAGGTTCTTGATGGTATTCTGACATCCCACTCCTTCTGAACTGTCATGTGCTCTGGCGTGAGCAGGAAACTGTTGTGGGTGTTGTGTAGCTGCTAAAGATACTCCAAGTCCACCTTTTGTATGTAGCCCTGTGAGCTTTCAGCTGGGTGATCTGTAATACTCCCAGCAAGCTGCCTGCAGTCCTCTACCCACTCAAAGCTGCCTGTTGGCAGTGACTGGCTCATGGCCCAGCCATATAGGTTGTTGCATCGAGGCATAAGATGTAGCTATTGGGTTTGCTTGAGTCGTACCCATTGGTATGTGGGTTGTTTGCCTTTGTGTGGCGTTTTGAGACCATGGAGATGCCACTGCGCAGACCCTTCTCTATGAAGAGGTGCTGGTCATAGTCCGTGTGAAGTTTGAGCTCCACGCTGTTTTTCTTCAGGAGTATGTCCCAGCTCAAGTCAGGACTCATGTGTAGTGGGCAGGGTCTCATCCATATTGCTGCTGGCAGGTCTTTCTGAACGTCTCAAAGACATCTACCAGAAGGAGAACGTCTGTATGGCGGTAGAGGTCATGGTAGTTTCCCATGTCTTAACCAACAAAAGCGGTCCAAACCTTTTGGGCATGGGTGTAATCCTCTTCACTGATATTCTCATCACTGAGGTTGCTGTAGAAGGCCTCCCGGGGTGGTAGGGGATCTGCAAATTTCTCCCAGGAGTTCATATGCTCTTAGGGGTATCCACCCTTCTGCAGCAGTAGTTGCTGGGTATGCTCGTCAGGCTCATATGCGGCTGTGATGTGAAAGTCCTCAGGTTGGTTGGCTGATGTGAGCTTGTCTAGGGAAGCCAGGAGGAACTGAGCACTGTCAATGAACCAGAATTCAAACGAAGAGCTCTTCGTTTTTTTCACCCTCTTGAGTCCCCTCCTTTGTATCATGCTTGAGAGAGAATGAAATGTCCTTTTTCATATTGTTCGGGATACAGGTGATGGTACCTTTCACCTTGCTGATAACCTGCATTAGAAGATGAGTCATAGCCCCACAGGTTGTGAAAGATGACAGGGGTGATTATTATTTGTTTCTGTTTTATCCTCGGTATTACGTTGCACTTTCTGTGGCCTGCCCCTCAAAACTTTCCGGTAATATGGCAGTGATTGAGGACTGCGTCGCATTTCCCCCTGCAACTATCAGAGGCTTATCTCATTTGTGGAAGTTGGTGTTGGTGTTGTATATCCTACAGTCTTGTGGTGTCATTCTCAGAAGGTTAGAGTTGCTTAGGATATCACTAATGTGTCTCTTCTCCTTCTGAATAGCATTGAGGAAGTGTTCTGCTGCTTATGGACCCTGGTAGATCACTGGAGGCTCTGTTTGACCATCACACCTTCCCATGATGTACACCTTACTATATAGCCACAAGCCTCATGCTGTTTCATCTTCTGTGTGTTGCTTTGGTCAGGGTTGAGCTCTGTCCTTTCATTCTTGGTGGTAGGGGCCTCAAAGTTAGCATAAATGATGAATGGAGCTAGTTGCTGCTTGTGCCAGTTCTGAAAGGTCATGTTTTTCCTCTCCTCTGACATATCTCCCCTCATAGCAGTTTGCCATATGCACCTCCAGCAGTCCTCACAGGAGTACCCATGTAGGCACCTCTCACAGAAGTGTTTGCGCTCATTTGTTTATTCTGATCGTGAAGTAGGTGGTTCAGGTCTTTAACCGTGGTGTAGTGTGATTTACTGTCCTTCTCAATTAGCAGCAGGTTGATTATGGATATGTCTTCATGTTGCATGCTAAGCCTGTGGACAATCACTTCCTTGTCCCAGCCAAGTACATTCAGAGTCCGGTTGTTCTGCCTTTCTACCTGCTTGATCTGTGATAGCGGCATGGGAGTCTCAACCACTGTGTAGTCAAGACCATCTTCTACTGGATAACTTGTAGGCCTGTATGCATGTCCCCCATGGTCCACTGGGAACAGAGCTGACTGGAGGGCCCACCTGAGACAATGGTCATCCTTGTTCTTCACATTGTCCACTGCTTTCTTGTTTCTGAGAGCTGCTGGCAGTGGGATATATGATCTGCCCTTCAGAGGCTGGTAGCAAGCAATGTCCAGCCACAGAAATTCCACTCTGTCAACCTCCCAGCCAGAGCCGTGACTCATCCACTTTTCAAGGGTCTCGAGGATGTATGGGAAAGCCGTGTTAAGTGTACCGTCAATCTCATGGGCCTGTAAAACAGCCTCCTGCTTGTGCCGGAGCATTGCAGACATATACACCCACTCCTTCCCTTCCTTGTCAATCTTTTCCTTCCAGAACAGAACCTTTAAAGCAAGCTGGAATTTAACCCCCTTCAATCTCTTCCACCAGTTTCTGGTGAATCTGGGGGCACACACCTTCCAGGAAGGATTTCGGGTTGGCCTCCAGTCGGTGAAACTTTGGAACATCCATCTGCCACCTTCGCAGAAAATGTCCAATGGCCCAGGGGGTATTTTCGACTGTGAGGTCACCTTTTTTGTTCCTTGTGTTTGGACAGCTTGAGAATGTCTTTTTGGAAGTTATCCACTGCCTGGGTTTTCTGGGAAGGTATGGGATAAAACTTTCCCAGAATGGCCTTCCACTTTCACTCCTTCCTTTTTCGTGGTGGAGCAGAAGGTTAGTATTTCATTGAAAGCAGTGGTTTAAGAACATGCAGTTCCACTGCTTCCGGGATGGGCTCATCCAAAATGTTCTGTACAACACCCTGGAGAGGCTCCGGTATCTGCTTTTCTGCAAGTGATTGTTCAATGCGTTTGAATGAGAGGCCATCTGATTTGAACAGGCCAAGAAGTTCCTTCTGGTATTTCCTGGCTGTTCTGATTTTTGGAGGAGGATTGGGATCGAACTACTCAAGTATGGCCTTCTGCTTTCTCTCCTTCCTTTTTTGAGATGGGGCAGGAGGTTGATATTTCTTTGAAAGCAGTGGTTTAAGCAGGTGTTTTTCACTGTTTCCGGAATGGGCTCATCCGAAATGCTCTGTAAAGCACCTTGGGGAGGCTCCTGTATCTGCATTTCTGCAAGCACTAGTTTGATGTACTCACCCATAGTAACCTTGTTTCATGGGTATACTAAGGAAAATGTCAATGTCTAAATATGAAATCTTGGTGGTATTACGTAAGTAATTTACTGCAAGAGGTCCATGTCATGGAAAAAGAAAATTGCGTAGTAGATACTGCAATGGATCGCAATAGTTCTCCATCGTTTTAATGGATTGCAATAAGAAGACATCCGATTATCCTACTCGAGATTTGTCTTACTAGTACGTGGCCGTAAAAAAAAATTAATAATAATAAAAAATAAATAAACCACACAGGCCGTTTCTTCGCTCTCACGTGCCCGTACGTGCGTGACCCGGAAGTTCAATATTATTCGCAGTTCCGATTATTCACAATTTATTTTTAATACCCAATTATTCAATTAGCGCCAACGTATTTTACCTTTTCGCAATGTCGTGGCAAGGAAAAACAAAAAGAGAAGAGAAGAGAGAGAAAAAATTTACTTCCTGGTTCGGAGCATACCAGCACTCTGATGTTCCCGAAATTTATACACCGTCTAATATGAAAACGATCATAACTTGTGCCATTGTGTTTATCTATAAATGTGCATAAGAAATCGAGAAATTATTAGAATACACGAAGTCATCACTCTCCGGAAGCCCGTACGTTGTAACCTGTAATGGGGAACGTGGCTGAGCTTCCCTTCACCATCGGCCACGCCCACGCAACAACGTGTCTTCCCATTGGTTTGGTAAATAAATGGCCATAACTTGGGAAGCACTTGTCCGATTAATATCAAACCTTGAAGAGGCACATCCTCAGGTCCCCAGCAATATACATGGCAAGTTTCAATTAGATCGGACCAGTGGTTGTCGAGAAACAGCGGTCACACACACACACACACACACACACACACACACACACACACACACACACACACACACACACACACACACACACACACACACACACACACACACACACACACACACACACACACACACACACACACACACACACACACACACACACTGCTGGAATTATAGATAGATGAGGATGCTGTGAGCCTACATTCATGTATGATAGCTTCAAAAGTTTGTATGATGAAATGGATGAAATTTTGAGTGCCACTGCCAATATGTCTGATAGTGAAATGGAAGAAATGTTGAACACCACTCCAGATATGTCTGATAGTGAAATGGAAGAAATGTTGAACACCACTCCAGATATGTCTGATAGTGAAAATCCAGATATGTCTGATAGTGAAAACAATTAAAACTTGTCGGCCTTCTCAAGAAGAAGCAGGTTAATCTGGGGAATGCTATCATCCTGCTTGCTAAGCCAGATGTATTTGTCTGCATTCCGTGCAGTATTCCCACGGCGCCCTCTCCACGACCCACATTGAATCCTCCATGGCGACCCACTGTGCATCCCATCTGGAGTGGGGACACCTGTTTTGGATCCTCACAATTTCAGTGTCTACTGCCTGTAAGGCACGAAGAAGGTTCCTTTTATTATTCTTGCATTCCATAATCCCTTGGCGTACTTCGTAGACAACCCAGTTGTTGAGCTTTTGACACACCGTCGGCTTTGATATAGTATCTATGTATCACCTCTTTATAAAAGGAAGGGGATGGGTCTCAGAGCCAGAACCCCTTTTGGTATAAAAAGGTACATATGGTGCATGTTCAACTGTGCAAGATACTACTTTTATGCTTTGCTTTTTGCAACGCTACAAGATTGGAAGCTGTAGTAACAGCGACTTGCATCTTTTTTGCTGCGTACTAGCCCTTCGTTTTTGATAAAGTTGACACCCTGAGCCTCGAGCAGCTCCTCTCATATACGTTGGGGTGTCCATACTCGGGCGTGCTCCCTCTCCTGGTTCTCGAGAACAAGGATCATGCTAGGCCCGATACATGTCTCACTAGTTTTCTTCTCCCTGATCCTGTATACCCCAAGGGGCAGGTCTCGCCACTTCGTTGGCTGTTGCGCTTCGCTCAAGGCACTTCTCGGGTGGTTAAAGTCTTCGCTGTTTGGCCATTGAAGGTTTTCGCTTGCTGCTCTGCTGAGCTCTTCCATTGCTGCTGCGATATGCTCTTCCTTGGTAGCCATGTAAAATTGGTATACGAAGGAAAATACCAATGTCTTAATGTAAATCTCAGTGGTTCAAGTCAAACCTCGATGACATCAAGACACCTATATTCACCTTTGAAAGTATGGGTCTAGGAGCATTCTCAGAGCCATGGAGCCCTCCAAGCACCAGCTGGCCCAGAACTCCTATTACCTAAACTACTCCTATGTGCAAGGAATCTGAGAGGAGCTTGAGTATTACCTGTGGTAAAGTGATTCTTGTCCTGCTTTCAGGTGAATTCGCACATTACGTTCCCCCAAGCCCATTCCTCTGTGGACTGCAATTAGAGTGGAGGGTGGTGGGCTCTTGACAAAGGAGTCAAAAGTGAAGGCCTGCTGGGCCGGTTACTTTGAGTGGCTGTACCAGCTGTTCCACCAGCTGTTCCACCAGCTGTTGAATTGGTGTCAGGTGTTACAATCCCCATTGTCCATCCTCCAATCAACTGTGATCTGCCTTATTTTGTAGAAACACAGGCTATGGTGAACCAGCTGTAATAGGGAAAAGCTCCTGGGATCTGTGGCATCCGTGCTAAACTTCTCAAGGTGGGTGGAAATGCTGTACTCATGTCATTGCATGCTGTTCTTTGCTCTGCCTGGAACACAAGCATCATCCAAACTGACTGGAAGAGGAGCCTTCTTGTCCCTCTCTGGAAAGGGAAGAGTGATCGCCAGAACTGCAACAACTACCAAGAAGTGATGGTGCTCTCAGTGCCGGGCAAGGTCTTTGCTCGGATAATTCTTGATGGGGTTCGCCATGCTGATCCTGCTCACCAGATTCTCTCAGCGAGGGAGCTTCGTGAGTGGAATAGGTGAATGGGCCTACCACGTGCCTCATGGTTGCAGCAGGTTGATCAGCATCTCAAGGAGATGGGAATGGGCCAGGCATCTGCCCGGGGGATGGCCAGATGGAGGCCCCTGGAGTACTGGTGGAAAGTGGATGCAAGGCCTGACGCACTGCTGGTGGAAAGGCCATGACGCGCTGTTCCGGCGAATGCTCCCATACCTGACCTGACCACTCAACAGTGCACTTGTGCCTTGCCAGGTCAGCTTTCCTGTGGAAACACCTGATGTCTTCAGTCATTGCACCTGGTCTTGTCTGGGCAATCCTGGACAGTCTGCTAAACCTGAGCTGAGGTGTTACACCAATACCTACCTCCACCAATACCTAAACTTAGTCTCGGAGAAGCTCACCTCAAGGCGGAAGACTTTCACCACTTTTGTGTATACCAACATGGCTTTCTCTGCCCCTCATCATGTAGTCCTAACAGGGCTGCATCATCTGCAAATTGGCATTCAGAAACTCTTTTCTCTTGTCCATTTGTGGAAGATCGTCTGAAAAGTTTCTGTCAAAATTGTATCCTAGAAAGGTTCCGCCTACCTCTACATGAGCTACTTCTGAGGACACCGCTCGATCACTAAACGGGCATAAAAGTTAAATAACCCTGGGGTCTTGGTGTGTCCCTGCTTCAAGCCATTGCCTCCACTGATCTCCTCAGAAAATTTTCCAATTATGCGTATTTTTTTTACACTTTCTGTCCTAAAAAACAGAACATGCAGAATTCATGATGGAATTGTTGAACGACTGTTCCTGAGTTCATTTCAAGTGCCTTTTTGGCATAAGGATGTTATGTGCAGAACACCTGATTGCAATTTTTCCATGTAACGTAATACTGCCTCATTCAATAATTGATGAACATGTGCAACCCTTACTATCAGGGTACCCGTCTCCGATGAGTTCGGACATGTTTCACCTCAAATAAGTAATTTTTCAGATGTGTTTGGTCGAAATGGGAATTCAACATCAAGTGATGATGTGGACCGTCACACGTAGTACATGTTTATTTTTCTAGACAATGGCAGAAGTAGAAGTATAACTATCATTGGTGAATCAAAATATGTGTCGTGCATAGCATGAGATTTGCGAAATCCAAATAGACAATAGTTGCCATGGAAACATCAATTTGGTAATTTGGAAAATTTGACCGATCAAGTGTTTTACATGATTGAATGGAGTGCGTAACAAATTTGGTTGATGTATTTTCTAATTGTGACCTAATAGGTGTTTTACACATTTTGGATGGCATTGACCCTGACCTTTGACTAATTTTCACCAGATTTTACACACGTATACTACACATGCATACAAATATACTGTGCACGTTTCAATCTGATATCTTGAAAAAATCCTGAAGTTTGGCAATAATGAAATCACAAAAAAATTCTATTTGATTAAAATGGGGTGAAATTGTTGTCATGGACACCATTTTCTCTTTGCCACATGGGACTTGTTTCTATGCCATGTGGGATGCTTCGCTATGCTTAGGGGTCTTATGGGTCTTATAGGGTCTTAAGGGTATTGGAGTCTTGAGTCTTAAAGGGCCTTCGGGGTCATAAGGTCTTCGGGGTCTTAAAAGTCCTCGGAAGTCATTGGGTATCAAGGAGTGTAAAGGCATAGAGGGGTCTGGAACTCATATGCATGCAAGGACACCTGGACACATACACCACTCCTTTTATAGGATAGAAAAGGTATCCTGGGATTTTTAGGGTCCCAAGCCCAACATATATTTTCAAAAATAAATGTTTTTAAAAACATTTTTTCTAAAAAAAAAAGAAAAATAATTATTCATATGGGAAATTAATCAAATTTTAGTCTTAAAATATTGCAAAGGGTTTCAATTTGATACGTACATAATGTTATTGCAATAAAACGATTTGAACATTTTTTTCTAAAGAAGATTTCCTTCGGAGGGGTGGGGGGGGGGTTCTGAAAGACTCCAGGTTATCCACATATTACTGCAGGATGAAGGTTACCCATTAATGGTTAACACGTTACGTTCGTTCTTCGTGCCCATATGTGTCCTTTATGACGTCCTTTTTTGAATCATTTTCATGATTGATAATTGATTCCTTTTTGAATGCTTGATTCTCAAAATTGAATGATTTTCAATTTTGTCTGAATGCCAGGCAGGCAGACAGAGCAAAAAAAAAAAAATGATCTCACCCCTCTCTGTGCATGTTCAATCGGGACGAATTCAGAGCCAAAGAACTGCTAAACTACAGGTTCGTTTTCCGATTCATGTTCCGATTGGTGTTCAAAATAAAACATTCAATTGAAATTAAGTTGTTACTCGATCATAAACTGGCGGTTGTATACAGAAAGAGCTTTTCACTTCACATGTGTGGTTAAAAAAAACAACAACCACAACGTAACCATACCTGTCATTCTCTGCCGAATTCAGTCACCCCACCCCTGACAGAGGGAGCAAAGCAAAAAAGTTCAAGGGGGTGATCCCCTCGGGGTGTTATGGTCTACACTCCACAGAGTTACCTCATCCCTTGTCTTGTTACCCTTGCTGCGACTGCTCATTTTTTCACCATAGCTGAGACTGCTCATGCAGAATGTTTTAATTATAATTATGATGTCATAGGGCACCTGGTGTGGCAGCCATGTTGGAAAAACGGAAACATTTTGGACCTCTGTATCTCTGAAACCACACCAAAGAAAAAATTGAAACTTGGCACATGGAAAGTACTCCTCATGGGGAATAAGTATTTTTTATGATGTCATCGTGCCTACGTTATGACATCATAATTGCATATGGTAGAACGCCACATCTGATCAGTATGAAAATTTTTTGTGGGTCATCTTGGGATAAAATGGTCCACAGAAAAAAAATTGATGACGTCACTGGTCATGTGGTTTGGCAGCCATATTTTTTTTTTTTTTTTTTAAACCTTCAAAAATTTTCTCTGAAGTTGCGAAACAGATCGAGGTGAAACTTTACACATATGACCACCTATCCATGAGGAACAAACGGTTCACAGATATGACATCATAGGTCACATGGTTTGGCAGCCATATTTGATTTAACCTAAAATCCATAAAAAAAATCTTCTCCAGAACGGCTGGACAGATCAAGGGGAAACTTCACAAAAATGCTCCCCAAGCCTTGGGTGCACAAGTTTGTGAAGGAATAATTGACACGTCACATGGTTAAGCAACCATATTGGATTGCAGAAGATTATAAAATAATATTTTCTCTGGAACCACTTAATCAATCAACATGAAACATCACATTTATGATCTGGAAGTGATAGGTTATACGTTTTAAATTCAACTTGATCGGACACATGGTCTGGCAGACAGAATTATTCAGTATTTTTGATCTGGGTTCATTTTGTTTTTTTGATTTATTTTATATTATTTTCAATAAGACTCACTTGGCTGTGCCTGGATGGGATTGAAGGTGGAGGAGTACCAGCTGAAATGTGAATCTGCACAGGAGGAACTCCCATGGAGTGCGTTTTCAGTTTTCTTTGTGGTTTTGGTGTGTTTTGTGGAGTGAAGTATTTTACGGTTGCCGGAGTGCAAATCCTTCCACCAACTTCCTAGGAAAGGTTAACCACTGCAGGAGGACATCCACAGACACAGTTGGGCACCAGATATGGAAGGCCGTTGGCTCACAAGGAGCTCTTCCACCCTTTGACAAGTTTTGTTTTTAGTTCTGCTGGGTGTCCACATCCATACACCCTCCTCACCAAGAAGCCTGGTGGGGGAGACTGTTTAGTCACCAACAACCCAACCATGAAACAGGTTAGTACAGGTTTACATGGTACCTGCAGCAAGTCACAGATCTAATGTGGTCTGGCCTGACAAAAAAGTAAAAAATACATATCGCACGGTCTCAAAAAGCTATGGAAGGATCGGATGAAAATTGGTGGACAGGTTGCGTGTGTGATATGGAACAACTGATTCGATTTTTATGAAGACCTGGATCCGGATATGAGGATTTAAAAAATATTTTTTAAGTGATTCATCACCACTGAGAGGTGGGGTTAAAAACAATATGAAGCATGATATTTCAAAACGTTGTGGATGGATTATGACAAAACAAGATGAATAAGTTGGGGAAATGGCAAAAACAAGCCGATTACGTTTTGATTAAGGTCTGGATGCAGATCCGGTCGATAAGTGGAATACAACACATAAACTGCTCAGCCAGGCAGAGATATGCACTCTTTACCAAAAACCGCATTGAGTGCCATTCTAGTTTGTGGAATATAACAATTGCTTTCTTTTTGAGAAACATGTGTTCTGTGCATTGTAACGAATATTTCAACAGCTCGGGCACTATTACACCACAGTTATAATGAGCCAGGAAAACGTTATCTTTCCTTCACAAATGATTGTGGAGCGAAAGTAAGAAGTGGGAATTCCTTCAGCATTTTTGAGCGCTGGCAATTTAATCAGTGGTGTACTGTTCTATAGCGATAGGATTTACTACATATAAACCACCTTTACAGCCTTTGGATGCAAGGAAAGCCATCTCATGTTGTTATGCAAACCCAGCATGTCAAACATCATTATTAACGGTTGCATTTCGAAGAATCCACCTGAAATTTATTTTCTTGATTGCCAAAAATTGGTGGAGGTGTGTGTGTGTGTGTGTGTGTGTGTGTGTGTGTGTGTGTGTGTGTGTGTGTGTGTGTGTGTGTGTGTGTGTGTGTGTGTGTGTGTGTGTGTGTGTGTGTGTGTGTGTGTGTCGTTGGTTGTTAACTCCACACGCGGATTTCAAAAAGTAGAACGGAGCCATCCCACATCTCAAGTATTATCCACCTTGACGTGTGTGTGTGTGTGTGTGTGTGTGTGTGTGTGTGTGTGTGTGTGTGTGTGTGTGTGTGTGTGTGTGTGTGTGTGTGTGTGTATGTATATACATACATACAGAGACATATATCTAATATGTAAAGCTCTTTCTAACCACTGACTCACTGATATTAAAGATCGGTACCTTCCTGGTGACGAAGAAAGCTGAAATTTTGCATGCCGATGGACATTAAAACCGATACATCAGGAAAAATCACAGCATCATTGGAAAGCATCGAGAAATGAAAATATAAATTAATCAAATATATATATTTTTCAGGTGAGCATTTGAGTGAGGTGAGCAGTGCAAAGCATTCAACTAATACAAACCATATATCCGCGAGACAATGGAGAAGCACAGTAATTTTGCTTGCCGATGGACATCAAAGCCGATACACCAGAAAAAAACACTGAATCTTCGGAAAGCATCCGTAAATGAAAATAAGTAAATGAAAAATCAAATGCGGGTGAGCAACCTGAGACAATGGGGAAGCACGGTTCATATGCTGACACAATGTGTAAGCATACCCTGCTAATATAATATATAAAGCTCTTTCTACCACTGACTGACTCACTCACTGACCAACTCACTGACATATTAAAGATCAGTACCTTCTGGGTGACGTAGAAAGCTTAAATTTTGCGTGCCGAAGGACATAGAAGCCGGTACGCCGGGAAAAAATCACAGAATCATCGGACAACATCTGTAAATGAAAATGTGAATAAACCAATGTCACCTGCAGGGTGACCCGTATCTTGCCAAAAGGTGACAACGTGTGACTTCTTTAAGGTCACACTGAGGTGAACAGAGCTGCTATCCACCAGGAGCGACTCCTTGAGGAATATCTGCCTACGAGAGATTCCGATGAGAATCGTTCTACAGAGTAACCATGAAAAATATGCTTTTGCCTCATAAAGGCACCAAATGACGTCATAATGTCTCAAGCTTGACATATCTAGAAAGCACTCATCGAGGTGTTCAATTTGAGGTACTACACGATATGGTTCCTAAAACTTGAAAATTTGACCTCAGGCGCTAACCATGAAGGTCAAGGCCAATTGCCACCAAAAATTAATCAGCTGAGCGCCAGACCATGAACTATATTCCCATGAAGTTTGAAGACGATCCGATCAAAATTACTCAAAAAATAAGGGTTTCGTCGACTCCCCTGATTTGCGCCAAAGTGACCTTGACCCTTGACCTTGACCTTCAAAATTTTGTGCACTGAAAGGGACCTCTATAGGCCTCTGATATGCGAAGTTACAAAAATTTCCGATGATAACTGCTCTGCAGAATTTTTTATACGTGATTACAAACAAACAAACAAACAAACAAAAAAAAAAAACAACAAAAAAAAAAAACATACCAGCTGACTAACATATCTTGCAAAAACTTCGTTTTGGCAAGATAAAAAAAACATACAAGTTGACTAACATATCTTGCAAAAACTTCATTTTGGCAAGATAATCAATGGAAAAGAATAAACAAAAAATTGGCTGGTAAAGCCTACTGATTGCTTCACTGATGGACAGGTGGGCATGAATCGACTGATAAAGTTTGCACAACATGTCGTTCAAACGGTCCAGAATTGCAGTTTGGAACTATTTCAGGAAGGTTAAAGAACACAGTCTGAAAGTTGCATGCTTAGTTTGTTCAACAGACATTGTTCATCATGGTACTATTGTTGCAAATCAGGAAGCCGTGAGCACTCAACATGCAGGTCCAATAGAACAGTTATATCGGTAAGTATGTGTTTTTAGTTAGGGTCCCCGTCCCATGTCTAATGGGTAATTGAATGTACATGCTCTGCGAAGTTACTTTGATAGTCAGGGTTTTCTTTTATTTTTACACCACCAACAATAACTACAACAATTCACCTTCACCTCACTCTGGCCGACGCCATGGTGGGCGGAGTTCAATGAGGAGCCTCGTGGCGGCCCTCGACCAATCAGCGTGCTACGGGTGAGGTAGCCGCTGATCAGCAAATCAGATCCCGTGACGGTGAGAGAGGTGGTCCGCGTGATGTCACCACGCCCCTGGGCCAATCGACTGACTTGCCGCTCGTTTTGGCCAGTGACAGGGCGACGAGCGATTCTGCGCGCCAAAACCGTCCAGTGAGGGATTGCGGGGAGGGTGGAGGCGTCCCCCATTCCCCCCTGGACAGGGTGAATAATGGTGCGGGGCGATCGGACGTGAACAAGAGAGCTCTCGAGATCCCTCCTCCACCAGAACCGCAAGGGTTGCGCACCGTGTCTCTATCGGTGAACAAGAGAGCTTGAAGATCCTCCTCGTCAAGAACCGCAATGGTTGCGAGCGGTGTCTCTGTCAGTGAACAGAAGAGCTTGACAGATCCTTCCTCCACCAGAACCGCAAGGGTTGCGCACAGTGTCTTTGTCGGTGAACAGGAGAGCTTGAAGATCCTCCTCGTCAACAACTGCCCGTCGGTGTTGCGCCATGTCTCTGTCGGTGAACAAGGAGATCGCGTTCGCCTGACGCAAGTGGTTGTCGCGTTTGCCTCGCACGTGAAGGGTCCGAGTTCTGCCACCCCATCAGCTCGAAGACCACACGAGGTGGGCAGGTCTGAGGCAGGCTCTGGTCTTCAGCTCGCCTTTCCCTCAGAGCTGGAGGCCTCAATAAAGGCTGTGGCTACCGGTTCTTGTGTGTGTGTGTGTGTGTGTGTGTGTGTGTGTGTGTGTGTGTGTGTGTGTGTGTGTGTGTGTGTGTGTGTGTGTGTGTGTGTGTGTGTGTGTGTGTGTGTGTGTGTGTGTTTGTGGTGCCAGTCTATCAAGTAAAACTGCATAAGTGCTTGTACATAAATTGCTTCCTTCTATATTCGGTTAAGTCTGCCTTCTTGCGTGCCCCCCTGCCCCATTATAAATAAATACATTTGTTAAATGTATTTGTTCGTTGCTGTGTTTCCTCCATTGGCTGAGCATGATGCGTGTTGGTGAATTATAAAGGCTGTTGCCGCTGTAAATGTACATTCGGACCGACAGAACTTCGGCAACCGTCCACTCGGGTTGCGCACGGGTTGGGCCCGCTAACGGCTCGACTCGTACGAGGGCCGTCGAGGGTGTGAATACTCGGTAACTCGCCACGTGGATTTCTAGGTATTTTTGAAGATTGGCAAATAACCCTGTACCACGTGGTGTAATTATTGACGATTCACTGTCCGGTCAGGGACCCGTACTTGTCAGAGTTTTCCGAAAGGTACGATTTAGATTCCGGGTGTTCGGTGGAGTCGACTCTGCAGCTCCATCTAGCGGTCATGCTTGCAGCCAATACCCGGCCCGCAACAATATGACCATTATGCTAATATATTTGAAACCCAAACACCAGAGAGAGTACGCATTGGTGACTGTTGAGAATTCGGATTCAAAGAAACCAAAGACTGCAACAGCAACAAGTTCGCTTTCGCAATCGATGATCGAAAACAATTTTGCCCCCGTACTCTGCCTTCCCATCACGTGACATTGCAGTCCATTCTCCTCCCCTCACATTGCATTCCATTCCCCTACACTCACACTGCCTTCACTTCCCCTCCCATCCTGCTGCCTTCCCTTCCCCTCCACTCATGCTACCATCCCTACCTCCTATGCTGCCTTCACTTCCCCTCACACACTGCCTTCCCTCCCCCCAAATGCTGCCTTCTCTTCACCCCCTCACGCTGCCTTCCCCACCTCTCATGCTGCCTCCCCCTCACATTGCCTTCCCTCCCCTCCCTTCACACTGCCTTCCCTTTCCATCCCCTCACAATGCCTTCCATTCCCCTCCCCATGCTCCCTTCCCTTCTCCTCATGCTGCCTTCACTTCCCCCCACACACGGCCTTCCCCCCCCCCACACACACACTGCCTGCATTTCGCCCACACACTGCCTTCCCTTCCTCCACACACTGCCTTCTCTTCACCTCCCCTCCTGCTGCCTTCCCTCCCCTCCTCTCATGCTGCCTTCCCTTCCCCCACCCCACCCCTCCCCACTCCTCCTCCCTCCTCTCTCTTTCCCCATCCCCTCTCCCTCCTCATTCTCTTCTGCCCCCTCTCTATTCCTCCCACCCCTCTCCCCCCCCCTCGCTTCATCGTCCCGTCAGCGAAGCGACTGGTGATATTTGCTAGTCTATAATAATAAATGTCAGTGTGTCTCCTCACTAACTCAAAATCATGAAACCTGTCTCACAGGCATCCGCAGTTCGAGTGGCATACCTCAAGGGAAGCTCATGCTTTAATCTCTTTAAAAATGGTACATGCTGTTTGAAAGTGATGGGTGGTTTTACTATCCTGTTTGAACATGCTGTTTTAACGTACTCCATTTTCTTCAATCTTGTACTAATGCCAGCACACAGGACCACCCCCCCCTCCCCCGCTTCCCCTCAAGTAACCCTAGAAAATGCAAGTTAAACCCCTCATGCTCCCTTGAAGTCCCACCACCAAACTCGAGTCCAGAAGATCACCTTCCCCTCCCCACTTCCCCCTCGTTGCTCACAAATCCTCTTTGCTCCCACTCCCTCCTCACACCCCCTACCTCCCAGAGTGTATAGCGACGTGTGGTGAAACATTGCTCTCCCCACCCCCTTCATCACTCTCCCCTCCCATTTCTTTGCTCCCCCTTTCCTCGCACCACTCATCGCACCACCTCCTTTACCTCCTCTTTCTCGTTCCTCTCCCTTCCTCTTTCTCGCCTCCCTCCCTTGCTCTCTCTTTCCCTCCCCTCCCTCCTCTCCCCCTCCATTCTCTCTCTCTCTCTCTCTCTCTCTCTCTCTCTCTCTCTCTCTCTCTCTCTCTCTCTCTCTCTCTCTCTCTCTCTCTCTCTCTCTCTCTCTCTCTCTCTCTCTCTCTCTCTCTCTCTCTCTCTCTCTCTCTCTCTCTCTCTCTCTCTCTCTCTCTCTCTCTCTCTCTCTCTCTCTCTCTCTCTCTCTCTCTCTCTCTCTCTCTCTCTCTCTCTCTCTCTCTCTCTCTCTCTCTCTCTCTCTCTCTCTCTCTCTCTCTCTCTCTCTCTCTCTCTCTCTCTCTCTCTCTCTCTCTCTCTCTCTCTCTCCCCCCCTCCCCCTCCCCTGCTCGGGATTTATTTGCTCGTCTATCTATACTAATTAATAAATGTGTATGTGTTTTGTTCATCCAGCATAACATATTCTCTCTGCTAACTCCCCTTCCACCATCCCTCCACCCCATCTTTCTTTGTCCCATCCTTGCTCTTCCCCCCTCCCAATACAGTGCAGCACCCTCCTCCCACACCTTTCTCATTCTCCTCTCTCTCACTCTCACTCTCTCCCTCTCTCTGTCTTTGGACATATCCGGACGGTGATTATGTCCAGGCGGTGTTTGTCTCCGGACGTGTCTGGATGGAGTTAGTCTCAGGACGTGTCCGAGCAGTGTTTTTCTCTGGATAGCTTGGCGCCGGACACGTCCAGGCAATGTTTGTCTCCAAACGTGTCCAGGCGGTGTTTATGCCCGCACAGGAGTTTGTCTCTGGATGTGTCCGAGTGGTGTTTGTCTCCAGACAGCTTGACTCCAGATTGGTTTGGGCGGTGCTTGTATCTGAGCACTATTTATCGTTTGACCAGTAGAAAAAGGATTCCAGGCATTATTTTATTTACATCTTCACTGTTATTCGATGCAGAAGCATTTTGATGAGACAGTATGAATCGTAATTAACGCTCCACCACACGTCTGCCTTCCATTCCTCTCACCTCTCACAACCTTCCCTTCCCCCACCCCTCACTTCCTCTCCCTCACTCTCCCAACCCCCTCCTCACTCACCCTCCCTCCCCCCCCCATCAGTATTCCCGCAAGCGAAGCGACGGGTGGTATTTGCTCGTATATAATAAATGTCAGTGTGTCTGTGTGTATGTCTCCTCCATAACTCCAAAACCATGAAACCTATTGGCCTGAAACTTTGCAAGCATTCTAAGGGAGCTCCAAGGGAGTGCATAAATTAAAACTGGGTGTTTGGGTAAATTTCAACACCCCCTTTTGAAAATAATTAATGACCTTATTTAATTATCCTTTATCAAGGCTTTATCATTTGTCAGCCCACACTCTCTTGCTGTGGTCTTAATTCACCATTTTGGGGGGCCTGCTCAACAATGCCTTCACTTGGAACAGGTTGCAATGGTTTCTTCCAGATAAAGTGCTCAAAAATTAGTTTTTTTTTCACTTTCCTCACTCATATCATCGAATGCCTCATCTTTATACCTAAGAATCGCTGTAGACATCACAATGCTTATAAATGCCCGTTGACGTCAATGTTCATGACTTTATTTCATTTCCGCACATGCAATAAGCTCGAGAATCTCTTAACCTGAGCCAAATTTCAAAATTTAAACTGTGGAATTGATGTTAGCAGCAGTTCCGGCTGTTTTTAAAAAAAGTGTTCGTTTGTCCAATTCTGACATTGTTTGACCCTCCAATGTCTCCATTTGTCCAAAATACTCTATTCCAGCCATGGAATTGAAAGCAATGAGCAGTGAACTGGAATCGATGCCGATTCTGAGTAACTCCTACTTCAGAGAAATTGGCGTAATTTTCGGGGAATTTTTTTTCGACCCTGTTGGCATATTCCAGTTACAAATAGCTTGGTAAAGTATTAATTCAAATGGAACATGCCCCTGGGGGCACCCCATTTGCTATATAACAGCAAAAGCAAGTCAATTGAAAACTAAACACGCCCCAAGAGCGTTCCTTTAAAATTAATAGCAAGGCATTTATAGTTTGCCGGTAAAGTGTGCTGATCCCTTTGCTGATGGATGGGCAGGCAATACATTGACTGATAAAGTTTTTACATGAAGTCGTTTAAAAAGTCCAGAGTTGGGGGGTAGGGGGAGGGTTGTTTTGTCGAGGCTTGTGTAAGAGCTTATACACAGAAACATGGAACAAGGCAGGGAACAAGAGCGTGGGAGAGGGAAGCAAAAAATAGTGGGGAATAAAGACACCAGGAGATCTGTGGAAGGGAGAGGTATGGGGCAGGGTACACAAGGTAAACAAGATGGTTCTCCATGGACTTTCAGGAAGATCGTTTGGAACCAGTTTGGAACTATTTCGGAAAGGTTAAAAAAGACAGTCCTAAAGTTGCATCAGAGGTATCAATGTGGAAAAAAAAATCAGAGTAGCAGTTTTTAAAATAAACTGAGTTTTTATTTTCTAATAAGGCTTTTTCATGTTGTGGTGAGTACCAAGAGTAGTTTTTAAAATAAATTGTGTTTTTTTTTAACAGAGCTTTCTTTGTCACATTGTGGTGAGCACTGAGAGCAGGTTTTCAAATAAATTGTGTTTTTTTAATCGTGCTTTTTCATGTTGTGGTGAGTACCAAGAGCAGGTTTTTAAATAAACTGAAAATTTTATTTAATATGGCTTTTTCATGTTGTGGTGAGTACCAAGAGCAGCTTTTTTAATTAAGTGTCTGTTTTTATTTTTTATAGGGCTTTTTCATGTTGCGGTGAGTACGAAGAGCAGTTAAAAACAAACTAATTTTTTTTTTTGTTGTTAATAGTGCTTTTTCATTTTTTGTTGAGTACCAAGAGCAGGTTTTATAATAAACTGTTTTTATTTTTAAGATGGCTTTTTCATGTTGTGATGAGTACCAAGAGCAGGTTTTTAAATAAACTGTGAATTTTTGAAAATATGGCTTTTTCATGTTGTGAATGAGTACCAAGATGGTGGCTGGTGACCAGTATTTTTTCCAGCAAATCAGTGATCCAGTTATAATTAGATCAGTAGTGTCTAAAGATAAGTGTTTTTGGCCCCCACAAAAAAAATAGGAAAAAAACAATTTTATATGCCAACAGGATGAGAACAGCACTGGGCAATGCCAGTTACTCCTTTAAGTTGGTTAGTTAAATTTATCCTTATGTAATGTTGTAGTACCTCAGAAAAAGGGAAGCCAATTTTTAAGAATGGTGTCCCACAAGTCATTAGCAATTATCATCAAATTTCATTATTAACTTTATTTTCAAAAATACAAGAAAAAAATGTTAATATACGAACTGTAAAATTTCTAAAGCACTCCAATATTTTTTTCATTCACAATTCAGTTTTCAAGAAAAACATAGCACTATACATGCATTATTAATATTCATAGACAAAGTGGGACAAGCAGTTGACCAATTTGCAAACACGGTGGGTGTTTTCAAAGACTTTTCGAAGGCTTTTGATACAATTGACCATAACATTGTTTTGCACAAGCTATCACATTACGGAATTTTAGGAATAGCTTTGGAATGCTTTAAAAACTATGTGTGAAATAGTCAACAATTTGTGGTCTGAAATGGCTTGGAATGCAATATACCAACTGGCTTGTAGGGATCCACAAGGATCTATCCTTGACCCTCTTTTGTTTGTTATACATGAATCACTGAACTGGCTCAACATGCATTTCAGTGACAGCATCATCAGTGCAAGACTTGATGTTGAACGGGCCCCACAATAACCAGATCTGTCACCGCCAGATTTCTATCTTTGGAGCTGTCTGAAGATCAACGTCTTCAGAAGAAGGCCACAATCCATTGAATAACTCAAAGCAACAATTATCGATAAAATTTGCTTCATTGCTGCGGCGGAATGTGGCGGAGTGATCAATTATCTCACCCCTCAAATCCAAGTGTGTTTGTCATGCCATGGAAAACATTTTGAGCATGCCATTTAAGCACAGTGGGTCTTGGCCTAATCAGGGTAATCTCTGCCAAAAATGTGCCATTTGAGTGATAAATGGGGATTTTACATAAAACCATATGGGCTCTGTTTTTGGGGGGTTCTCCTGGTATATATTCATGATTTTCATTAAGCCTTGGTGTCCATCCTATTTACTGATGATTCTAGCCTTTTGTTTCTCATCATAATGTCACTATTTTATTGGATACTCTCAATATAAGCATTCAGCATGTTTCTGAGTAGCTAAATAAAAATAGATTGTCATTCAGTACTGTTCGGAGAAAATTAATTTTACGTTTTTTCAGAAACTCCGTGTTCTTTGTCTCTTGGTTGATGAAGAATTGACTTGGAAAATGCATATACTGAAGTTACTTTATGCAAATCCAATTCTCAAAGTATTGGTGTCATAAATAAAATAAAATATTATTTTCCTAAATCAGTTCTTCTTAAACTATATTCCACCTTGATATTGTCTCAACAGAATTACGGCATAGTTGTTTGGGGACATTTCCTTAAAATTAAAACTGCACAAAATATTGACACAAAAACAATTTATGAGAATTATATGGAGTGAAGGTTCACAAGCACATTCAAATATTGTTTTTGATGATGATAAGCTTTTGAAAATAGAACTATACATTTTTCATTTTGGTTTACTAAAGTTCTGGCTGAACTGAAACGAGATGCCCCAGAAACTTATTCAATTTTCTGTTAAAAAAGAATTCATTCATAATTACGCAACAAGACAAGCTGAAATGTACCATGTACAACAAACAAGAACTTCCTTTGCAGACAAAGCTATTATTTATACTGGACCAAAGTTATGGAATTCGCTTGAGCCTTGAAGAGAGCCTTAGGCAAACTAATGGCGTTGATAGCTTCAAACACAATCTCAAAAGTGTATTAAAAGATACATATACACATAACAAATTGATGTTGTAATCACTGGTAATAAATGAGTAATGAGTAATGAGTGATGTTGCGATTATAATGTAAAGTATTTCCTATCAGCTGATTCCTCGTCTGACATCCACCCAAATTCCGTTTGTGATCCTTTCTGTTTTAGCCTTCGTTTAACTTCTATTTGTCCACTTCCATATTATTCTCTTTGAAAGGTATCTTATTTCTCAAGATTTCTTTATTTCTGTCTCTTCATATTTTATAATCAAAATCCGTTGTCATAGGGACGTGGATTTTTACAAGCCATGCTTTTATTCAGGTTCCACCACTCTCATGGTATCATGCATGTTTCTTGTATTTTTGTGTTTTATCAATGCAAGAGTGAAAATAAACTGAACGTTAGTCGATTTTTACGTGAATTACAAGGACATTACGAGACCATGGACAAATTAAATGTTACAGTAAATGGGATTTGAACGTGTGATTCCAGCATTTTTTGGGAACACAACACGGTTCTGGCTGTTTGGTTATTTTGATGTGTACTGTACCTAATACAAATGTAATCACGGCAAGGAAAAGTATGTGGCGCAGTTAAGGACACAAATTATTTCAAAGCATGAGCAGGCATTTTAAATGGGTGGTTGAAAGTATTCAATGGTATATTTACAAAGCAAGGTGCATTCACGTTATTAGAACAATGGGATTTAAGAATAGAATCCTAAAATGTAATGACTATTAAAAGTGACCTTTGTGAAACTACATCGTGTGTGTGTGTGTGTGTGTGTGTGTGTGTGTGTGTGTGTGTGTGTGTGTGTGTGTGTGTGTGTGTGTGTGTGTGTGTGTGTGTGTGTGTGTGTGTGTGTGTGTGTGTGTGTGTGTGTGTGTGTGTGTGTGTGTGTGTGTGTGTGTGTGTGTGTGTGTGTGTGTGTGTGTGTGTGTGCGTGTGCGTGTGCGTGTGCGTGTGTGAGTGAGAAATTGAAGGATGAATGATTGTGCGAGTGGTAGAGAAGGGGGCGCAAGTTTGGGTGTGTATAAGTGTAGTGGATGAGTGCATGCAATGGGAAGATGAGGAGTGGGAATGGATGTACAAGGGCTGTTTCCTTCCTGCTTTGTTTTCTCCGCTTTGTGCATTAGATGGTTTCTCGCACAAGACAGAAAGCAATTCCATTGAGTGATTCTCAGGCCGTGCTCTCAATGATAGCCACTGTCACTAGAAATCCAGAAAGTTGAGATGCAAGGCGGAGACAGATTGTCCACTGCAGGCTGAGCAGCTGCACATTAACTATGTTTACTCAAGGCCTCAGCGTGATGAAATCAAAGTTATAAAGAGCAAAACAACAGACAATGAGAATTAAAATAACCTCTTTGCTGTCCTACTAAGCAATATGATGCGTTGCCATGTTACATTATATCTTTCTCCCATATGTCACGTGCTTGTGGGAATCACTTCATTGCTGCGTTCCTTCTGAGCTTCGTTTCCTCTTCCATATTCAAACCACATGTCTGCAGAGCCTCGCCAAACACACCGACTCCGCCAAATTATGTACCCCCAGGAGTCTGGTGGAGTACAGCCTGGGCCTAAATCGCTCCCTCCTTAAAGGGCAGGCATAGCAGCACTTGGGAATTTCGGAAAGGGATGTAATAGGGCTAGCTTAAAACTTGGGTTCCCAGTCTACGCCATGGATCACTGCTTGAAGTAACAATGATGCTCTTATATGAGAGGATGTTGCACTAAGCGCTTACTGTTCTGAGTGGCAAAGTTTGTGCCTTGAGCAGTTTTACCAGAAGTGTAGAGAGCGAAAGTTGAGTTTGAGATGTTTATATTTCTGTGAGCAGAAAGTAATAGAACCTCAGCTGCCTGAGTACCGACAAAAACAATAATGAAGTTGGTAGTAATGATAAAGTATATATGTAACCCTCTTACACAATTTCATGTTCGTAATCAAGGATTAAACATTCTTAGGAATGTGTAGATGAGTAAACAACAAAGTTTAGGTTGAAAAGACGAGGAAGTTAAACATCTTATACTCAAAGGCAAAGTATGGTCCACCAAATAATTTAGGCTATGGATGAAAGTATACGTTTGTACTTTGAAAAAGTAGTGATGGACATGGGTTGTTCAAATTATTATACGAATAACATACTCACCCATAGTCCAAGACACACCAAAAAGAAGAACAATTGTGGATGCATGTCTAATTATTTGATTTTTCATTTATTTATTTTCATTTATTCATAGTTTTTTACCGTTGCTTTCCGATGGTTCTGTGATTTTTCTTGATGTATCGGCTTCAATGTCCATCGGCATGCAAAATTACCGTGCTTCTTCATTGTCTCGGGTCGCTCACTTGCATTATTTTTTCATTTATTTATATTTTCATTTCTGGATGTTGTCTGACGATTCTGTGATTTTTTTCCCCCCCCCAATGTAATGGCTTCAATGTCAATCGGCTTGCAAAATTTCAGCTTTCTATGTCACCCGGAAGGTACCAATCTTTAATATCAGTAAATGAGTCAGTGAGTGAGTCAGTCAGTGGTTAGAAAGAGCTTTATATATCAGATATTCTTACACATTATACACACTTATTAATTGAACAATACAAAATGGAGTTTCAAGGACTAGTGTGAGCATCTTGTCGTTTAAACATTTTGAGCGCCCTTGCTAATCAATGTTAATTTGATGCAAAGTGAATTTTTAAAGACATTAATGATCCATGCCTACCTGTCGCTTTGTTGACGGGTGTAATCAAAACAGAGCATGTTGCACTTCACAAACAGATTACATGACTATCTGTCAGTTACAATGAGAATGTAAAACGAAGTGAAACAGACAAAAAGAGGGTCTCTTATAATACATTGTTGTTGTTGTATAGCCCCGGACAGTTCTCTCAAACAAGCCAGCGCAGGGGCAGGGAGACAGCCGTTTGATCTCCCAGGAGTGACCCAGAAATCCCCCACATCCAGGATGGTTACCCCCACATTCACAAGTCAGGGCCACAATAAAGTTAGAGAGAGAAGAGACAGTGACAAGAGGGAAAGAGCTGGTCCATGGTGATCGATTGGCACTCTGACTGACTGCACTGCCCTGATGAATCGGGGCAGCAGGGAAGAATGGGGAAGATTTGGCTCCCGACTTCAGTTTACCGGTACAATCAGTATCACCACAAAGAGGCATCCCCGATAGTTGCATAAGTCATAGTTATTGCAGCTGTCACCATGGCTGTAGTTGCACAAGAGGCACAAATAACTAATGTAACAGCTAAACAAGATGATGTAATAGCCACTGCATCAATGGTGGTAAACTTCCAGAATTATATATTTTTATACGACCTTTACGATCTTTATTTTATTTCAATTCAATTAAACACAGTGCCTTCACAAAGTATTCACACCCCTCGACTTTCATCACATTATGTTGTGTTACAGCCTGAATTTAAAATGGATTAAATTAAAAAACTTTGTCACCAATCCAAACTACCAAATAATGATCAAGTGAAAACATGTTTTTCAATTTTTTTTATTAAAAAGTGAAAATCTGAAATGTTTTGCATCAACAAGTATTCAATTCCTTTGTTATGACACTCCAAATTGAGCTCGGGTGTATCCATTTTCCTTTGATCATCCTTGAGATGTCTCTACAACTTGATTGGAGCCCACCTGTGGCCAATTCAATTGATTGGACATGATTGAGAAAGAAACGCACCTTTCTTTATGAAGTCACACTGTTGACATTGCATGTCAGAGCAGAAACTCGACCATGAAGTCCAATAAACTGTCCATTGAACTTTGAGATAGAATTGTGAGGAGGCATTGATCTGGGGAAGGGTGTAAGACAAATTCGAGAGTGTTGAAAATTCCCAAAAGCACAGTGACCGACATCATTAGGAAATGGAAAGAATATGGAACTACCCAGACTATTCTGAGAGCTGGCTGTCTGACTAAGCTCAGCAACTGGGCAAGAAGGACCTTGGTCAAGGAGATGACCAAGAACCAAATGACCACTGACATAACTACAGAGTTGCTTGGCTGAGATGTGAGAACCTGCTGGAAGGACAACAGTCTCTGCAAAACTTCACAAATCTAGGCTTTATGGGGAGAGTGGCCAGACGGAAGCCAATGCTGAGAAAAAGGCACATGACAGCATGCCTGGAGTTTGCAAAAAGGCACGTGAAAGACTCTGAGCATGAAGCAAAATATTCTGTGGTTTGATGAGATGAAAATTGAACTCTTTGGCCTCAATGCAAAGTGCTACGTCTGGTGGAAACCAAGCACAGCTCATCACACATCCAACACCACCCCTACCATAAAGCATGGTGTTGGCAGCATCGTGCTATGGGGATGCTTTTCAGCAGTAGGGACTGGTACTTGTTAGGATCAAGGGAACAATGAACGGAGGCAAATGCAATTAAATCCTTGAGGAGAACCTGCTTCACAGTGCAAAAGACCTTGGACTATGGTGAAGATTTACATTCCAACAGGAAAATCAGCTAAAGCAATACTAGAATGACTTCAGAACAAGAACCTTAAAGTCCTTGAGTGGGCCAGCAAAATCCCAGACTTGAATCCCATAAGGAATTTGTGGAAAGACTTCAAGATTGCTGTTCACTGATGCTCCCCATCCAACTGGACAGAGCTTGAGCAAACCTACAAAGAAGAATGGGAGAAACTCCCCAAATCCAGATGTGTAAAGCTGATACAGATGTACCCAAGAAGACTCGAAACTGTAATCGCTGCCAAAGGCGCTTCTTCAAAGTGTTGATTCAGGGGGCTGAATACTTATGTAAATTCGATATTTCTGCTTTTCATATTCAATAGATTTGTAAAAATTTCTCAAAACATGTTTTCACTTCGTCATTATGGGTTATTTTGTGTAGATCGGTGACAAAAAATTAAATTAAATCCATTTTAAATTCAGGCTGGAACACAACAAAATGTGAAAAAGTCATGGTGTGTGAATACTTTCTGAAAGAACTGTATTTGAACACTGCAGAATACAAATCGATTTCTTGCCGCTTCCAAAAATCTTCAGTTTTCCCGGACTTGGACATGTTATATAAGGTGGTGTCCAAGACTGCATCAACGGTACTAAACTTCTGGAATTTTTTTTTTATTCAACTTTTAAAATCATGATTTTATTTCAATTGAATTATATACTTGAACACTGTGTGGGGTAAGGTGTTGTATGAACTCTACTACAGTTTTGTATTGCTTCTTGAACGATTACCCTGCAGTCATACCTCTTATAACAGCCTCGACTAATGGATTTTCGCTTAACGGACATGAAAATGTCCAATTAATTAAATACTTTTGTCCCTGAACTCGTCTCCAAGGTGGGAATTGTCCAGCTTGCCAATCGAGCTTGAGTTGATGAGGTAGATGTTGATGATGTGGAGGAGCTGCTGACATCACAAGGGAATCGCTTAACAAATGAGGATCTGCAGGAGCTGGACAAACATCGAGTTAACCAAGAGGCTGAGGACGCAGAAGACACTGAACCAGAAAAAATCCTCAGCAAAAAAAAGACTTTAAGTGAGGCCTACCAGTTGTGTGATGCACTCGAGCTTGTCGCCGAAAATGACCCTGATATGGAGCGAAGCACGAGTTAAGCTAAATGTGTTTAACGGCTTTGCCCCCTACACGGAGATGCTTTGCATCATGAAGAAGAAGGCTAGACAGTTAACCCTCGATGCCTTCTTTGTGAATAAACCTGAAGCTTTGCAGGATGATGGGCTACAGCCTGGCCCATCTTCTCAGGAGTAGCTGCTCCCTCTCGTCTCGACCATTGCAAGGAAGGAGGAGTAGGTGGGCAGTGAGAGCGAGGCAGTGGTGGTGTACGTATAACACGGCAAGCTCCGAAATAATTAACTGGTGAGTGCTGTTAAATTAATTTTATATGTTATGTTAACAAAGTCTTCGTTTTAGTATAAAACGTCAAACTGTATTTTTAATTACCAAAGGAAGCCGTTATATAGCATTTTTAGGTTAAGAATTAACACATCTCCATTGGCACCATGTTATCATGACCTCCTTTAACAGATTATTCGCTCAGCGAACAAGTCTAAAGAACCTATCTCATCCGTTTAAAGATGTATGATAGTGTACAATTTTGTGCTCCTTTCGTGTCCATCACGTTTTATTCGAAACAGTTTCTGCTGCTGTTGGATCCACTACATTTAAGCTTCATGTCCTGCTTTTAAAACAGGCATCGTCATGATTAAACAGACATGACTTTTTGTTCTAAGTAAATCGATTATAGCTTTCCAACGGTACCATTTTTATTACTCTATGACAGCAGGAACCCTTAATAATAAAGTGTGACACACACACACACACACACACACACACACACACACACACACACACACACACACACACACACACACACACACACACACACACACACACACACACACACACACACACACACACACACACACACACACTACTCCTTTTAGGAATACATTTACAACGCTGTTTAAACTTAAACTTTCAAAACTCAGAGCTGTTCTCAGATCATGCATATCTTCTGTAACTCAAATTTATGACTTTTAGGGTAATTTGTATTTTTTTTTTTTTTGAAATTAGTTTTCTTGTTTACTTGATACAAGTCAATATTTCAATGGTGAAGATGAACAGAGATAATTAATTTGAAAGTCAAGAAGTCTGGAAGGTTTATACGCATTTATGGTTTGTAAGACAAAGTGAGTGCTCAAGGTATGCTTTTTTACCACACTTGTGCAGCTTCTTCTATCCCACCTCTTCCAGAAAACATCTTTTGCATACCCTATTCCTATTTGCCCAAATCTCCTGTCCTGCCCAACCGCACCTTTCCTTTTCCTGTCTGATGACACGTTCCTCATCTCAGTTTCCTTATCCTATCATTTTTGTCCCTTATGCTGCCTGAATGTTCCTTCCTTCCTCACTTCTTCCCGCTTCCTTGTATGCCAACTCCCTCTGCTCTATCGGAATGTCAACCTTACCCCTCTGTCATTAATTTCTCTATCAACCTTGACTTTTGTAAAGGAAGACAACACTTTCTCAAACAGTAATCATCTGCATGTTAGTTTCCTCCATCCACTCACAACCTCCCAAAAAGCCAAAATTAATGAGGTTATTTTATCTGTACATCAAACGAGGCATATTACAGCACGTACATTAAGAATAGAATGACAAACAGGGAAATGTAGACAATAATGTAACGTTAGCAGGTGGTGGCAAGCAAACAAACTGCTTCCTGTGTCACTGCCACCATGGACTAAAATTGAAATCACAAGAGACAAGGTCAAACAAATTTAGGAGTAGTGTATATGAACAGCTGTAATGGGTA
The DNA here is from genome assembly GCF_056783735.1 of Eptatretus burgeri. Taxonomy (NCBI): domain Eukaryota; kingdom Metazoa; phylum Chordata; class Myxini; order Myxiniformes; family Myxinidae; genus Eptatretus; species Eptatretus burgeri. The sequence continues at coordinate 85,507,722 of NC_140965.1, forward strand.
GCAGAAGAAGAAGATGAAGAAGAAGAAAAAGAAGAAAACTTTAAAACAGAATATGCAGCAGCAACAATGCAGCTATCTACAAGCTTGAAAACCCACTGTTGAGGATGTAACAGAACAAAAGCAACAGTAGAGAGAGAGAGAGGGGGGAGGGGGAGCTCACCAATATCAGAGCTGAGGGACACTTGGACAAACAAGGGATCTGGGTAAAAAAGAGGGCTCGGGCAGGACACATGAGGAGGATAAGATGGATACAGAAACAAACTCTCAGGAAGGGAAAACTGGAAACTTGGAAAGAGGTAGGTTTGGGGAGGGATAATGGTGAAGAAAAGATCATGGTTTTGGGTAGGGGATGATCTGAGATGATGGTGAACAGCTGTTTGAAGATCCGGAGGGAAGAATGAGGTTGAAGAGAATGTGGAAGGTGGTTCTACGGACAAGAAAAATAGGAACAAATTAAGAGGAGGTGAACAGTGATTCTGAATTTTGGGAGTTTCACCAAAAGCGGTTTGATTGTGGACTGCATGTGCCCTGCAGAAACATGGGGCAAGGGGGATGGGGGGAGGGGGGACAAAGCATAGAAGAAGCAAATGGTACAAGACCAGAAAGGAAGTGGGAGAAGACAGAGAGACCACTGACCTGTCTGTGGTGTAAAATTGATATGCCCATCCACTCAGCTTCACTGAAAAGGACTTGTCATGAGAGATTCTAATGACCTTGAAGTGATACAAAGATAACCAAATTATAGGATTTATATAGCCAATTGATCACAAACAGCGGGATGAGCAAAGATGGAGACAATGCTCATTATAGATGGATCTGAGCTTTAATTGTCGAGCAACAATCGAATGTCATCAGTCAATGCACAACATCTACAGTTAAGCATGGTGGAAGATCAGTACAAGTTCAGTGATTCATTCCAGCAAATGGTGTTGGTGATCATATACAAAATTTATGGCTCTCTGCACACATACACAGGCACATTCTCCATCATTCCTCTTCCAATGGGGCACAACTCATCAGGTGGGAATTTCATCTATCACCACAGCAATGGGCCATTACATACAATGGGTCCTGACATACATCAAATGTGTTAAAATTATACCTTGATGACAAAGAGGTTGAAGGAACAATCACAACCATTGATTGGCATGCAGAAAATCAAAATATAAACATCAAGGATGTATGTATGGGCTTATATATAAAGAAAGGTCAAATGCCAACCAAGCAACTTGAAAGAATTGTGCAAAGTAATGCAGACATCTGAAACAATATCCCACAATCGTATAGTGATGGTAAGAATTGTGTTTGGTGGAAAAGTCTTAATTTTGTCTGCTGTACATGGGCTGTTTCTGATACATACATATATATATATATATATATATATATATATATATATATATATATATATATATATATATATATATATATATATATATATATATATATATATATATATATATATATATATATATATATATATATATATATATATATACCTAAGATCTGATCTATTATATATATATATCAACAAGCAACCCTTAATGACAAGTGTTGACACAACTACTGAACCACACTTTCAACAGCGATTATAATCAGTTTAATTCAAACTCAGAAACATCAAAACTAACAGATATGTCTATTCTTGTCCTGTGTCAACGGAGCTCGAACTGTTTCTAATGATGGGTCAGAGGACAAGTCGTTTTCAGTGCAGAGGATAGCACAATTGTTTCGTCTGGTATCACTTGTAATGGACCTTAAGTTTGTCTTGGTCCTTCAGAGGATGAGAAATTTATCTATTTGAGGTTGTATTGGTCATGGACAAAGTGAGTACAACTTTCTGAACCCTGAGCTGTGTAGAAAATGGTATTTGTAGAGGCTGTGGATTGTTTATAACCACACACACACACACACACACACACACACACACACACACACACACACACACACACACACACACACACACACACACACACACACACACACACACACACACACACACACACACACACACACACACACACACACACACACACACACACTACTCCTTTTAGGAATACATTTACAACGCTGTTTAAACTTAAACTTTCAAAACTCAGAGCTGTTCTCAGATCATGCATATCTTCTGTAACTCAAATTTATGACTTTTAGGGTAATTTGTATTTTTTTTTTTTTTTGAAATTAGTTTTCTTGTTTACTTGATACAAGTCAATAATTTCAAGTGGTGAAGATGAACAGAGATAATTAGATTTGAAAGTCAAGAAGTCTGGAAGGTTTATACGCATTTATGGTTTGTAAGACAAAGTGAGTGCTCAAGGTATGCTTTTTTACCACACTTGTGCAGCTTCATTTCTATCCCACCTCTTCCAGAAAACATCTTTTGCATACCCTATTCCTATTTGCCCAAATCTCCTGTCCTGCCCAACCGCACCTTTCCTTTTCCTGTCTGATGACACGTTCCTCATCTCAGTTTCCTTATCCTATCATTTTTGTCCCTTATGCTGCCTGAATGTTCCTTCCTTCCTTCCTCCTGTCCCTCATTGCGTCAATAAGCTACACCACATCGTGTGTTAATCCCTGATGAAGGCCACTCCGTGACCGAAATGTTGGACTTTCTGAACCTTGGCCTTTTTTGACAAAACCCCAAGTTGTCTGTACTTTTGCATTCCCCACGGTGTGGTTACTGAATATTTTTTTTGCAAGAACCGCATCGTGGGAAATGTGCATTCTCCCAACTGAAAACTGTTGTTTGTGGCTTGTAGCATTTCCTTTTATTTTGTATTTCCTGTGTTGATCCATTAATATGATATCCATATGTTCCCTCACTAGGAACTTCAATGCAAGAGGAGGCCATTAAGCTTATCAAAGCCTGCACCAGTTTTGCCAACCTATGACTGTTTGTCAATGTTTTATCCTTGACAAAAAAAGTAATAAAACTTTTTTTTTCATGTAAAAGTATGTAAACTACGTGGGGTTATAATACATTATCATGGTCAAAATAAATTATCATGTGAAACCATCCCTACATCTTTTTTTGATAAATGGTTGTTCCCTGTCCATCCCTGCATCCATGTGCAGCAATAGTGTGTTGATTGTTTCCATGTATGGTCAGTGAAATATTAAACGGTTAACTAACACACACACACACACACACACACACACACACACACACACACACACACACACACACACACACACACACACACACACACACACACACACACACACACACACACACACACACACACACACACACACACACACACTAACCAAATCGTGAAAGATGGATTTTGTCAATTGCAGGCAGAACCATTATTCAAAGAAAGATGAAGGAATGGTTTGACATAATTGATTGTGACCATCCTTACCTTGTTTGCATACTTTTTGCCATACTACCCGACATCTTTTTACATTAAAAAATAAAGTTTTTATAACTTCCTTCCGTAGTTAAAAAAAAAGTATTTACCTTTTTAATCACGACCTTTATTTAATGTCTGTCGTACTTCAATGATGACAACACGATGACAAACAGCATGGCTGCGTGTGTGCAGGCGTGCAAGTTGTATGGACGAAAAAGAGTTCCTGCACTCTGTGCCTGTGCCATTACGCCTGTGATATTTACCGTATTTATACGATTACTCGTAGTTTATCCACCCTTTGGATCAGTGGAATTTGTGCATTATTTACTAAATGAAAGGTCGACATGATCCAAATGTAAAAGATCTGAAAATATGTAAACGTGTCGGAGGGGTGTAAAGGTATGAAGGTCTAATGGTATGAAGACCTAATGGTTAAATGGTCTGAAAAGTAAAATTGAAAGATATATCCGTAATCACTATGCAATAATACGCTATTAATAGATGGACTCACGATCCAATACTATTTAATTAAAAACTTGATAGGAGGAAAGTACAGTCCTAACTTTCAAACGGTACATAATTAATAGACACTCACATGGGTCGACCAAGGTTTTGCCCTGTTTTTTCACATATATTTATGATGTTTTATCTTGTTCATCTTTTAAGTACATTACTCGCCCCTTGTGGTGCTTCTTAGTGGACATTCTTCCCACGGGGAAGACACTCTCGAGAGCAGGCCCGAGCTGCTCATCTGGTTGTCAGTGAGTGCCCTGGAAGTAGTGCGGGAGAGAGAGTGGCACCTGTATATGTGGAACAATTGCGTTGCTCAGCTGGTGGGTTGCCCAGATAGCTCAGATGGCAGAGCACTGGTATGGTTTTCCAGAAGACCTTGGTTTGATTGATTCCCAATCTGGTGCATGTAATTTTTCCAGATATATTTATGATGTTCTCTCCTGTTCATCTTCTAAGTATATATATATATATATATATATATATATATATATATATATATATATATATATATATATATATATATATATATATATATAATGACTCAACCCAGGACTTGAACCCAAGGACCTCATCACTTATGTGGTGACAGCCCACTGAGCTCTTGCATGTTTGGAATATCCAAAGAAATTTCTCACACAAACACTGCAAGCTTGAAATGGCTGATGTCTTATGTGCCTGCTCGGCAGACCGTGTGTGTGTGTGTGTGTGTGTGTGTGTGTGTGTGTGTGTGTGTGTGTGTGTGTGTGTGTGTGTGTGTGCGTGCTTTTAGAGATCAACTTCAGAGAGAAATGAAATAAACAGGAATAAATCCCTGCATGTGGCTCGTGTGAAAAAATTCTGACTCAAACCCAAGGACCTCATTGCTTAAATGGCGACAGCCCACTGAGCTATTGATTCTTCGGTGTAGGTGTGTGTAGGAAATGTGTATATATATTTAGTGTGTGTGTGCGAGATATTATAATTATTGTATGTCTGGCAAGAATGGTTGTCGGACTGTTCGTAATATTCCACCATTAACCACACCTGTCTTTAAAAGTGTTTTCTGTTGACACGACTGTTGGACTGCATGCAATATTGTTGCGGAGCCAGGCGTCGGCTGCGAGCACAACCGCTAGGTGGAGCAGTAGGGTCGACTCTACCGAACACCCGGAATCTAGATCGTACCGTTTAGAAAACTCCGAGGGTACGGGTCCCTTACAGGACCATGAATAGTCAATAATTCCTCCACGTGGGACAGGGTTATTTACCAAACTTCAAAATACCTAGAGACCCACGTGGCGAGCTACCGAGTATTCACACCCTCGACGGAACTCGTACGGGACGAGCCGTATGCGTGCTCGACCCCTGCGTAACCCGAGCGGGTGGTTGCCGAAGTCTCGTCGGTCCAAATGCACAATTTTCCGCTTCCCCAAATTTCCCAACATGCACCGTGCTAAACCAATGAAGAATACACAAAAACGAGCCGATACATTTAACACCGGGATATTTATTTACAATGGGTGGGGAAGGAACACATTAGAGCAGAGTTAAAACTGAATAAAGCAAGGCAAATAATGTACAGCGAAAGCACTTATCCAATTCCTACTTACAGACAGGGCCCACAGACAGACTCACACACACAGATACCCAGAAGGACATGGACCTTCCCGCCTCGTGCGGTCTTCGACAAGACGAGCGAACCAGGACGAGACCAGCCGCGTTGAAATGCGACTAGGCCAGCCCCAGCGATGACACGAGACCAGAAGCGTCGAGCGATGCATTCCGTGCTCAAGCAGACAACGCGCTCGACCTGATGGAGAACCCGACTCCAGCGACAGGACGAGATCAGAGCAGACGAACCAGGCACCAGCGAGATGCGTTCTGCGCTCCAGCAGACCAGACCCTCTCGACCCCGCGCCGTCCCATCTCTCTCTTGTCGTTCGAGGGCGGGGCTTCTCTTCCTGACCATCCGCCCCCCCCCATTGGACCGATCCCGCCGCAACCTTATTCACCCTTGTCCCGGGGGGGGGGGGACACCTCCTCCCTCCCCTGCTCTGCCTCACTGGAAGGTTTTGGCGCGCAAAATGCGCTCATCACCCTGTCATTGGCTAAAACAGGCGCCAGGGCCATTGATTGGACTGGGGGTGGGGGGGCATGACGGCCTTCCGGCAGACTGCCCTCCCTACAGGCAGCGGAACATTATCCTGCGTGGGCTGTGGTCATTGGACGACCGCCGAGGAACTCGCTCACATCTCCCTGATTGGCCAACGTCTTATGTATCTGCTCGGCAGAGCTCCTCCTCCTTCACTCCGCCCCCCACGGCCGCCATGGCGTTGGCCAGAGCGAGGTGAACGTGAGGGTGATGCTGGTGTTGTTGAAGTTGATGTTGGTGGTGTAAAAATAAAAGAAAATCCTGATTATTAAAATAACTCTGCAGTGCATGAACATTTAAATACCCATTAAACAAGGGAAAGGGAGCTATCTATCCACATTTACTTATCTAAATAACTGAGCTATAGGACCTGTATGGCCAAAGTCACATTTGCCACGGTGGCTGTGGGGTCTCCAAAATCTACGGCCACTAGCAATTATACGGCGGCCGCAGTATTTCCACGGTCACACAATGTAGCAGTCACATATGTTTTTATTTTTTGGGGAGCCGCACGGCGTATTTATAAATTGTGTAGACCGAAAACGTGGGGGTGCCGTACGGTCTTTGATTTTATGTCGCACGGTGACCTTAAGGGGGCCCTGCGGTGGCCATATAATTTTCAACGAAGACGCAAGGTAGCCTCAAGGTGCCCGCAAGGCGACCGCAGGGGGGCCCTAAGGCGAACATGCAGCCAGACGGACGGTAACGAGCGGGTTAAATTTTTATTGTATTTTTTACCAGTTTTCTTTTTTCAGCTTATCGAATTGCTACGGCAAACGTAGAAATGAAAAAAGTTATAACTCCGCGTTATAATTCCACGGCGACCTCTACGGCCTGTAAAAGATAGCCAAACGGCGTAGGGCCACCCTGAGGCCACCGCAGAAACTCTGCGGCCGCCACACGTTTCTGTCAATTCAGAGGGCATACGGCCGCCATATCCTCGCCGTAGAGCAAAGGTGACTTAGGCCTAAGTTATGGTTAGTTTCTTGAAACTCCTCCAACCTCTGCCACGTGGTTCTTGAAACTGGTCACTGGGGCCAATGAGGAAAGTCTATTTCATGGAAGAAAGTTTAATGCAAGAACAAACGTAACTCCATTAAAGAGGAGCACATTTGGTCTATTTGCAGTACAGTATATTGTGGAATTCTTTTCCGGTTAACCTACCGATTAGGGTGATTACCGGACGTGATATCAATGTACCATAACATCCATCTTTCAATCCATCTGCCTATGGATGATGTCTCCACAATAAAGTTGGATTGTTGCTTATTCCATAACTTGTAAACATAATAGTATTTGTGAGTACTGTATCTTATGTAATGATGCAAAATAAATGAACAATGAAATTGCTCACCCCCAACTGTAATACTCGGATTCCTCCTTCCTATACATTCCCATCTTAGTGTGAAGAGTATTGTTATGTTTGTGGTGGTTGGGGGGGGGGGGGTTAGATATCACCATAGAGCAAATAGGAATGGATGGAGTGGCATGGCCTGTGTGCGAGTAGGTAGCCACCTTAATGTATAAATAGGGAAACGTCAGCTTGAGGGTTGTCTTGTTTGCATTTGTGCCACACAGAGGGTAGTGTGTGGTGATAATTAGTTGAGGATTATGTTTAAGGAAATTGTGCTTAAAATCTCGAAGCAAACCTCAACTGGGGGGCACCGGGAGACTTGGCTCGAAAGAGGAGGGGGGCGGAGCTATGAAAGCCCCCCCAAGGGGCGTCGCAATGGATTTGCCTGGGAGGCGCAGAGCATGCCCTGAGAGAGGGGGGAGGCGGAGTTATATATGCCTCCAAAATGGGTGCAGCATTGCCAAAGATGAAGGAGAGGGCGTTCGTCAGAGGTTTATTGGAGACGGGGCATTCGTTGCCGGAGTCTGAGGCGTTCGTGGAAGTTTTTCTGGGTCCTGTCCGCGACCCTGACCCCCACCCTGGGACTCCAACTCCTCCTCAAGTTCCTCCATGGACACAAGCCCCATGCGTGTGACTGTGATCCGGGCTGCACGGCCACTGGCAGGTGATGCACCACGGAGCACCCCCATCCTTCCAACGTGTAGGTACCCCGCAGAACCGCTACCAGGTACCCCGCAGGTACCCAGCCGAAGACAGTTGGGCACTAGATATGGATGGCCGTTGGCTCACAAGGAGCTCCTCCACCCTTTGACAGGTTTTGTTTTTAATCCTACTGGGTGTCCATATCCAAACACCCTCCTCACCAAAAAACCTGGTGGGGGAGCCAAATCGGCAGTTCATGGAGAGAGGACGATCTCAGGCCCTGTTCATTGCATGGCCTGTGAGCCACTGGTAACAGCTCCTGTTGGCCTAACGTGAGGCTCCTGACATGCGGCCAATAATCCACAATGTATTATGTCACTACCATGAGGCCCCTGACATGCTCACCTTCACTCTTTCGTTGTTCTTTTTTCCCGCCTTTGGAACAAACTCCCACACACTCTTCAGTCCCACTCTTCACTCCAGGTCTTCGAAACAGCTGTTCACCACCATATCTTATCTTCTCCCATCCAAAACCACGATCTTTTCTGCCCCCGCTAATCCACCCCAAACCCACCTCCTTCAAATTCCCTGCTTTCATTACTGAAAGTCCCTGTCATCGGGTCAGGTATGGGAGCATGTGCCAGAATTGCGCGTCGCTGCATCCACTTTCCGCCGGTACTACAGGGGCCTCCGTCTGGCCATCCCCCAGGCAGATGCCAGGCCCATCCCCATCTCGTTGAGATGCCGGTCAACCTGCTGCAACCATGAGGCATGTGGTCGGCCCATTGGCCTCCACCACTCACGAGACTCCCTTGCTGAGAGAATCTGGTGAGCAGGATCAGTGTCAGGAAAACGAGCCACAAGTCCACACAGCCGCAACTGACGCTCACGGACTATACAGGTAACAAATCTCATTTGATTTCTCTCAGCAACCGCTCGTTGGACACAAAATCCGACCAGTGATAGCCAAGGATTCTCCGAAGAGACCTGGTACCAAAGGAAATAAGTCTCCGTCTCAGATCATTGGTCAGATTCCAAGTCTCGCATCCATAAAGCAAGACTGGAAGCACCAAGGACCTGAAGACTCGGACTTTCGTCCTCCCGCACAGGTACCGGCAGCGCCACACCCCATGATCCAGTGAATCCATGACTTCCCAGGCCTGACCCAGACGTCTATTGACCTCTGACACACAGCCAGCAGAGACATGAATATCACTGCAAAGGTAAGTGAATCTCTCCACGACCTCAATATCCTCACCACAAACAGACACAGACAGGACAGCAGCATCCAAGATGTCATTGAAAGCCTGGATCTTAACAAAGAAACTTGTAATCCCAGCAGCTCCAACTCCGCATTCAACACCTCAAGGGCCCCTAAAAGGATATCTGAAGTCTCCGCAAAGATGACTGCATCATCTGCGAAATCAAGGTCCGAGATCTTGACATTCCCAAACGATGCACCGCAGCTTGATCTCTGCGACATCTTCCCTAGAATCCAGTCCATACAAGTGCTGAAAAGTGTGGGGGCTAGTGCACACCCCTGATGAACCCCAGTAACAACTGGAAATAAGTCAGAGATGGTACCACCACATTTCGCAGCACTCTCAGTACCAGAGTAGAGTTCAGACATCAGATCGATCAGTTTTGGTGGCACCCCACGAAGACCAAGAATCCTCCAGAGGGCATCCCGATTCACTGAATCAAACGCTTTACAGAGATCAACATAGGCTGCAAGCAGCCCCTGTCGAAACTCTCATCTGCGTTAGGTGAGGACCCGAAGAGCAAGGATACGGTCAATCGTTGACCTCTTTGGTGTAAAGCCTGACTGCTCTGGACGCAGGTGCTCAAGCAGATGGTGGTGAACCCGATCAAGAATTATCCGAGCAAAGACCTTGCCTGGCACTGAGAGCATCGTCACCCCTCGGTAGTTGTTGCAGTCTTGGCGATCACCCTTCCCTTTCCAGAGAGGGACAACAATATCCCTCTTCCAATCAGTTGGGATGATGCCTGTGTTCCAGGCAGAGCACAAAACTGCATGCAACGACATGAGTGCAGCATTTCCACCAGCCTTGAGAAGTTCAGCATGGATGCCACAGATCCCTGGAGCTTTACCCCGTTTCAACCGGTTCACCGCAGCCCGTGTTTCCACAAGCGAAGGTGGACCACAGTTGATTGGAGGGTCAGCAACAGGCATTGTAACACCCTTGACGTCCAACTCGACAGCTGATGGATCAGCCTGGTACAACCGCTCAAAGTAACCGGCCCAGCAGGCCTTCACTTCAGGCTCCTCTGTCAAGAGCCTACCCCTCTGCTCTCACTGCAGTGCTCCGAGGGATTGGCTTGGATGAACGCAATACGCAAATTCCCCTGTAAGCGGGACGAGAATCACACTCTCCTGCAATCTGACCCAGGAAGGTTACCCCGTGGTTTCCCTCCTATCATCAAAGATTGGGGGTCCCGAAGGCTTTGCCCCAATCCTGTCATCCGGTGAGATGCTCTGTGAAGGGAAGCTGCACAGGAGGTACTCCCACGGAGTGGGTTTTCAGATTTTTTTTGCGTTTTTGTGTTTTGCGGAATGAAGGGTTTTACGGTGGCGGGAGTGCAAATCCTGCCGCCAACCTCCTAAGAAGAAGTAACCCAACTGCAGGAGTACGTCCGCAGACACAGTTGGGCACTATATGTGGATGGCCGTTGGCTCACAAGGAGCTCCTCCGCCCTTTGACAGGTTTTGTTTTTAATCCTATTGGGTGTCCATATCCAAACGCCCTCCTCACCAAAAAACCTGGTGGGGGAGATGGTTTAGTCGCCGACAACCCGACCATGGAACAGGTTAGTACAGGTTTACATGGTACCTGCAGCAGGTCACAGATCTAACCTGACTTGACAGAAGGGCCTGAAAGTCCCCGTAGTGTCCATAATCCACCATATTTGCTAACAAATTGACCCAATGGTTTCAAATGAGTGTTCCAATGTGAAGCGTACCACGAACATCACGACATCAGTAGATGGCAGTGTATAAACAATGATCCAGGCAGTGGTGGAGTCGAAGCGGGTGCAGGAGGTGCAGGCAGTGGTGGAGGTGCATCGGGTGCATGTAGTGGTGGAGGTGCATTGGGTGTAGGGAGTGGTGTCAGTGCCGAAATAGAAATTGGTAGACATTAGGTCTGAGAGACAGTTTTTGGAGGTGATGAGAATTAAATATGTGGATTCTTCATTCTGCAGGAAGGATCGTAGACAGAATTCTGTGCAGTTTTGAAGGGGCAGGAGTTGGGGACATTGAAGGAAGGGTAAACGATATTGTTTCGGGTCATGCCAGGAAGAATTTGGTTGTGGTACTCCTCGGTGCGAATGATGAAGGGAAAGTTTACTCAGAGGTTTTGAAAAATAGATACAGGATATTGGGTAAGCAACTTCAGGCCTCCCTAACAAACTGACGCCAACGTTGTCAGACGGAATGAAAACCCGTCATTCTTTCTACAAAAAGAGCTAAAATTAATGAAAAAGCGGCCGAAATTGAAACCAACACAGTAATTACGGTCGCAATAGCAGATATAATGGAAACCACGTTTATTCTACACACAAGAACAGTCGTGACGGAAACAAGAACGGACAATCCCGAAATAGATTGGTGGGGAGCGGAAGCAAGATTGGTTATTTCTGTCACGAAACGTCCGAAAGCGAAACAAAAGCGGTTAATTCTGGTTATTGTAGTGCGAACAAGATGGCGGATGCAGTCGAATGACCTGTTACAGTATGTAAATTTTTAGTGCTTGTTCCTCGAACATAAATGTAATATAGATAATATATAGTGGGTAGTACCTGATCTAGTTTTAACAATTTATTAAACCGAATTTTGTTATGATGATAGTAATGTTTGGTTTGCCTGTATTTCGAGCCCCCGAGTGAAGGATCGCTAGTTGTGTATGCCCAGTTCAACAGAGGGGACCGTTAGCTGTTCGGGTTGAGCTTAAAGCAAATGGTTGTCAGGTCATGTTTTCTGGGATTCTCCCAAGATTAGCAAATGATATAGAAATTATGAGCAGAGCAATAGATGTCAACCAATGGCTGGAAGAATGGTAAAGGGAGGAAGGTTTTAAATTTAAGAAGCAGTTGGAATCATTTTGGGGATAAAGGGAGTGTTTCCAGAATGATGGCTGAATGTTGAATAGAAAGGGGGCGGCAAGGTTTGCAGTGGGAATTTAGGAAGGAATTCAGGCTTTTTTTTTTAGGTCAGTGGAGGGTGGAGAAGGTATTAAGGAAGGAACAGATGATGTAATTGTGATGAGTAAGGCCAGGCAAGAAAATAGAATTTCAGGAAGGGAAAAATTAAACATATTGGTGCGAATTCGCGCCCGCCGGCGTGCGAACGGCCACGTGACTCGAATCGCGGCACGTCGCCCACCGGACGGACAATTCTGTCGTGACTCTCTCGGACTAACGCCGGGAGCTAGTCACGGGTGGGCCTTTCTGCCTCACCACGATCGTGCCAATCGGACACCCGCGTGGGATAGGGTTGTTCGCCAAACTCGACCTACCTAAGTACCCACGCGGATTGTCGACCGGGCGATCGCACCTCGCCGCAGGTTGACTCCGGACATGGGCTGCTTAAGCCATCCGTTCCGTGCTATCGGGATAACCGAGCGGTGTTATCGTCGGCCTCGACGGTTCATATTAATTATCGGGCGTATTAAGCCCACGACGAACCCGTTACGTGAAGCAAGATGGAGATTCAATTCAAAAGAAAAGACGAAGCGAAACGGGAAAACAGTTCAACGTGATGCACATTTATTCCATGGCACACGGAGAACACACATATAGTCAAACAGTCATAAAAATGCACATATAAAGCAACTAAAACAAAAACAACAATGCAGATCTACAACCGACTACGCGTACACACGGCAACACTTACACAGTTTTACTTTACAGACGGCGCCAACAACACATTTACTCAAAAGCAAAAGAAAAGGCCACCCTCCAAGACAAGGGGGCAGACGGGGCCTGTGGGCCAATATTTGCGCGGGACCTGAAGGAGCGGTCAGGTCCGCGAGACCGGGTGGGTCCTACCCGCGTCTTCGTGATGAGCCGCAAATGTCGCAGCGTGGCGGTGCCCCGACTTCGTGCTCCTTCGCGGGTTTCGTTGGCACCGCTTGGAGTGGGGTGGGAACGGGGCCCCCTTTTCGCACTATCTCAGCGCGGGGGAAAGGGGGAATTGTTGATGCTCTGGGGAAAGAGTATAGCTGGCCTGCTTGTGTCCCGTGACGAGCGATTCCACCGCGACCTCATCGCCGACCGCCGTCTTCCTTGCCTCGGACCCGAGCTCCTCGGACTCTTCCCCCAATTATCCTCAGCCGACTGCAGAAAACCACCTGGACGCCCTTGCCTCCCAACTCCACTCCGTGCTCCAACCCGCCTTGACTGCCTCGCAACAACAACTCTTGCGCAACAACTCTTCTTTCTCTCTGCCCCAAAACTCTCTTCGCTTTTCTGCCACTCAACTCTGTTTTTCTGCTCGGCGTTTTATAGGCTGGCAGGAGAACCTATATGCAAATTTCCGGATCAGGATGAGCTCGGGGGCAGAGCCACGCTCGCCCATTGGACGTAGGAAAAGGGGTGTGAATCTCCCCTGATCCTATAATTTGCATATCTCGATTCCATACAGACGCGCCTGGAGGCGGGGCCAAGCCGCCCCGCGCTTGCTGATTGGACGGATCTGAAGTGGGCGTGTAGCATTCCTGATCCGAATTCTCCTCGGAAAGGCCGCATTTTGCACTCGCGGCTCGGCGCGTATCTTGTACGAGCCCAGGACAGCCCGACGCTCGGTGCTCACAGGTGGTGCGGGAATGGCGGTAGAAGGAGGGAGGTGAGGGTGGTGGAGGGTTTATGGTGGTGGTTTGATGGTCATGGTGCATTTGGGAATGGCATGATGCATTGATGTGGGAGCGAGTTGTGAAGGTAAAGGTCGTGGCTGTTGGCGTTGTTGTTGTTGTGAAGCGGCGTTGTGGTTGGTGGTTGTTGTGTGATGGCGGTTGCTTCAAAATAAAGATAGAACAGAAAAACGGCTATCTCAAAGCGTCGCAGCCCGAATGAATCACATTTATTCCCTCTAAACAACGGGTTTGGGGCTAACTACACATGTACTTACAGAGATATCTCACCTATGGGACCTGAATGGTAGCTTGCGAATTTCCACAACCGTAACAATATTCTTTACCAATGCCAAAAGTTTAAATAATAAGATGGAAGAGCTTGAAGCCAAAGTGGATAGCGAGGAGTACGATATAGTTGCGGTGAGTGAGACATGGTTTAAGGAGCAGAGTAACTGGAGGACAGGATTAGAAAGCTACAAGGTGTATCGGTGTGATAGGAAGGAGAGAATAGGAGGAAGAGTAGCAGTCTGGGTTAAGGATAGCATTGTATCAAGAGAAAGGGGTGACACTAAGGAAGGAATCAATTTTGAGGATTCAGTATGGATAGAGATTTGAGATTGTAAAAAGAGTAAGATACTGTTAGGCTGCTTTCATAAGGCTTTTATATGGTGGGAAGGAAGAGGAGGAAGGAGGAGTACATGAAGAGTTCAAAAGGGCATGTGGTAGGGGAAGAGTATTGATTATGGGGGTTTTTTAACTTGCCAGGGATAGATTGGGACCAGGAACAGGGAAAGGGCAGAGCGGATGAGGATTTCCTGGATTTAGTCCAAGATTGCATTTTAACCCAGCTTGTAGTTAAGCCCACTATGGTATGGGGAGTGCAGTGTTCGACCTCCTTTTAAGTAACGATCCCAATATGGTAGAGAAGGTTGAGGTTGGGGAGCATTTAGAAGCAAGTGACCATAACATTGTGTGTGCGCCAAGCTTCTGTTCAGGGTTAGAGTTCAGAAAAGTAGGGTAAGGCTATTAGATTTCAGGAAGGCAAACTTTGAGGGTATGAGGAGAGAGTTTGGTGATGTAGATTGGGAGACTCTAACAACAGGACAATCAGCATCAGAGAAATGGGAAACCTTCAAGGACCAAATGTGTAGAGTGCAGAGGAAGTACATTCCAATGAGGGGTAAAACTAGAAGTATAAAGAGACTAGGGTGGTTGAGCAGTGAGATAAGGAATGCTATTAAGGAGAAGCAGAAGGTATTTATTTGGTATAAAATATCAGGACTGGAGTTAGATTTATATCACTATCGAAGTAAACAGAGGAAGTTAATAAAATAACTCGGCAAGCCAAAAGAGAGTACGAGAGGAACATGGCTAAGAATATTAAACATAATAGCAAGGCTTTCTTTAAATATATCAGGGGAAAAGAACAGGTTAGGACCAGTGTGGGCCCATTGAGGAATAGCACCGGGAGAGTGGTTAGTGATGAAAGTGAGATTGCAGGCTTATTAAACAGGTATTTTGCACACCGTGAAATCGAACAATAGAATTGCCAATATCTGAGAGTATCCATCAATGAGGTAAGAAAGGGTTTTTACAGAAGATCCAGGTTGGAGTGGGGGAAGTAAAGGAACTGTTCGGTAATTGAAGAGACGATAATGCTCAGAGTCCAGATATTATGAAATCGAGAGTATTGATGGAGGTGGCTGAGCAGGTAAGCAACATGTTAATGGATATTTTCAATAGCTCACTGGAGTCAGGACAGGTACCGGAGGATTGGAGAGCAGCAAATGTAACAACATTATTTAAGAAAGGATCCAGATAAGAATTGAGAAACTCTCGACTTGTTAGTTTGACTTCAGTTGTGGGGAAGGTGTTGGAGACATTAATTAAGGACCAGATGAGGAACAATTTAAACAAATACAAACGAATTAAAGGTCGTCAGCATGGGTTTACCAAAGGTAGTACAAATCTTTTGGAGTTCGATGAGGCAGTGTCTGATTGGGTGGATGATGGAAAGACAGTGGACATCGTATATCTAGACTTTAAGAAGGCAATTGATAAGGTACCACATCGGAGGTTGTTAGCCAAAGTGAGGTCTTGTGGAGTACCTGGTCAGGTATCTAATTTGATTGCAAACTGGCTTAGTGATCGGAAGCAAAGAGTGGCTGTGAGTGGGAAGAAGTCTTGCTGGGAGGATGTAAGTCGCGGGGTACCTCAGGGATCAGTACTCGGACCATTACTCTTCAATATTTACATGAACGATTTGGATAATGGGGTAAAGAGTAAGCTTTCCAAATTTGCAGATGACACAAAGCTTGGAGGTAAGGTGGATAGCAGAGGGGGTGGTGATCAGATTCAGAAAAGTATTGATACTTGCACAGATTGAGCAAAAGATTGGCAGATGGAATTTAACCTGAGCAAGTGTATAGTGTTGGGGATGGGAAAGAACAATGAAAATAGAGATTACAGGATGCAAGGGGTAATTTTGGAGTGTGTCACACAGGAGAAGGATCTGAGGGTGGTAATAGATATTGGATGTAAGCAGGCAGCACAGTGCCAGGCAGCTATAGGTAAAGAAAATAGGGTTTTAGGCTGTATAAGGAGGGGGATCAATTATAAATCAAAAGAGGTGGTGTTAACATTGTATAGGAATTAGTGAGGGCCACATCTAGAAATATTGTGTGCAGTTTTGGTCACCATGGTTCTGGAAGGACATAGATGCCATAGAGAGGGTTCAGCATAGGGTTACGAGGTTGATTCTAGCCCAAGCTCGACTCAGCTATGAGGAGCGGCTGAAGGAGACAGGGCTTTATACACTAGAAAGGAGTCGGTTACGAGGAGATATGATAGAGATGTTTAAGGTAATGAAAGGTGTAGATCAATTTGTGCAGATGAATTATTCAACAGAGTAGACAATGACAGAAACAGGGGCCATAGCCTGAGAATAAAGAAGGAGAGGACTTTTAAGAGGACCTGCCTTGTTAAGATGGTAACAAGGCAGGGGACTTTTACTCAGAGAGTAGTTAATGCATGGAATGGCCTCCCTGGAAAGGTCGTGACAGCAGAAAAAGTAGATAAGTTTGATTTAGAATTAGATAGGTGCCTGGAAGTTCTGGAGATTGTGGGGTATGGGAATGTTGAATGAACTTTTATGTAGCTTGAGCATTTATGGGTGATTGTGTGCATGTGTACGGAGTGCTGTTGGTGGGGGTCTTGTCAAGGGGGGTTGTGCTGTTGATGGTGTGTGTTTTTAACCAAACCCATGCTCCCTCCCCTGAAGGGAAGAAAAAAATAACAAAACTACAAAAAAAAACAAGCTAAAAAACACAAAAAAAACCCCCAAAAAAACAATTATTTCATTAATTAAAAAGGTTTTTTTTGCATTTTCTTCCTGGGATCTTGTACAGATAAATGACTATGGTATTTGCGCAGGCATGATGGGCTGAATGGTCTTCACCTGTGTTAGATTTCCTTGTATAAGTTACATCTGAATTTGGGTGAACACTTTGAGTTGTCAAAGGTAGTGATCCCAGAATCGTAATGACCTTCGACCTTTAAATTGAGACGCAATTTAACATGTAATTTTTCATGTGATTTGTCAGGCCTTGGTCCTCATATGATCTGCAAAGTTTGTTGAAAAGAGGACTATTACTTTTAGCATCAAGGGTGATGAAGGTTGAGGTGAAGTTTCATTGAAATTGTGTGTGTTATTTCAGAGAAGAAAGCAAATACATATTTTGGAGGGGTCAAACCTGGACGCACTTTGACCCTCCCCCCACCCCGGCCCCCTCCGTAGAACCCCTTAGACCCTGAATTTTTTTATGTCGTGAACCAACTTTAGTACATCACGGATGAAGGTTGTGGTCAAGTTTCATCGAAATTGTGTGTGTACTTTCGGAGAAGATCCGAGTGTTTTACATACTGACACACTCACTGACTGACTGACACCATACGATGCCAACACTGCTCCTCACCTGAACTATGTTCCTGGTGAGCTAAAAATGGGGTCAAAAGGGTTGGTAATTTTAGATACAGACATTGAGATTGGCAGACATCGTCTCACTAGACAGATAAGCAACGCATATTGAACTTTAACGACACTTGGTGGAGCGTATATGTCTGCCAGGCTGAACAGTTGACGTTGTGTCTCCCATCGATAGGCCGGATGTGCATCCGGACCTGAACCAAAATCAAATCGGTTGTTGTTAACTACCCAACTCATGCACCTAGTTTTGTCATAATCAGTCCTCAACTTTTCGAACTATCATGCTATATATCGTTTCCCTTCTTAATGGTGAAGAATCACTCAGAAAATAAAAAAAAATTGTCGTATCCTTCTCCGGATTTGGATCTTCACCAAAATCTCATCAATTCGTCGTCATCACTCACCCAACCTGTGCATCAAATTTCTTCTGAATCTGTCCATAGCTTTTTGAGATATCTTGCTCACAGACAGATAAACAGATAGACAGGGGTAAAAACATATCCTCTATCTACCTTCTGTGGCAGAGATAACAAAAATAGTAATCAGACATTGCAAACCCTCGCCAGGGCTTGTTTAATGTGGTATATTTTGTGGAAAATAAATGGAAGGATTTACTAAATTAAAGGTCATTGATTGCAAATGAAAGGTCGAAAGTTGCAAAGGTCTGAAAAGGTCCAAAGGCTCTAAATGTCTCAAGGGTCTCAAAAAAGTTTCGGGGGTCTAAAGGGTGAAATTTAAGGTCTAGAGGGTCTGATTTGTTTAAATGGGTCGAAAGTGTTTTAAAACGTCAAAAAAGGTCAAAGGGTTCGAGTGTCTAAAAGGTGTGAAGGTTTAAATGTCTGCAAAAGAAATGGGTCTAAGGGGTAGAAAGTGTGTAAAGGTCTGAAAGGTTGAAATCAGTGGTGAGCAACCTGTGGCTCAATGGTTGCATGCACCCCATCAGGCTTCTGAATGCGGCCCGCGAGATATTTTGTTGACCGTTGCCAATACGCATGATGAAACTCACGTTCAAACAGCATGTAAGTGATAGACATACTCACATTTCAATAGTATGCCCCTGCCGAAGTTGCTCCGTTAGACTGACTTCTGCAGTGTGCCTGTTTCGTCAGTTGTCTGTACTTTGATTTGTGCAAATCTGGCTTTGTATATCAAGTGTTTGTGGTTGATGAAAGGAAGTTTTAGTAGGAATTGATTCATGTTCGTGCCCTGGATGAAGATGAAATTAAGTTGCTGAAGAGGGGAAGGGATACAAAAACTTTGGATGAATATCCCCAGGCCATTTTTCCAGCACTGCATTGCAAAGCTGATGTCAATCTTTGTATCAACATAAACATGTGAGCAAATATTTTCTGCTGTCCATACATCCATCCATTGGAACTATACTCTGTACAGAGCACTGGTACTGCCTAAGCAGTCTCCTTGGCTATTGGGCACAATCCTGAATGGGTCGCCATTCCGACACAGGATACCAGCAAGCTGGCACTCATTTTGCCAACCTCAGAAGGATGACAGGCTGAATCAACCCCACCTGGCATTAATTCAACAGCCGACCAGAATTTGAACTCAGGGTCTTAGGATCCCAAGCCCACCACCCTAAACATAAAGCCAACACCAGGCACACATCCCTGACCCCAAATGTGAAAAAGCTTGTGGAGGACAGATCCAACCAGACGTCACATTGAGTGTGATGTACTGTAAGGTAAGGGTAAATAAACATTTATTTTGCTTTTGCTATTTGAAGTTGATGACAATTCTATTAATTTATGAATGAATAAGCATTTTCTATAACTCACAATGAAATATTTGACCTGTATTAAATGCGAGCAAATACTATCAGTGGCACAGCTGTGCTCCAAGAAATGGTCGGAGTGGCGACCCGTCCAAGATTGTGCCAAATAGCCAAGGAAAAACTGCTTCGGCAATTCCAATGTTCTGTTCAAGAGTGGTCCACGAATGAACGAATATATCACTATATCTCAAAAAGTTGTGAACCAGTTATGACAAAACAAGGTGGTTGAGTTGGTTAGGTGACAAGAACAAGCAGATTCGATTTTGATTAAAATCCAGCCCATCACGTCCTTGTCAAAGTGGACATCTCTCTGGCTATTATCAGAGCACCACCTCACCGCCGTCGAGTCTGGCATTTCAGTCAAGCCGACTAGCAGGGTCTCCAAGCAGCCATCAAACTTACAGACTGGTCTCCCATCACTACTTTCTCCAACATCAACTCATCCTGGGAATTCTTTCAAAGAAACTTGCTCTCCCTCATGCACAGATTTATCCCCTCTCATCTTCAGTTGTCCTACCCTTCCTCCCACCCTTGGTTCACTGAAGCTTGCGGCAAGGCAGTTGTCCTGAAACAACTTGCCTTTGCCTCATGGAAAGCAAACCCAACTGACGGTAATCTCAGTTCCTTCCATAAAGCTCGGAAAACGTGTGTATCTACACTCAGGAGGCCAGAAAACAACATCTTTCTAAGCTCAAGTCTGAACTTTCAAACCTCTCTCTCCCTCCTCAAAATCCTGGTGGCGTATAATCAAATCTGTTTCTGGTGTATGTTCCCCATCCATCCCCTCCCTTACCTCAAATGGCAGCACTGCTGATGCCGCACGTGAAAAGGCTGAATGCCTAAACTCGGTATTTGCAGCTAAATCTTGTGTCCAAAACCCATCGCTTTCTCTACCCACCTTACCCAGTCGCACCCAACTGTCCCTGGACTGTGTGTCCTTTTCTCCTGATAAGGTGGAGAGCTTGCTGTCAAACCTCGACTCAGATTCTGCAAGCGGTCCAGACGGCATCAGCCCACGTGTACTAAAAACCTGCTCTTCTGCTCTTGCTCACCCTCTCTCTGTTATATTCACTCTCTCATTTGCTCAAGGTCATCTGCCATCTGCTTGGAAATCAGCAAACATTACTGCCCTGCATAAAAAAGTGCAAAAACAGATTCCTGCAACTTCAGACCAATCAGCGTTCTCCCAATCATCAGCAATGTTATGGAATCCATCATCGCTTCAGACATTAAATCCTTCCTCTTCTCCAATGGCTTGATTTCCAATCATCAATTTGGTTTCAGACCAGGTCACTCTACTCTGGATATGTTGCTTCTGCTCTCCCAACAATGGATGGAGGTCCTCAATGCCAGACAGGAAATCTGAGCCATATCACTGGACATATGTGATTTTGACATGGTCTGGCACCCTGCCTTGCTCACCAAACTCTCTTCCTGTGGTATCCAAGGCCATCTCCACTCATGGCTTGCAGACTTCCTCTCCTGTCGCAGTCAACGTGTGGCCCTCATCCTGTCCAGGCTGGAGTTCCTCAAGGTAGCGTTCTGGGCCCTGTTCTTTTTCTGGTTTTCGTCAATGATCTCTCCGACTCTCTGCAAAATCCTCTATATCTCTTTGCTTATGACTCCACCCTCTGCCATACCATCGGTCATCCCTCAGACCGGCAATCAGCAGCTTCTTCGCTCACTGCAGATCTGGATAAAATCACAAACTGGTCCAACACATGGAACATGTCTTTCAATCCGGACAAATCTCACACTCTCACTATGTCTCTCCGAAAGGACCATTTAGAAAATCCCCCCATCCACTTTCTCAACAATCCTCTGGAAGAAGTCCTTTTTTACAAGCTTCTGGGTCTCACTATCTGCCATTACCTTTCCTGGGAAAGCCACATTTAAAACCTCGCCTCCAAAGCCAGTCGCCGACTGGGAATTCTCCGTCGTGCAAAGTCCTTCCTCGGCCCACCTGAGCTCCTGACCACTTACAAAGCTTTCGTCCGCAGCCTGATGGAGTATGCTCTGCCCTCTGGGCTGGTGCTCCTGCCTCCAACCTTTCTCGGCTTCACGCTGTGAAACCAAGGCATTTCGGATCATTGGCATCTCCCGCAATGAGGCTGAGTCTTTGGGCCTCTCACTCTCTCACTGCAGGCTGGTCGGTGGTCTTTCTGTCTTCTACCGTCTCCTCTCCAGCCTCGCCCCCCTGCTCTCTCTGCAATTTGTCCCCACCACCTTTCCGCAGGGCGCTGAAGGTCCGCCAACAAACCCCTTCTGGTAAAATACCAAAATCACGAATCACTGCTCACCTTCACTCTTTCATTCCTCTTTTTTTCCTGCCTTCGGAAAAAAACTCCCTCATGCGATTCAATCCCATTCTTCACACCAGGCCTTCAAAACAGCTGTTCACCACCACCTCTTATCTTCCCCCATC
This sequence comes from Eptatretus burgeri, assembly GCF_056783735.1. Taxonomy (NCBI): domain Eukaryota; kingdom Metazoa; phylum Chordata; class Myxini; order Myxiniformes; family Myxinidae; genus Eptatretus; species Eptatretus burgeri. Next base: position 85,529,787 of record NC_140965.1, read on the forward strand.
CAAATCCTCGATCTTTTCTTCCCCCGATAATCCACCCAAGCCCACCTCCTTCAAATTCCCTGCTTTCCTTCCTGAAAGTCCCTGTAATGTCCATCTTGTATTCCCCATGTTCCCCGCCCCATCCCTCTCCCTTCTACAGATCTCCTGATGTCTCTGTCCCCCACTGTTTTGTCCTTCCCACTCCCACCCCTCTTGTCTCATGCTACCCCCCCCTTGTTGTTCGTTGTGTGTTAGCTCTCACACGAGCCTCGACAAGGTATACAAAAAAAAAATCAAAATAATCAGTGGGATACAAAACATGAACTGTTCAACCTGGCAGAGGTATGCACTCCACCAAGTGCCATTCTACTTTGTTCTTTTTTGCCAAGTGTCGCTCGAGGTGTGATTTTTAATTTGTTTGTTTGTCCGTCTTTTTGTTTGTTTTGTCCGCACAGAACATTCGGGTTTTTCTCCACAACCACTTGTTGTATTGAGATGAAATTTTCAGCATTGGTGCGACTACTCATGTGGAATGTTCTAATGATAATTATGACGTCATAGGTCACGTGGTGTGGCAGCCATGTTGGAAAATGGAAAAAATTGGATCTCTGTATCTGAAACCACACCAAGGAAAAAATTGAAACTTGGCACATAGCAAGAACTCCTTGGGAATAAGTGTGATTTTTATGACATCATAGGTGTATTCGTTATGACGTCATAATTG
>NC_140965.1:85530989-85575989 GCF_056783735.1 Eptatretus burgeri
TTACAAATCTGGAACCCATCGCATACAACAGCCAGAGTCCTTATAGATCAGTTATATCGGTAAGTATGTGTTTCGAGGGAGGGTCCCGTCCTATGTTGAATGGGTGATTAATTGTACGTGCGCTGTGGATTATTTTATAGTTAGGATTTTTTTCACCACCAACAACAACAACTACAGCGACTACTACGACATCCACTACAACAACGCCACCTTCCCGCACTCGACTGGTCACCATTACGAACGTGTTTTTGGCTGAGGACGTGGGCGGAGCCTTCATCGCCTCGGGTCGAAGCTCTGCTCCGAGGAGGAGCAGAGAGCGTTTCCTCCAGCCAAGGAGCGGAGAGCGAGCACCACACGCGCGCCCCAGCCAATCGGGAGGCCGCCACGAGTCACCTGGCAACCCACCGACCAATCAGGAGGCGAGTGGCAGGGAGAAGAAGCCCCTCCCTCCAAAGGAGGAGGAGGAGGAGGAGTGTGGTTGTCTGGAGGAGCATTCGGCAGTTCGGAGGATCGTGGCGATTGCGGCAGACGGTCGGAGATTGGCTTGGCCTGGACCAGTTTTTCGGGAGACCGTGTGATCATGGCGACTGCGGAGGGTTCTGCAGATGGTCGTGGTCCTGGCTTGCGTGGTCTGCAGTCCTTTGGAGGGCAGGTCTGGTAGTCGAGCAGCCAGGATCCTAAGCCGTGGACTTCCGGTCGTGGGTTCGAGTCCCACCAGTGGTTCGGAGTCGGTGTGGCCGCATGAAGCAGACAGGTACCCCAGCCCGGCTTGACCGAGATAGACCCATGGGGTCCAGTTCTTTTGGGTGTGTGTGTGTGTTTGTTGGTGCGTGTGTGAGTGTGTGTGTTTGTGTGTGTGTGTGTGTGTGTGTGTGTGTGTGTGTGTGTGTGTGTGTGTGTGTGTGTGTGTGTGTGTGTGTGTGTGTGTGTGTGTGTGTGTGTGTGTGTCCGTGTCCGTGGTCCCCGTCTGATAAATAGAATTGTTAAGTGCTTTTTGTTGTACATTATTTACATTTCTTTTATTCGTGATAACTCTGCTCTGTGTCTCCCCTCCCCGATTAATTATTGTTATAAATAAATCCCTTTTGTTAAATGTTCCAGCTCGTTTCTGTGTTTCTTTCATTGGCTTGGCAAGCTGTGTATTGAGAGATAGCGAGGGTAAATTGTTCATTTGGTCCGGCACGGCTCTGGTAACTTCGCTCGGTTACGCCGGATCCGAGTCATTACCTGCGACTCGGATCGGACAGAGTCGGCCGAGGGCATGGTTCCTCGGTAGTTAGACTGTGTGGGTATTTAGGTATATTGAAATTAGGCAATTAACCTTACCCCACACCGTCGAAGTATTGGCGACCACGGTCCTTTAAAGTTTAAGTGACCCGTCGGCTCCGGAGTTATCCAGGGTGACGACCTATAAATTCCGGGTGTTCGGTGAGAGACGGCTCGACTGCTCCACCTCGTGGTTGTTTATCGCCACCGAGACCCGGCACCACAACAATATAACCTTGAAGAGAAGATTCTGGGGTAAATGGGAAATCTTTGTCATGGTGCATTTTGAATGTGTGCCGGTTCAATAACAATTGATCCTTCCGTTATTCAGGGAACAAGGTGTAACACACATAAATATCCACGTAAATGAAGTGAACCCATAACCATGGGAGTGAGAACCTTTCTGATTGCTGCACGTGTGGCAGTACTTATAGAGGCATCACATGTATTATCGACGTCATATACCTGGTGTGCCCCCCTCCCCCCCAAAAAAAGAAGCTGTTTGTTTTATTAACCCTAACCCTAACAGCTCGGGCCTTGTACCGGCCCACATGGATGGGAGCTTGCAGTACGGACAGCTACCCGTTAGGCGAGCTGAGAACGTTCTCCAACTCTTTCGGTGCGCAGAGTCATGGCATCTCAGGTAATTTTCCAAGTATTTTCAGCTTCTTTTGTAAGATTTTTGAGCCATGTTAGGTAACAATCCTTTTCTCGCACACATTATATACTTTATGGTGCCCGAACACCGCCGTTTCTAGGGGTTTCTGCGCATGCGCATCGAGCATTCTGGCTTGGATTATGTCATTTTGAAAGTCGTGTATTGTCTAACAGGATCGGGAAGAGATATCGCACTTAGCTTTGAGGTGTCTGGTTTTGGTTTGATTCTTGACCCGACAATAAACTGTCCGATTGATGCTTCATAGGAAGGGCACCCCATTGAAAAGTGTGCAATCACTCAGATGGATGTTAAGCTGGCTGTCCCTTCTGTTAGCATTACTCAGTGAACTTTAAAACCCCCTTGATGCCTTTCATGAAGAATAGGTGAGTTATTGGCGGCACCCTCGCCAAATTGAAAATTATTGCCACCTTCAGTCAACATTAAGGCTTGGCCAGTTGGTCTGTGAAAGACGGGACAAAAACTTTTCCGAGCTGTTCCGACAAGAAGGTATACTTGATAGGGGATATTAAAGTAGTAGTAATAGTAGTATAGTCAATAAAAAACATCATGAAATGGATTATCATATGTACAGCCTGTATGCTTCACATCTCTCCAGTTTCACCCACTGGTTGAACACCATTGTTGAGTGGTCTTCACCTCAAATCTGGAAATAGTCCATTCTTAAAATTAACACAATCTGTTGGCGAGAAAACTTTCATTTCTCCCTGGTGTCATCTATTCGGTCAGCACCGAAGTGGATATAAGTGCTCGAAACAGAGTTGATTATATGTATAATATATATATATATATATATATATATATATATATATATATATATATATATATATATCTTTTTTTGAAAACTGTAGTTAATGGATTCTTCACCAAAATGGCCACTTTTGAAAATTCGTATTTACACAGCTTGTGATTGTCATTATCAAGACTTTTAAATAAATTCGTCCATATATTTATTGATCAATAATCAGAGTATTTGATGTCTTTCACGACAAATGGCTGTTCTGTAGGACATTTAAGGATGGTGTGATACTGTGACGTATACGAAGGCCATTCCCCGTTGTATGTGCAAGGCAAACCTAAGTTTTCTTTTTCATTATTTAAGTATATCCTTGTTAAAATTTTATTCACTAATTGGTTTTATGTAATAATTGGTGTACCCATATATACCCCAAATAATGTGTGAATTTAAGAGAGTTGTGTTCATTTCAGATATAATATCTATGAATTGTAAGAAACTTTTATAGCCGTTCACACGACAATCCTGACCCCATGCCGTTTCATTCTTTACAAAGATCTTTTCCATCTTATGACTCAAAAGCCTGTTTATTAGATAAGATCCTTCACACCGATTGGTAACCGCATAGAGCACGATCAGCTACAACCAAATTCTCATTGATTTGTGAAGCGAAAGACTTTGATTGCGTTTCATGTACTTTTTTTTCCGGGAAAAGAATATGTTGCCGGATATGTTGAAAACGAATGAGATTTGAGTGAGCAATCACACGGAGGGGTATTGTGGTGATGATGGTGGTCAATATTCAGTACTTAACGTGAACGTGTGGTTTTGTACACCTGCACAAGTCTGAAATAGTGGCTGTGTTGAGAGATAATTATAGTATTATATAATATTTAAATATGTAATATATTTTAATATTACAAAGTTGGTGTAATAGCTTAGGTCTTTATGGTTTGTCCACTTGCCTTTGACAAGTTTGAGCCATCTCACCTGGGTGAATCTCTTACCCTAGTGTTTCACATGCATGGCTAGGGATCAAGGTGTGTGCCATTGCCGTCCATCGGAAGGACGTTAAGACGGAATACCCGCCTGCCATTGATGGACGTTTAAGATCCTTCGGTATCTTTTGAGAAGCGTAAGCAATTTACCACCAGAATCCTGAACAAATTAAAAATTCCTGCTCAAATCACCTCTCGGGACTGACCAGCCAGTTTGTGAAAGATTGGGCCAAAACCCTCCCTGGCCAATCCCTCAAGAAATGGAGAATAATTGAGGCTGGTAAATAGGTGGTCGACTGACTATTTAAATATGATGATGCATTTATACACTCCAAGGATGTATTTAATAGACCTGCACGGAATGGTTAAAGATTTTCAAAACTATTATTCCAGCGATAGTTATTTGAAATAAACAACCAGAACAAAAGCGATAACAGTTTCAAATGGTCATAGTCGCGTAGTTGTAGAACTTACATTCTCCTTGCAGTGAGACCCATTTTTGTTCTGAACCATTTAGTCTCCCAAATTATGATTTTTGTTTATTTTTAATGGTCATGCGCATACATCCAAACTCAAATTGTTCCAAAGTTATTTTGCCTTCTTTTTAATTGTCTTCACCAATTAGATTTGTTTTTTTCTCTCATTCCTCATTACAAACGCATTTCCATCCACTCTATTACTGCATTTCTTCGTTGCCAAATTTTGTTTCAGAACACAACACCGAACATAAATTCTTTTTTTTTTTTCCTTTACAATATCGAGGCTCATGGAAGAGCTAGATGACAAGATGGCATAAAAGGCAATTAACTGAGAGTGGGGCAATAATTGGACACAGGCAAGAGAGTGCATGAACAGGAAGAGATAGAGATAGAGATAGAGATATATGACAGCAAGCTGTGTAAGTATAACATATCAAAGTTTTCTCAGGGTAAATTTATTCTGCATTTCGGTAATCACATGTGACAAGCCCAAAACAAATTGGGAGCATTCAAGGGATGTGACGAACGAAAAAAAAAGATCATTAAAAACAAAAAAAACCTGAAAATTTAAGAAGCTAAAGTTTCTATACAACGCATAATACATCGTTATCCTTTTCTTCTGTTTGGACAAACATCGAGTGGGCGTGGAAAAGTGCGATTTCCTTCATTACTGGCATATACAAAGGAACCATTTATAATATTTTAAAACGAATTTTTGGCCAAAGCATCACAGGGACATTGCCTTTTTCTGCCAATTCAGCGGTTCAAAAAGAAGAAGAAAAAAAACCAAAAGAAAATAAACGATGGTCATTCGGTGACTTTCTACGGCATCTCACGAGACGAATTTGTTTGTGTCTCAGGCTCTAAAATTGCCGTCCCCTTCTCGAGAACCATGACACGGAGAGTCAAGAAACTTGCCTGAGGACTTTTAAGTGCTCACTCAGGTCCACCGGCCACAGCCACAGCGATGGGCGAACTTCGGAAGAACCCGTATAAGGTCCGCTGGCACCATACCCACACGCGACAACCCAGCGCAGATGCAGCTAACGTATATTCCGGCAAAACCTCAGACTCATCTCCGCTTATAAACCTCACGCAAGATGCTTTGAGCGCTGTAAAAATTATTACGTTCACTAGCATTTGGTCACGTAACACAGCGCCGCACAAGTCACACCGTTACGCACAAAATACCGACTGGTGGTAGACCGCCCACTGGACTAGTTTGGCAGTGGAGCATCTAGGAAATGCAGTACAAACAATAAATACGATTACCAAAAAGCACAACATCCTCCGGACTGCATTTGTTCTGCAATGGTTCTAATGCATGCTGCTTGCCAATGAGGTTGGCTTTGAATGCCAATTATAAATGAATAATAGATTTTTTTTTATATATATATATTATATATATAAAACCACCGCACACCGAGGAAGTATATTTAAATCCTGAGAATGCATGAGCTGTCATCGCCATTGCCAGAAATAAACAAAATTAACAACCGCAAACTCAAAAGTGCCCACTGCGGGAGATCTTCCAAGGTGGGCGGTGACCCCGGTTCCATGGCCGGCACCCGGGCGAGCAGATAATGTATCCAACCAAGTTCTGCCCGTATGTGTGCCAAAGTCTCATGACAGAAACAACGGTTATTAGTTTGCATGCAATTTAATATCCACAACAATTATTGGATACCTTTTGAGCAGAGATCCACGGATGTTATGCAGTCCTTGTGGTTCTGAATATTGCCAGCTCATGGGAATATGGCATATTGAATTTCCATCGAGCAAGGATGTTACAACGACCAGTCTTGAGCTTCCCGACTGATTAGGCTCATCGTAGATTCATCTATAATCTTACTCTTTCTCATTATTGGTCAAAGCATGTCCTTGCAAGAACGATAGCTTTTCTGGATTACACGGAGGTTGGGGTTTACTGGGATCGTTCAGGTTAGGTAGATCTTGGTCCACCATACTGGTCATCGTTTACCAGGTGGTGTGTGCATGGTGTTCAATGCAGATGGGGAAGATGGGAAGATGGGCAAAAGCAAAACATGAACTGAAACATTTGGGACAAAAGGATGCATTGCTAATTCACTCCACAGATTTACACACCAACAAACGGGCACGTTCGGACACTGCCGTGAGTCCAGCGGCCTGCTGAATGTAAAGGAATGTGTGAGATATAGGAGGAAAAGGAAAGGACCATCGTGGCGGCGGCAAAAACGTGTGGGAAATACGAGCATCTCCGGGTCATGCAGTGTAATGTGGAGTGTGGAAACCGTTAACATCGGTTTCACATCTTCGTGCTTTGACCAGATACGTGGGTCCTCAAATGACTCATTGGCAGTGGCGGAGTTGTCTGGCTCGAGTACTTCCCCAAAGGGTGCTCCTTGAGTAGGTAAAGCATGAATGACACCCGTGGTCATAGCTACACATCCTCGTGTAAAGACAGTCTGTGCTGAGGCATGGGTTATGAGGCCCCAGAAGTGCCAGGGTGTGAGATTGTAGGTGGTCGTAAAACAACCTGAGGCATTCCATTCGGCCCGCGAGATTCTGACTTGGGAAGCAATACTGAGGGCTGTATTTGGGAAGTACCGCAGAGGCTGGGCGACAGGTGAGCGTGGTCTGAGGGAGAAGAAGGAGAGTCCCAGGGCACAGGAGATGGAGGAGGCGAGTCGATCAGGCTTCTGTCCGCAGAGTGAGGGCTGTTGTCGCCTTCCCCTGGTAGGTATCGAATGCACTTCTTTTTCCTCCTGCAGGTAGAGTGAATAGGCCTGAGAAGGTATGGAACAGTGCCACAGGAGCCATCACATAAAACCAAAAGTCACAGATATCTTTAGCATTATTGTGGCTACGCTTCTCAACAAACATGGTTATATGATTGCAAGTTTTGATACAAACAAACAAATAATTAACACCATATCATTTATTATGATTGCTATAATTAAATGAATTATTGATCCTCCAACAGGAATCAATAACTTGTCTTAAAATTATTGTGCCAAACTGATCGATAGGCAAATTTTAAGGTATATCAACTGCAATACCGCAAAACAGAACCTGTTTTTTATTTCCCCTTTCGACCTCACAAATCTTTCCAAGGGCTGAAATGATTTTTACATTTGCAGATGGAACTCATTCACAATAAATGTATCCAGCAATGAAGCGTTGACAATGTGAGGGGAAATTCACTTTCTGGAAGGAAACTTTTTGGCTGTGTTTACCCATACCAGTATTATATACACACACACACACACACACACACACACACACACACACACACACACACACACACACACACACACACACACACACACCCACACACACACACACACACACACACACACACACACACACACACACACACACACACACACACACACACACACACACAGATATATGTATATATTCTGACTGGTGCAACAGAATTTATTTTTGAGGAACCTGTTCAAGTTGGCTGTCCATCTGCAATTTGTTGGACATTAAATATCCTACAGTGTCTTTTGCAAAGAACGTGACTGGCCTTTCCTTGCAAAAGATACCGGCTCCAACCTCATCTTCCATATGTGATGAATGTGAGTATAGAAGTCAAATGTGAGGCTGACCAAATCGCTTCATTTGGACCCTGCTTGGTCTATATCGACCAGACAGCCACGTTAGTGGGACGTTTTATCCACTGGCTCCACAATTATGAACTGGGCAGCTGCTGCACAAATGGTGAGCCTCCAAAAACGGTCAGATTCAATCAAAAACACCAGACTATCATTCTTTTTATGTCTCTGAAATGGGTTTTGGGTTTATCCTTCATCCTCTATACTTTGCTACAAGGGGAGAATCAATGGAATATCTGACTGTTTCCTGTACTTCCTCACCATCTATTCACCCACAGAAAGCAGTAATTTTGCAACAGCAGCATATAAATTGATACTGACAGCATTGTTGATGAGAGATGAAACTTGCATCCCACCCCCAAAAAGCTCATATTATGATGCAATACCAACATAAAGCACAACTGTGCTTGAAAGTTCGTATTGGTGCAATAGACAATGATGCGGGTTCAGCACGGTGTTTAGATATGAAGATGGTGGTGGCGTAGTGTGTTGGAGAGAACGTGCTCGATGAACCCGGGGAAGGCACAGGACGGATGATGCAAGCAAGCCCAGGCTGCCAGCCGTTAGTGCCAACACATGCAACAAGCAGAGAGGAGAAGAGATGGTTGGAGTATGGCCTGGAGAGAGGGCAAGCTGGTACATACCATGGCTACACTCCACATCACAGACTGCTTGCATCAAACAGAGAAGAAGAGGCTGTAAGCTACAGGTTAATGCCTGGAGTTCCCCTGGATCTCATTTTGGTCGATGAGTATGGCTTTGGGTGCTACATAATAACGGTCATCGAGTTCGGTCCGGTCATGTCAAAGTCAAGCGCTCCGGACTAAAATCTCATTTAAGTCGAGAGAAGTTTGCTGGAGCTGTGTCCTCTTGACAGAAAACTGAGCCTTACAAATGTAATGGATCAAAAGAAAGTGTCATTAAGATGATACTAATTGTCTGCAGCGATTCAAAAATGGAAGGTGATCGATTTGATAGTGCAATGAAAAATATTAACACATACAATCCTCAAAACAGAAAAAAATTGGGGAAATTAAATGCCAAACAAATGATCCGTATTTCAATCTGACAGCTTCGTGCACTCGATGGTTTCCGTATCTGAACGCAGTTGCAGTCGGACTCTACCGACCCGAATTTTCACTCAATGTAACTTTATTCAGCTCCGCGAAACCTGAGAAACAATTTCCATCTGTCCTTGAGTTGGGGCAGGTTGCTTGAGTGGAAATGAGAATTTACAGCAAATTGCTTTTAAAGTTGATCCATTTGATACCTTTGACTCTAATTCTCCCAAACCCCCAAATATCCATGTGAATACAACAATCTGTTTATCACACACATGAACAGCAGTGCATTAAGACAGAACCCTGACATACCCGACATGTAGAGAACAAGTTATGGTGAGTTATGCCAATCATGAATAAATGTGTAAATATGTGTGAACAGTTGAAAGTAGCCTGAATTGAACACAAGACTAAACACAATGATGGAATTTTCTGTTCACTTCCCTTTACTTTAGTGATGGTTTGCACTGGCATATATTGTCCTTCCATTAACCAGTTGATCACATTGATATGGGAGAGGAAGGAGAACTTCGAAGTGTAAAAACCAAGGTAATTCCTGCTTACCGGATACTTTCCAAAACCACCAAGAAAACAAATAGGTTAAATGCAATTACTCACTGACCCATCATCCCTCCGCAGGCCAAAAAGCAATGGTGATTCAACATTCCCAACAAACAGGCTGGGAAAGTACCGGGCAGGAGGCCCAACAGAAATGTTGAGAGTGCGAACGATGAAATGGAGTTAAAGTAGGTTTGAGTAGCAGAGAAAGGGAGTTTTTGGAGAAAGTGGTCACACCCAACTGGAAGCCAAGACCTCAAGATCATTGATTGAGAAAGGAGAAAAACATTACGTGCAGAGGATTTCATACTTGCCTGAGTAAAGCTGTATCATATTCCTGTTAAACTGGAATACAATGTCGTTTTGATCGGATATAGTACACTTTGGATCAAATACATCCTCTTGATCGAATAGCATCCAGCTCTGATCAAATGTGGTCCAAGTGACCAAATCGCCTGATATAATTCCAACATTATGATTCCCATTTTCCCCAAGGAACTGGTCTCAGCTATTAGGCATGGAAAATAAGGAAATCACAACTTGCTGCACAATCTGAAAAAAAGTTTAATTAAAGAGGAGAAAGAAAGTGAGGATGGGGAGTGGGGGGAGGGGTGTGGGGAGGGGGGGGAGTAGGGGAAGGGAAATCGAGCATTGGCCAAAGGGTGAAACGAGTATAATGGAAAGTTGTGGAGGTTGAGAGATACCTGCATGGTTTGCACCACAAACTCTGCTGCTCAAGACCAAACAAGGCACGACACTTCTTTGGCGAGTTTGCATCTGTTAGTTTCGAGCAAAACACAAACACAATGATGCAATGTCAGCTGGAATGGGGAGCTCGAGGGGCCAAGCAGAGAAGATGGACTATGGAACAAGCTAGTGGAACTGTGGACTAAGGGCAGCAGATGCAGCAGCATCAGCGATGGCAGCAGCAATGGCAGTGATTGGCTGAAGAAGCAGAGTAGTAACTCCACCAGAGAATATAAATTACAAAAGCAACCAATTGAAGCAGGCAGCCAACCATAAGAACCAATCAGCAGCACTGGTGCGGGTAGAATAACCAAAAACAAGAAGGCAGCAAAAAGATCAAGGAAAAAGGTCAGTAAGGAGAAGGATGCAGCAAAGGAACAACCAACCTGTGACATTTGCAATTGCAATGAAAGTGGAGATTGGCATGAAGAGAGGGAAAAGAGCACAGACCAGATAGAAATGTGGCATTTGAGAAGTGTATGCAATGGCCATCGTTCCTAGTGTCTGGAGAACAAGGGAAGGCAGTGAGTAAAATACACAAATGATGAGAAGTAGAAGAGAAAGAGATGGGGTTTATGAGTCCCGTGATGTAGCGAGGGAGTATGAGGCCAGGTATACACACCTGCAGGGCCCGCACCAGCTACTTTGCTGCTCTAGCCCAAAGCGAGCGCGACACCGCCTGGCTGCCGCCAGCTCTGAGCACGGCATTGAGGGGCGCCAGGGGCCAGGGAGAGGAGGGTTTCGGGCAGGCAGGGGATGAGAAGGACACGTCAGCGCATCTCTTCTGCGCCTGTTCTCCAGCTACAGCTTACTCATGCATCTTCATGCAGCGTTAATAGTAAGCTTTCTATATACTCACTTATCAGGCTGCAGGACCTACTATGCACCATGTTTAAGCCGTGTTCATGCATGACCCAAGCTTGCAGTTAACAGCAGGATTTCCCATTTGTTTTGTTGAGAAATGTTATATTTTTGGGGGGAAATAAGTTGCATCAATAAATAATATTTTGCCAGAGCCCACAATGCAGTAGACTTTTCAGGCCAATTATATCCTCCATTAGTTGTACTGTCGAGGGTAAAGCTCAACAATTAATCTGAAATGCTTGTCCTGAAAAGCATCAGCTATGGAGAGCATATCTATAGCTGAAGACAACGTGGGACAGTGGGAGTGTTTGAATGAAATTAAAGGTTGGAAAGGGGTGGGGGATGGAGGTGGGTGTTCAGGAGGGAGGGGGTGGGGGTGAGTTGGGAGTCAGTATTCACAGTTGCTGCATCAGTAGCACAATTAACATGAATGTTGGCATGAGTCGAAGCAAGTGAACGGCATGCCATGAAAGCAGCATATGAGAAAAGGGCTCGAGCGGAGTAGGAGTGTTGAGAAAAGATGGATACGATCAGAGAAGGGGACAAAGCAAAACGAACAAAGAGAAAAGACAATGGGAAGAAAGGTACGAGGGAAGCTTTGACAAGAGAGAAGAGCAAAAAAAGGAAGGAAGAACAAAGGAACAATGAGGTACAAAGAAAATAAGAAGGAATGAAGAGAGACAGAAGGGGGGGGGAGGGGCTAGTGGAGACAAAAATCAGAAGGCCATGCATCAAAGCGTGAGCGAGTGACGAGGCAAAGCTGCATGATAGTTAGTGCCGATATGTCCGCATAATAACACAATTTAACAAGTTAACTACGGTGAGACTCCAAGGCAGACCGAGCGTGCAAGGTTATTATACTTTCTGGGTAAATGCTCAAAAGGGTTCATTGTTGTCTCAAAGTTATCGTTTACAGGTTTCAGGCTCTTGCATGACAGTTTAGTTGTGCCAATACTTGGCCATTTCATATAACACAGTAATCATGAGTTTGTGGAGGGTTACCTTTGAAAGTAAAACACAAGATTGGTTTTGGTTTAGGTTTCGAGGAAATTGAGAAAACAATTTTTTTTTTAAAAACGCCTGTGTTCACAAATGCACCTTTACATCCCACGAATGGCCACAGGTATTGTTCAGCTCGACTCACCTGTAACATCGACTTGTTGCTTTTCCCTCCTCCTCTTCTTTTTCTTCCCCTGCACCAAAAAAACGGGGCAGGAGGACTTTGTCAAAGACCCACAGAGGAAGTACAAGCTCTTCACCGTAAGTTTTATCCATTATCGTCATTACAAAAATTTCCACGTGAATCTTTCATGGAGATCCGATCTCATTGGATGAGAACCTCATCAAATCCCACAGTAGATTTTTAGATGGGAAATATGGTTTCCGTTCATTTGTACATGTCAACAACTAATTACCTCCAGTCCTCCACCACCGAAGGTGAATGGAGGTTTTGTTTTTACCCCTGGTCTGTCTGTATGTTTGTTTGTTTGTTAGTGAACAAAATATCTCAAAACGTTGTGGACGAATTCGGACGAAACTTGGTGGACATGTTGGGTGTGCAACAAGGAAGAATTGATTCGATTTTGGTGAAGATCCGAATCTGCATCCTAGAATTTTTTTAAGTGATTTTTCATCATTGAGAGATACGGCGAAAAACGACATACAGCAGGATATCTCAAAAAAAAAATGATGGACGGATTGGGATGAAACTTGGTGGATGAGTCGGCTTGGTGACGAGAACAAACCGATTCAATTTTGGTTCAGGTCCCAATCCAGATCCGGTCTATCAGTGGGATACAAAACATAAACTAATCAGTCTGGCGGAGGAATGCGCTCTACCGAGTGCCCTCCTAGTTTGACTTGCAACTCAGAGATGGTAGATGGAAGTGAGTTGTCGGTGCTCCATAAAACCTTCAGCACAGTTTAAGCATGTGTTTATTAACCTCCGCCATCAAAGATCGGAGGTTACTGTTTTCACCCCTTTCTGTTTGTTTGTTTGTTTGTGAACAGTATTACGGAAAACTCCTCGACGGATTTTGACGAATCTTGGTGGGGGGGTTAGTTCTGGTCCAAGGATCATGCCATTAGATTTTGGACTTGGTCCAAAATCGAATATGGCCGCTATGGCGGCCATTTTGAAAAAATATTTGAATTTTTATTTTTTTGCATTTTTACATGTTTTAAGTGATTTGCACCCCCCCCCCAAAAAAAAAAATTTGTTAGAGAAAAAAAAAATTTGACAAACTTTTTTTAAACAAAATTTAGATTTTTTTTTTTTTTGCATTTCTACATGTTATAAGTGATTTCCAACAAAAACATGCCAAAATTATAATTGCAGCTGATTTTGGAACTTCAGGTGGATATACCCACGTAAAATCAATTTCTCTCTCAAGGAATCTAGTTATGACGAATGAATCGAGTATGTAAAAGTTAAAAGTAAAAGGGAAAGTTGCAAACTATAACTCTGTGAGCACTGTTGCGTCAAATTGAATGAATAGGATATCAGGTTCACTTGAGTGACCGAGCACTATTGGCGGCGGAGGTTTTGCACTCTACCGAGTGCTCCCCCTCTAGTTACACAACTGTTTCTCGAGTCTCTACAAGACCAACGTCTTGACAGGTAAATTGAACAACCGAGTAATCGGCGAATGTCGGTTCAGTCCAATTTACCTAACTCTTTTTTTCACCTGCTTTTCATCTTTTTGCCTCTTCTTTCGGAGATGATCTCCAATGCCACCCACCCTCATACCATGACAATATCTTCCTGATGAATCTCAAGTCTGTGCAATTATTCCAACCTGCATAATAATATTCCTCACTTTTGTCAATAGAGATTTTGTCACCCATCTGTTTGCAAGCTTCCAGCCCTGTTTTCCTTTTATTCTTTCATAAGCTGAAAAGAAGAACATGGGTAGGGAGAAAAGAATAGCGAGGCATGCAGGTATGCCAAGTGTTATTTACGTAATTGTCACGCGCGGACCAGCCGGGGTAGAGCTGCATGTGGAGCTGCCGTTCTTTGCGTGCCAGTTCATAGTACTTGGCTTGTTCCTCCCGTGAAAGGGCATGCCACTGCGGTGAAAGAATAAACCAGTGTAGGTTAGCCAGGGAGTACTCTTACACAAATGCAAAAGTATAAGCATTTCACGTGAAAACAATACTCGGTATGCATAAAATACAGAAAACATAAGTAGGGAACTTATATGATGCAAGTAAAAGTACCTGTCACCCAGTGATGGGAAAAGTTTCAGTTAATCCATCAATTTAAATTATTTTATGGACTTTATTAAGGTTAATTGGGTTGCATGCACTCTTTGTTTCACTCAGAGCCAAATCTCTGAGCTACTTATATTGCCCACTGCAAAATGATGGTGCAACATTTGGCGGGGGAGGTTGGATTTGTCTTTGCTCAAATGAAATTTGGCATCAACATGCCGGTTTTCCTGTCATTTCAAAAGTGAATGTTGAGCTTTTCCTGCATGCGCAGCTTTTCAAACGCAACGGAGGAAGTGGCCACCATAAACATAAGACAGACAAACGCATGGACAGACACCACGGTTCACATCACATAGAAGATAAGCTGTGCATTAGATTTGAAGAGTGCATTGGCCAACTTAGGCCATATTCTATCGTATAACTCAGAGGATTTCACTCCCAAAATCCTGCTGTTGAAAATACATAGGCATCACATTGGCCATCCTGTTCCCAGTCTATATCAATACTGCTACATCCTGTGGAAATCGCATTGCAATATGGTGTCCGGACACTACACGTACTCTGCGACCGAGGATCTGGTTGATCGCGGCACTCTCTTTGAGCGTGCACTCAGCAACAACTTTGGCGCGCATCTCCTTCATGTACAGCATGAAGGCGTTCAAGGGTTTCTTGATGTGTGGTTTCTTGTCCAGCTCCTTCTTCTCCTCCATCGCTTTCCTGCTCACATCAACTCACATCATCTCTAAAGCTACACCACACGGCTCACAAAACTTAGATGCGGTAGTGTGTGTATACAGCCTTGAGAGAGGCAAGGATTTTACTTGAAAATAGCATTTCTTCATCAGGTTATTTAACAATCTCTAGATAAGGGGAAAAAAAAAAGAGTTCTCCTAATGGGTCACATGTTATCAGTCCATGGCTTGGTGCTCATAAGGAGATATCATTTTGCGCCAAAGACCATTTGTGGGTGATGCCAAAAGATGTAGCTGTGCCCCGGCGCCTTTCTGAAACTTTCATAAGTCGTTGCATAGTCTGCACTACAGTGAGGTTATCGGGAACAGTTTTTCCCTAACAGTTGAAGTTTAACATGATGGTCTAAAAAGACCGAGGCCAGCCACTGCTGCACCTCACAAATTCCATGACAATGTTTAACGCCAAATATAATTGCAATGATGTGCGAGAGTGAGGTCGATTCATTGAACCCTACCCGATACATCGAGACTTTTGATCGTGCACAAAATGGCAAGGTCTGCAGGTCTCCAGAAAGTCATTGTACAATTAAACAGCCATTTAGAAAAAAAAAACACCGATATATTGGGAGATGCAAAACAAAAGAGGGGTGGAAACAAAAAATGACCAACAGCAAGACCTTAACAAAGTGGCACTCGGATTTGCATATCCTCGCCCCACTCTCGACACACACCATCTCTGCACCTGCCACCCACCTTTCAACCGCACGTGGCCAAAGTGTGGGTGGCGTGAAAGTGATCTTGTGGCATTATGTTTTCTCCAGAAAACACGAAGGAATGTTTAATTATCACTTTTCAGGAGACTGGCTGAGAGTGGGCCAAAAGCAGAGAAAGAGAGATGGAGAGCGGTGCCCATGTACGCACATGTTGATATGCGCCATTTCGGGTTTGAGTCCCGAAGTGACAATCGCTGGATGAGGTATGCCGGTAGGGTGAAGGCCATGGTGGGCAGGCATCATGTGCGGTGAAAACCTGGAAGGATGAACCGACCATCATCTTAGAGTCAACGGTGTGGGCATTTCAAGAGCATTTTATTGATTCAAGATCATAAATGCAAAACTTCCTTTACCCCATCCCCTTTCCCTCAACATCCCTTAAGATTAAGGCCATCTCCTCTTAACCTCCTTTTAATTCTCCCACAGCTTCCTTTCTCTGCACTATACTTCTATCCTCCCCTTCACCTTTCTGTTGTCAATTTTATTTTTTTTAATCCACCCTCCACCTGCCTCCTCATTCTCTACACATGCGGATGAGTCCAAAACGGTTTTGTGCCGAGAAACTTCGGAATCACCTAAATCCCAGAAAGCTATTAGTTTTATGGGAATTTGTTTTGCTGAAATTCAAGATGCGTGAAAAACATTCCTGGTTGAGTAGTCTTAAAACCCATGGTCCAGTGACAATGGCCGTGAGGACCTAAGCGTTAGAAATAGCGACGTGAGTCAGATCGAGTGGTTTACCACAGGGCCTGGTGAATCACACCAAGCGTTGTTTCATACCTCCTCTTTAACCCACAGCTATTTGTGTATCATGATATAACACAACCCACAAATTAAATAACAATAAAATATCACTGTGTGCTCCACTTAACTAAAATATCTCTGAATAGATCCAGGCAAGGCAATGACGCAGTTGTTATTCTACTGCGAAGGACATGGTGGTCGATGCAAAATTATAAAAGTTCTAAAATAAAACTTTTTATAATATGTATATAAAAATAAAACAGTATATAAAAGAGAAACTTTTTAGTCCCCATCGTGTGTGGGCTTTTTTTTGGGCTGCGGGTTGCATCATTGGTTCGGGGCACAACAATGCCGCTGATTACCAGTATACTGGTGCTCGTTTCACTGACCTCAGAAGGATGACGGGCTGAGTCAACCCCCTGGTGTTAATTCAGTGGCCAACAGGGAACTCAGGGCCCTCGGATCCCAGGCCACCACCCAAACCGCTAAGCCAACACCAGGCTACAATTTTTTTGTTGAAAATCATTTTTTAATCTTTTTTTCATGACGATCCCAGAATGCTTTCAGGAAGACCTTAAGGTGTGTGCAATCAAGAGCCAGAGTCTGAGGACCTGTGCAAATTACACAAGGAACTTTGGCGCAGGAGTAGGCCATTTGGCCCATCGTGCCTGCGCTGCACAAAACCCATTGTCATCACCCATCAACATGCAAGTTGTACTTATCATGCACACAAGCCAATATCCCCATATCCCTCCATCTCCAAACCATCCAGGTAACTATCATGCACACAAGCCAATATCCCCATATCCCTCCATCTCCAAACCATCCAGGTACCTATCATGCACACAAGCCAATATCCCCATATCCCTCCATCTCCAAACCATCCAGGTACCTATCATGCACACAAGCCAATATCCCCATATCCCTCTATCTCCAAACCATCCAGGTACCTATCATGCACACAAGCCAATATCCCTCTATCTCCAAACCATCCAGGTACTTATCATGCACACAAGCCAATATCCCTCTATCTCCAAACCATCCAGGTACCTATCATGCACACAAGCCAATATCCCTCTATCTCCAAACCATCCAGGTACATATCATGCACACAAGCCAATATCCCCATATCCCTCCATCTCCAAACCATCCAGGTACCTATCATGCACACAAGCCAATATCCCTCTATCTCCAAACCATCCAGGTACATATCATGCACACAAGCCAATATCCCCATATCCCTCCATCTCCAAACCATCCAGGTACCTATCATGCACACAAGCCAATATCCCTCTATCTCCAAACCATCCAGGTACATATCATGCACACAAGCCAATATCCCCATATCCCTCCATCTCCAAACCATCCAGGTACCTATCATCCACACAAGCCAATATCCCTCTATCTCCAAACCATCCAGGTACCTATCATGCACACAAGCCAATATCCCTCTATCTCCAAACCATCCAGGTACCTATCATGCACACAAGCCAATATCCCCATATCCCTCTATCTCCAAACCATCCAGGTACTTATCATGCACACAAGCCAATATCCCCATATCCCTCGATCTCCAAACCATCCAGGTACTTATCATGCACACAAGCCAATATCCCTCTATCTCCAAACCATCCAGGTACCTATCATGCACACAAGCCAATATCCCTCTATCTCCAAACCATCCAGGTACCTATCATGCACACAAGCCAATATCCCCATATCCCTCCATCTCCAAACCATCCAGGTACCTATCATGCACACAAGCCAATATCCCTCTATCTCCAAACCATCCAGGTACCTATCATGCACACAAGCCAATATCCCTCTATCTCCAAACCATCCAGGTACCTATCATGCACACAAGCCAATATCCCTCTATCTCCAAACCATCCAGGTACCTATCATGCACACAAGCCAATATCCCTCTATCTCCAAACCATCCAGGTACCTATCATGCACACAAGCCAATATCCCTCTATCTCCAAACCATCCAGGTACCTATCATGCACACAAGCCAATATCCCCATATCCCTCTATCTCCAAACCATCCAGGTACTTATCATGCACACAAGCCAATATCCCCATATCCCTCCATCTCCAAACCATCCAGGTACCTATCATGCACACAAGCCAATATCCCCATATCCCTCTATCTCCAAACCATCCAGGTACCTATCATGCACACAAGCCAATATCCCTCTATCTCCAAACCATCCAGGTACTTATCATGCACACAAGCCAATATCCCTCTATCTCCAAACCATCCAGGTACCTATCATGCACACAAGCCAATATCCCTCTATCTCCAAACCATCCAGGTACATATCATGCACACAAGCCAATATCCCCATATCCCTCCATCTCCAAACCATCCAGGTACCTATCATGCACACAAGCCAATATCCCTCTATCTCCAAACCATCCAGGTACATATCATGCACACAAGCCAATATCCCCATATCCCTCCATCTCCAAACCATCCAGGTACCTATCATGCACACAAGCCAATATCCCTCTATCTCCAAACCATCCAGGTACATATCATGCACACAAGCCAATATCCCCATATCCCTCCATCTCCAAACCATCCAGGTACCTATCATCCACACAAGCCAATATCCCTCTATCTCCAAACCATCCAGGTACCTATCATGCACACAAGCCAATATCCCTCTATCTCCAAACCATCCAGGTACCTATCATGCACACAAGCCAATATCCCCATATCCCTCTATCTCCAAACCATCCAGGTACTTATCATGCACACAAGCCAATATCCCCATATCCCTCGATCTCCAAACCATCCAGGTACTTATCATGCACACAAGCCAATATCCCTCTATCTCCAAACCATCCAGGTACCTATCATGCACACAAGCCAATATCCCTCTATCTCCAAACCATCCAGGTACCTATCATGCACACAAGCCAATATCCCCATATCCCTCCATCTCCAAACCATCCAGGTACCTATCATGCACACAAGCCAATATCCCTCTATCTCCAAACCATCCAGGTACCTATCATGCACACAAGCCAATATCCCTCTATCTCCAAACCATCCAGGTACCTATCATGCACACAAGCCAATATCCCTCTATCTCCAAACCATCCAGGTACCTATCATGCACACAAGCCAATATCCCTCTATCTCCAAACCATCCAGGTACCTATCATGCACACAAGCCAATATCCCTCTATCTCCAAACCATCCAGGTACCTATCATGCACACAAGCCAATATCCCCATATCCCTCTATCTCCAAACCATCCAGGTACTTATCATGCACACAAGCCAATATCCCCATGTCTCTCCTTCATCAAAGCATCCAGGTATTTATACAAATCCCATTTAAACTTATCCACTCCCTCCAATACTACTACTTTTCCGGGGAGACCATTCCATGCATTTACCACTCTCTGACTGAAACTGTCCTATCTTTCATCTCTTTTACCCTCAAACTGTGGTCCCTGATCCTAACACTTTCCACATTGCTGGAAGACTGCACTGCAGCTGTCTTGTTGCACAAGCCTCGAGTTGGCTTGGTGGTTTGGGTGGCTGCCTTGGGATCTTAAGGTCTTGAGTTTGTGCCCCGTTTTCCGCTGAATTAACACCAGGTGGGTTTGACTAAGCCTGTCATCCTTCTGAGGTCAGTAAAATGAGTACCAGTGTACCGGTGGAGGGGCACAGCATCAACAGCATAGTCGTGCCCCAACAAAATGATATCTACCCGGCAGCCAAGCTGCCATACGCAAGAAGACAAATAAAAGCTATCTTGTCCACACCCTATCAGATCTCCTTGCAGTCGCCTCCTTTTCCAATGTATAAAGTCCTGTCTCCCTCGGACGTTCTTCATAGCTTCGACCAGTGAACCCTGGAATCGATATCATGTAAACATGTGATTTATATGCGAAAAATGCAAGTGCCACCTGGAGCTTTTTTGTCCCAACTTGCAGAAACCTTGCTGCAGTTTTTAATAGACACATAACATGAATATTCCCTTCCTCTGATCGAGATACACGACATATACAAATGAAACCGTGGCATCATGGGGAGTCGGTGTCGGATGCAACAAGAATCAACGCAAATTTGCATTTGTGTCCGACGGTGTCTCCCTCTAGTTTTGGAGCCAAACGTAGACATTTTGAACCATTATTGAGCATGGAGAGCCAAAAGCAGAGCACCAAGAAGTGTTTTAACACAAGGATATCATTTTGAGCCCAATAGTGGAGCAACTTAGCTAAATATAGCATAACAATTGTGCAATTTGTGAGGAAAGCACCAAATTTGGCACACCAGTAGCCTAACATATTATGAACAGATTTGGATATTGGGCCATCTCAAATTCAGCCGCCGATGGCTGTGGCAGCCATTTTCCACTGCCATCAAAAATTTTGAGATGGCTCAATATCCAAATCTGTTCATAATATGATAGGCTACTAGTGTGCCAAATTTGGTGCTTTCCGCACAAAATGCACAATTGTTATGCTATATTTAGCTAAGTTGCTCCACTACATCACAAATTGGTCATCGACGCAGCTTCAGCATGGACGTTTATTCCAAGGAATTCAGATACCCTTGATGCTGTGGCCCTCATTTATGGTCCTTACATTGGACAGATATCAGCAACGAATATCGAGGGAGAATCTTGGAAAGCTTGGACAGCACATCAAAGGGAATGTGTTAAGTGCTCTCTATCTACACACACACACACACACACACACACACACACACACACACACACACACACACACACACACACACACACACAAACCCTCTCTAATGTTGTCACATCTCCAAGTGTGCATCGCACCGGGCCACCGGGAGACAAACACCAACAAGCAACTAATTACAGTTAATTAAGTTGCCGGCGTAATTAGCAAGACGCGCGAGGCCTTCTTCTCCTCGAATTATAAACAAACAGGCTGTGAAACATGGTTAATTAAGCAACAATTAGTCAGACGCCAGCGGGCAGTTTGCCATCCCCAACTGGGTGAAATCAAAGCTGGAGATTTTAGTGCCGACGCACCGTAAACGGACGGCCGGGACCCTGGAAGCAAGAAGTGCTCTTGTGATCAGACGAGATGGAGCAGCTGGAATCGGGACATCTCGAGGAGCCTTGATGTTCATATTTTGCTGATGTTTCAAAGAAAGCTGCTTTTGTCACTTTTCTATTTTTGTTGTTGTTTATTTTATCCAATGTCGAGATTCGTATTAAGAACTAACACACAGAATGTATAACAAAGGGAGCAAGAGACAAGAGGGACGGGGGAGGGAAGCACAAAGCAGTGGGGGAATAGAGGCGTGAGGAAATCTGTGGAAAGAGGGATGGGATGGGGTGGGGTACGGGGGTAGAAAAGATCATGGTTTTGGATGGGGGAAGATAAGAGGTGATGGTGAACAAATGTTTTGAAGACCTGGAGGGAGGAGTAGGATTGAAGAGAGTGTGGGAGTTTGTTCCAGAGGTGGGAAAAATGAGGAATGAAAGAGTGAAGGTGAGCAGTAACTCCATTTTGGTAGTTTCAACAGAAGGGGGTTTCTGGTGGACCTTGAGCACCCTGCAGAAATATGGGTGGGGGACAGATCACAGACAGAGTGGGGGGGGGGGGCGAGGCCAGTGAGGACACGGTAGAAGACAGAAAGACCACCGGCCTGCCTGTGGTGAGAGAGTGAGAGACCCAAAGACTCAACCTCATAGGGGGAGATGCCAATGATCCTAAAAGCCTTGGTTTCCACAGTGTGAGGCCGAAAAAGGTGTGAGGCAGGAGCACCAGCCCAGAGGGGAGAGCAGTACTCCATCAGACTGCGGATGAAAGCTTTGTATGTGGTCAGCAGCTCAGGTGTGTACTTCGTAAATGAACATACTCCAAAACTAGATTTCGTTTTCAAAAAAAAACAACCTTATTCAAAATCATGCGTAACTGAGCCAAACTGCGCTACGCTCACATACATCAATTTTGGGGGATGTTTCTGTTTCAAAGGTCGAGGCTTATGGAATAGCTGGAACACATTAGAACAGAACAGCGAATACACAGTGGAAAGGGGGAAACACACTAACAGCAGGTTAGAGGGACATAGCAGTTGGATACTTGGAGAAAGAATGGGCATGGGGAAGAATGAGAGCAAATGGAGAGGGAGAACACAGGGGTAAATAAGTTGGATAACGCAGGAAGAAGGGAGCTGAAAGTAGAGAAGGGAAAGCACTGGGGTTGAAACAGAAATGGAACGAAAAAACCGATGGAGGAGTGGAGGGAGAGGGTGGAAGACACAACCTGAAAAGGAATGGGCAGCATTGAAGAGGGTTAATGAAGATAGAAAATATCATGAATATGAATGGGGGATGTGCTGAGGAGGTGAACAGCCATCTTGAAGCCCCGAAGGTAAGAATTAGATTGAAAAGACTGATTTGTTCATTCCACATGTGTGAAAAAAGAGGAACAATTGAGTGGAGCGAGCAGTGAACCTGGATTTTGGGAGTATCAGCAGAAGTGCGGTATTGACAGATCATGAATGCTATAGACAAACCAACCTTAGGGATGAGGGTGGGAGGGGTACAGAGCATGGAAAGGGTAGAGGGTGGAAGACCATAAAGGAGGTTGTCAAAGACAGAGAGGACACTGACCTATTTGTGATGTAGGAGTCGTGTTCAATAAGTTACACAGTCAGCATGAACCTGAACCAATCCGCGACGTCAGGTCACTTCAGGTCAGGTATGGCAGCATGTGCCGGAGCAGCACGTCGCTGCGTCCACTTCTGCTGGTACTCCAGAGGTTTCCATCTAGCCATCCCCCAGGGAGATGCCTGGCCCATCCCCATCTCCTTGAGATGCCGATCAACCTGCTGCAACCACGAGGCACGTGGTCGGCCCATTGGCCTCCTCCACTCACGAGGCTCCCTCGCTGAGAGAATCTGATGAGCAGGATCAGCGTCAAGAAAACGAACCACATGTCCATACAGTCGCAGCTGATTCTCATGGATTATACAGGAAACAAATCTCATCTGAGTCTCTCTCAGCAATCTCTCATTGGACACAAAGTCTGACCTGCAATAGCCAAGGATTCTCCTAAGAGATCTGGTACCGAAGGAGCTAAGTCTCCATCTCAGATCCTTGTTCAGATTCAGTCTCACATCCCTAGAGCAAGATAGAAACCACCAAGGACTTCAAGACATGGACTTTTGTCATCCTGCATTGATACCGACAGTGCCACCCCCCATGATCCAGTGAATCCATGATTCCCCAGGGCCGACCCAGATGTCTATTGACCTCTGGCTCCAGACACCCACTCGAAGGGACCACTTCAGGCTAACTCGAGGAGACTGCCATCTGATGCACAACTACTCAGCACCAACCGAGCACACACCATAATCCGTTACGTGATGGTTCCTTTCATGCAGTGTATTAAACCCGGATCATTCCTTCAACTTGTTATATCAAGTTTTGAGGTCGTCGTTGTCTGCCTCTTCAAATCCTTGGTGGTCATCCAAGCGCAAACCAAGTCGTGCAACTCATCGTACATGTTTCCTGTCATTCAGCTACGTCAGGCGGATCCTTTGTCTAACGAATTTTGAATGGGCCTGTGGCTTACTCCTCCAAGGCAGCAGAGATCGTTTCATTTACTGAACGTTCTTTCAAAGTTGAAGAGACAGTTTCGGGGTTTTGTCTGATTATTATTAACAGCTTCATTAACATCATAATGTTGTCCATGCTTTGCTTCATTAATCTATCATGAGAATATTATTATTATTATTATTATTATTATTATTATTATTATTACTAGTACGTGCCCATAAAAAAAAAAAATTCAAACCGCGAGCGAGAAACAACAACCACACAGGCCGTTTCTTCGCTCTCGCGTGTCAGTACGTGTGTGGCCCAGAAGTTCGCATATCGCAGTTACGATTATTCGCAATTTAGTTTTAATGGCCAATTATTCAATTAGCGCCAACGTATTTTGCCTTTTCGCAATGTCGTTGCAAGGAAAAACAAAAAGAGAAGAGAAGAGAGAGAAAAATTACTTCCTGGTTCGGAGCATACCAGCACTCTGATGTTACCGAAATTTAAACACCGTCTCATATGAAAACGATCATAACTTGCGGCATTGTGTTTATCTATAAATGCGCATAAGAAATCGAGAAATTATTAGAATACACGAAGTCATCACTCTCCGGAAGTCCGAACGTTGTAACCCGTAATGGGGAACGTGGCTGAGCTTCCCTTCCCCATCGGCCACGCCCACGCAACAACGTGTCTTGTCATTGGTTTGGTAAATAAATGGCCATAACTTTGGAACCACTTGTCCGATTAATATCAATCCTTGAAAAGGCACATCCTCAGGTCCCCAGCAATATACATGGCAAGTTTCAATTAGATCGGACCAGTGGTTGTCAAGAAACAGCGGTCACAGACACACACACACACACACACACACACACACACACACACACACACACACACACACACACACACACACACACACACAGACACACACACACACACACACACACACACACACAGATTGCTGGAATTATAGATAGATTAACCTTCCACATGGTTCACAATGTCAGACATGCGTTCTTGTGTCCATGTTGTTTCTATATTTTTCTCAACCACTTTTTTCCCCTAAATTCAGCCTCTCAACTCACAGAATGGATAAATAAATGAAACCTGATATTTGAATTTGTTATTTCACTCTGAAATGTTTTTGCATTTCCTGTTATTCATTCGATGGCTCATTCCACACATATGCACGGTGCCTGGTGCTTGGTGCCTGGTGCCTGGTGCTTGGTGCCTGGTGCTTGGTGCCTGGTGCTTGGTGCCTGGTGCTTGGTGCCTGGTGCTTGGTGCCTGGTGCCTGAAACATGACTTTTCATGCAGGTAAGTGACATTCGACTTTGTCCTTGAGGAAATATCATATCAATTGACCCATTGATCTCTGTGATCGACCTGAGGAGGAAGTTCATTCATTCAAACTCCTCAGGCTGTGATATCAGCCGTGTGTGTGTGTGTGTGTGTGTGTGTGTGTGTGTGTGTGTGTGTGTGTGTGTGTGTGTGTGTGTGTGTGTGTGTGTGTGTGTGTGTGTTAGATACATACATACCGTGACACAGGTGTGCTGACTGTCAGTGCTGTTGGGTATGGGTGCCTGAATCCAGCTGAACTCAGTGGGTAGACCGGCTGACCCTGCCTGTAAACGATACACCAACCAATTATAATCAACAGGTACAACAACAACAACAGCAACAACAACAACAACAATTCCCTGTACGAAGATGTGTTGGCCTCACATTGCTGTGTGAAGAGTGGTTTTGGGATTTTCAAACAATGTAGTGATATTGAACACACGTATAATATGCACATGTGATGTGATACGGCATATACACAAACTGTCCATCCATCCATCGGGACCATACTCTGTGCAGAGTGTTGGTGCTGCCTAAGCAGTCTCCTTGGCTATTGAGTCCAATACTGGACGGGTCACCACTCTGACACAGGCGACCACAAACACAAACTGTGAGGGACATATACCCGCATATCCGGAAGAGTGAACCACAAAAAGTGGACCGGCCCTGCATGGAGGTTGCTCCGGACAGGGCAGGTAGGCTTACCTCCTCATTGAAGGTCATTCGTGAGCCAGCTGAGTTTTTACTGCCAATCTGATATCGAGATGTAGTGATGCTCGTTGCATGAGCTAAGCTTTTCCAGAATCTTGGAATCGGAATCTTTCTTACGATTGCCTTCAGCCGGATTTGAAACCACGTAGCCTCTACCTTGCCAGGATGGTCTTTACTTTACAAACTAGAATGGAACTCGGTGGAGCGCATACCTCCTCCAGGCTTAACAGTTTCTGTTTCGCATCCTCCTGGTAGGCTGGATTTGGATCCGGACCTTAAGCAAAATCGAATTGGCTTGTTCATGTCACCAAACCAACTCCTCCACCTTGTTTCATCCGAATCCGCCCATAGATTTTTGGGATATCATGCCCTCTATAGTTTCTGGTCCTTTTATCTCGATGGAGAAGTTTGCTTTTGGACATTCCGCTTCCACAACATGAACCTCAGGTCAAAGAAACTTCGATTCTTCAGGGAGATCAGAATGATTCATTCTTGATTCAGACTGTTCCCATGAATTATTTTCTCATGAGTATGACCAAATCATAGCTGTTTAAGCATTCGGCATCAGAACACACAGTGAATGTCATTTTATGAGTGTGTCGCAGTGTCGCCAATATTCTGAAGGACCAAGAAACGTACATGGATGGGATGATTAGTGAATTATAAACGATTGGAATGGAAAATTCAGCTAAAAGTGATTTGAATGTTGGAATCAAGACCCAGTGCACATCTGCGAATCAAATTCAAATTTTACAACAAAGGCTCTTTGGAAATATCTTCGGATCATCTCAGGTACGAATGTACAGCTTGATCATAAATTTCAAGAGAGGTCCAAAGGATGAATTAACCCCCACTCCCGCCATCTTGTCTCATTGTAATTGGTCAGATCGATAGGAATGTGCTCAGCAGTTCTTCTTCGTCTTTCATAGGCAAATGCAGCACATGGCTGCAGGTAGCATCATTTGTTGGGGGTGCAGCTGTGCCGCTGATGCCCTTACCTGTAGGTAAGAGTCGAAATTTGGAATTCGCTCAGGGTGCTGGTGATAGTTCGCCCTACTCTTCGTGAAGGAGGCTGTAGGATCTTTCATGTCGACTACCTAATGCCAGCATCCAGTTTAAGGTCCATCTGAGGGCCAGTGCACGCAATCATTCTCATGCATCGCCCTGCCTGCGAAACACCAGGGTGACAGTTTACAGCTGGGCCGACGAGATTCAAAGCCAGGCCGGACAGCTCCCAGGTGAGCGTGTATACCTCAAGGCTATCCTACCAGTCATGCCGAGCAGTTAAATCAAAAGGAGCAACATCTATCCAACCACGTCAAACTTAGATAGCAAATTGATCAGATATTTGCCTATAGCTTAGATTTATGGGGGATAGGAGATAGCCGAGAGGACTGTGCGCTTGCCCCTGAGCTGTCAAGCATGGGATCAATATCGACCCAGCTTCAAACTGCCACTCTGGTGTTTAACAGGCAGGGTGGTGCATCAATGTTTGCGCTGTGCATCGGCAGGACGTTAACCTGGAGTTGGTTGTCAGCTAGCACCACCATCAGCTCGCATCACCATCAGCTAGCACCACCATCAGCTAGCACCACCATCAGCTAGCACCACCATCAGCTAGCATCGAGGGCATTGGTTGAATATCCCTTGGCTTCTTTCACCAAGAATAGGCGAACCATCACCTGAGACATATTACAAATTCCTGCACCTTTAGTCGCGTATCTTGTGTCTGGAGTGGAAACCCATCCAGGATTGGTTCTAACCTAGAAACGTTTGTCGAGTAGTCGTGATGTGCCCCACGCCTGGACAAAGAGAGTATCTTCTTCTTCTTCTTCTTTCTACTGCTCCCGTTAGGGGTCGCCACAGAGGATCATCCGTCTGATCCGCATAGTGATTTGGCACAGGTTTTACGCCGGATGCCCTTCCTGACGCAACCCTGGTCACCTCTTACGACACAGGGATAAGGATTGGGTTTCGTCATGATTCCGGGCTGCCCTACACCCTCTCATAGCGCGGCCCAGTGCAGAGCTCCTGTCCTCAAGCGATCCTCCAACCCAAGCCTCCGAGTAGCCGGATTACAGGCGCACGCCACTACGCCCGGTCTGGGCAAAGAGAGGATGGATTTCTAATTTAAATTAATCCAATTCGAACGGTGGACGCAGCTCTAATCACTCACTCACACACACACACACACACACACACACACACACACACACACACACACACACACACACACACACACACACACACACACACACACACACACACACACACACACACACACACACACACACACACACACACACACGCTGATCGTGTGGCTTGGTGGACTGAAAGACAAATTAATTAAATGAGAAGACAAGTTTTACCTTCCAAACAAAAAGTCGGGTGTCTAAGAAATGTAAACCACCTGTTTGTAAGCTGCTGGAGTCACGTGACATCAAAGTTTGTACAAATCACGTGACCGCAACATAATGCAATCAGAGTCGTAATTCTCATAACTTAGTGGCACCCCTGTTATTAAAACGGCCTAGTAATGCTTTAAAATTTCGTTCATAATTTATGACAATGTATTATTATTATTGTTATTATTATGTTATGCGTTTTGAAAAGTTAAAAGGCAAGAAAATTGTTGGGCTTTCGACTCGCTTATGTCTTATTTTGTCGCTTTCGTAGGTAGACAAATCATGGAAAGATGTCACAATGGCTTTGGCACGGTTTAATCACCGAGCTAAAAGTCTTCTCCAAGCACCGAGACTGGCCAAGATGTCAACGCGAGGAAGGTCCCACCACCATCACCACCCTCCAACGTCCCACCACCATCACCACCCTCCAACGTCCCACCACCATCACCACCCTCCAACGTCCCACCACCATCACCACCCTCCAACGTCCCACCACCATCACCACCCTCCAACGTCCCACCACCATCACCACCCTCCAACGTCCCACCACCATCACCACCCCTCCAACGTCCCACCACCATCACCACCCCTCCAACGTCCCACCACCATCACCACCCTCCAACGTCCCACCACCATCACCACCCTCCAACGTCCCACCACCATCACCACCCTCCAACGTCCCACCACCATCACAACCCCTCCAACGTCCCACCACCATCACAACCCCTCCAACGTCCCACCACCATCACAACCCCTCCAACGTCCCACCACCATCACCACCCCTCCAACGTCCCACCACCATCACAACCCCTCCAACGTCCCACCACCATCACCACCCCTCCAACGTCCCACCACCATCACAACCTCTCCAACGTCCCACCACCATCACCACCTCTCCAACGTCCCACCACCATCACCACCCTCCAACGTCCCACCACCATCACAACCCCTCCAACGTCCCACCACCATCACCACCCCTCCAACGTCCCACCACCATCACCACCCTCCAACGTCCCACCACCATCACCACCCCTCCAACGTCCCACCACCATCACCACCCCTCCAACGTCCCACCACCATCACCACCCTCCAACGTCCCACCACCATCACCACCCCTCCAACGTCCCACCACCATCACCACCCTCCAACGTCCCACCACCATCACAACCCCTCCAACGTCCCACCACCATCACAACCTCTCCAACGTCCCACCACCATCACCACCTCTCCAACGTCCCACCACCATCACCACCCTCCAACGTCCCACCACCATCACAACCCTCCAACGTCCCACCACCATCACCACCCCTCCAACGTCCCACCACCATCACCACCCTCCAACGTCCCACCACCATCACCACCCCTCCAACGTCCCACCACCATCACCACCCCTCCAACGTCCCACCACCATCACCACCCCTCCAACGTCCCACCACCATCACCACCCTCCAACGTCCCACCACCATCACAACCCCTCCAACGTCCCACCACCATCACAACCCCTCCAACGTCCCACCACCATCACCACCCCTCCAACGTCCCACCACCATCACCACCCTCCAACGTCCCACCACCATCACCACCCCTCCAACGTCCCACCACCATCCCCACCCCTCCAACGTCCCACCACCATCACCACCCTCCAACGTCCCACCACCAACACCACCCTCCAACGTCCCACCACCATCACCACCCCTCCAACGTCCCACCACCAACACCACCCTCCAACGTCCCACCACCATCACCACCCCTCCAACGTCCCACCACCAACACCACCCTCCAACGTCCCACCACCATCACCACCCCTCCAACGTCCCACCACCATCACCACCCCTCCAACGTCCCACCACCATCACCACCCCTCCAACGTCCCACCACCATCACCACCCTCCAACGTCCCACCACCATCACAACCCTCCAACGTCCCACCACCATCACAACCCCTCCAACGTCCCACCACCATCACCACCCCTCCAACGTCCCACCACCATCACCACCCTCCAACGTCCCACCACCATCACCACCCTCCAACGTCCCACCACCATCACCACCCTCCAACGTCCCACCACCATCACCACCCTCCAACGTCCCACCACCATCACAACCCCTCCAACGTCCCACCACCATCACAACCCCTCCAACGTCCCACCACCATCACCACCCCTCCAACGTCCCACCACCATCACCACCCTCCAACGTCCCACCACCATCACCACCCCTCCAACGTCCCACCACCATCACCACCCCTCCAACGTCCCACCACCATCACAACCCCTCCAACGTCCCACCACCATCACCACCCCTCCAACGTCCCACCACCATCACCACCCTCCAACGTCCCACCACCATCACCACCCCTCCAACGTCCCACCACCATCACCACCCCTCCAACGTCCCACCACCATCACCACCCTCCAACGTCCCACCACCAACACCACCCTCCAACGTCCCACCACCATCACCACCCCTCCAACCCCCTTCCACTTTTCGAGAAACTCTCTCTGATTTTCTGCTCCTCGCTTTCACAAGGTTCTCGACATCACATGCAGGGCAAGCGCAAAAGGCCCAGGCTGGAAAAGACAAATTCTGCACAAATCATTGTTGATAAACCAAACAGAGGAAGGGGGCCACGATGCTCCATAAACGCTCCTGAAATATTAATGTCCCTCCTTGCACGAGGATTCTTGCGACATCAAAGGGAACGGGGTGGAATCAATGACATGATAAATAAACGACTAAGGCATAATTATGTTTGTTACAATGCAGTTCGTTACACCTGGAGACGCAGCTGCTGCATGCTGCATCGGGTGACACCGAGGGCTACATCAGAAAAGGGCAGTGGGGTTTACACCCCGGTGGTCCGCTTTATACCTACGCACTTGCAGATACATTCACGACTATCAATATTGAAACTCGGGTCCAAGGATGATGAAATAACTCGGACGCAGCGGAGGCTCAAGGTGTTTGAGATTTTTCCCTCGAACTTAAGATCATAAATATTTCTTTTTTAAACTTTTTTCCAAAACATCCTTTAAAGGAACATTCAGCCTGACATTATTCACCCAGATTCTCATTTTCCTTTTCGATAAACCTGAACCGGAAAATAAAAGAAGAAAGAAGTGAATGTGAAATCAATGGGTTTCAAAAGCCTATTTGTGACATCATTATCTTCAGAATAATATGTCAACAGATCATTCTTTAAAATACCATCAAAATATTACTGAGAACGTGCCAAGTCTGAACTGTGATCAGGTGGGCCAAGCAGTAGTGACCACCTGTTTCAGCTGGTACATGGGCCACGGTGCATTGTCTGGATTTAGGGAAAACGTAGGTGATTTATCACCGACACCCTTAAGAAATTCCAAATTCCTGCTCTGATTGACTGCTACGAAGACAAGGGCAAACCACCCAGCACTGGTCTTACCAAGAGACTGCTTCAGCAGCACAAAGCAACTCTTGGACGCAATATGCAAGGGAATGAAAGAACAGAAAAAGAGGAGACACGGGGATGAAGGGAAGAAATAAATCAACCTGCAGAGGATTAAGCTAGACAGGGTCAATGGGAGTACCAAAAGATTGTGGGTAAGGACGGGGGATGACATGAGATGGAAGTGCACTTCCTGATTGAAGGTCTGAATGTAATAGTGGGATAGAATAGCCTCATGTTGGACGTTCCACAGATGGGAGGAAAGAGAAACAAAGGATTTTGGGAGTTTAATCACTAGAAGGGGGTTACCGAAAGAATAGTAAGCCTGGTGTTGGCTTAGCGGCTAGGGTGGCTGGCTTAGGATCTTTGGGTCTTGAGTTTGAGCCCCCATCTGCCGTTAAAATAACACCAGGTAGGTTGACTCAGCCTGTCATCATTCCAAAATCAGCAAAATGAGTATCAGCTGTTTGGTAACAGGGGCACTGCCTCAGCAGCAGGGTCACACCCCCAACAACACGGTAGCTCCCTGGCAGCCAATATGCCATAACTGAAAGAATGCGTTCATCCTGCAGTTACTGTGAAGGATTGGAGAACTAAGGGAGGGCGACTGGAGGAGAGGAGGGAAAAAAGACAGATAGTGGGGCAACTTAGCAAACAATTGTGCATTTTGTGCGGAAAGCACCAAATTTGGCACACGAGTAGCCTATCATATTATGAACAGATTTGGATATTGCGCCATCTCAAATTTTTGATGGCAGTGGAAAATGGCTGCCACAGCCATCAGCGGCTGAATTTGAGATGGCCCAATATCCAAATCTGTTCATAATATGATAGGCTACTCGTGTGCCAAATTTGGTGCTTTCCGCACAAAATGCACAATTGTTATGCTATATTTAGCTAAGTTGCCCCACTAAGAGGCCATCGACCTGTCTGTGATGCAAGATCAACAGGTGTTGTGTTTTGGCCTCATCATGGGAGATGGCATTAATGCTGAGAGCTTTAGATTTCCCAGATGCCAAGAGAGACAGATGAGATGCTTGGAGTCCAGTCCATAAAGGAGAGCAGTTCTCCATTGAGCTACAGATAAATCCATCAAATGCTGTGAGTAGTTATGATTTTTTTTTTCCCCTTCACTACTTTTTCATTTCTGTATATCAGATGAAATTCCCTTTTCTGTTTAACTCTCCAACTGTTGTATTTGCATCTTATGGCTTTTCCTTTTCTCTAATTTATTTTTCACAATTCAACCCCCACCCCCCTTTTCGTTGTTCTTCTCTGCATATCTAACATGTCGATGACACTACCTCCGCAACACAACTCGCATTAACGTCAAAGTTATTTAGTTCCCATGCCTTATCGAGATCTACGCCGTTCTGTCTACATTGCTTGTTGTGATATGATGTTCTTGTCCTTAATATCGAACATGCAGAAGCATGTTTTGAGATGTACTCATTGATTCATCCAGAACTCAATGCAACCGCGCAGTCAGTAGAAATGATGAATGATTGGTAGAAAGGATGGAGAACTATTGAGATACTATTCAAACACAGAGAGGATTCGAAGAACCATTGCGCAATCAACGCATGAACTATCGGTATTCCCAGGGCCACTATATCTGCGGTGGTGAGAGATAAGCTTGTTTGTGGATTAATAAATGAGTGTCAAATCATTTAGAACATTGGGAATATCATTCTGCGGTTTACATTTACCTTCTGGAATGTGGATGAGAAGTGCTGTGTTATGAATGTAGTTGAAATGGCTGTTTGAATGTATTTGAAGAAAAGAGACTGACCAACAAAGTGGGTGAGGCAGCTGCCCAGGCAGGGGGTAGTACGGTGAAAGGTCATGACCTTGAGGTGGACGAGGAATTCCTAAAAGCAAAGTTACCATCGAATCATCAGCTCGTAACTTCATCCCCAAGTAATTATTCACATTCTAAGTGGCTACAGATATGTGCTGGCCATCGGTGAAGCAGCAACAGTGATGTCACAGGTCATCCGCTTAAGTCGTACCTGTCTTGGGATCAATGTCAGGTAAGTGCGGGGAAGCAGCTCCATGAGCAAAGTGTTCATTTCCATAAGCAAGTAATGGAGTCAGGGGGTGCATCGGATGTGAAGGCTGTACCACCGGGACCTTGTTTGACTGCAAGAGTTGCAAAGAGGGAGAAAACAGAGTCAGCTTGCAACGATAAACATGGATGTTTTGAGTCAGTGCAAAGAATGACAAACTCATCTACTTCTGCTTCTGAGAAACACACATCTCTGATTATCTCCTCTAGCATCAATGAGCCAACTCCAGATAATATACCAAGACCAGTGGCAAGCAATATCAAGCAGATGTTGATCATACAATATTCTATACACAGGTACTCAACGACCCCGGACCTACTCCAGCGAGACATAGTGCCAGCTGTACCAACCATTAACCAGATTAGGTCTGGCTTAGTTTGCTACCTGGGTAACACTGTACCATAAAGAGAAAGTGCTACACCGATAAGACCATGACAGTGCAGCAACCTTTCCGCCCACTAGATGGTATGGGATATCCAGTGACAAGGAAATGCATGGAGACTCGTGGCAAAAAGTCACTTTGGGCCCAAGTTAGACCCCACTTTCAGCATTCCCACATTGACACAGACAATTATTGTAAAAGAGCAAAAAATATACAAACAGTACGATAAACATGAATGTAAATTATGCACTTTGAAAACTGAAGGTAAAGAGGAGAGAATTGGCCTGTTGTATTTTACTTTATTCTAACCACCTCTCCTCTGGCCGAGCTCCCTCTGCTCTCTCAGCCATCAATACTCCACAGCAACTCCAGGATGCACACATTCTTCCAGCAACCCCATCCTGGTTAAACTCACAAAATTCAGGCCGAATGCTCACCTCACCTCAAGTCTTTCAGTTACTTTTCGTACAAGTTGAGCCACCTTTCAAATGCTGTGCTATCCCACTCCACCCTCAAAAACTTCAAGGAGGCCTTGCACCACTGTATCATGTCATCCATTATTCTTACCTACAATTTTTATCACCCCCATTTACCCTCATGCCTGGTGTTGGTTTAATGGTTATGGTGGTGGGCTTGGGATCTGAGGATCCTGAGTTCAAATCCCACTCAGCTGTTGAATTAATACCAGGTGGGGTTGACTCTGCCTGTCATCCTTCCGAGGTCGGCAAAATGAGTGTCAGCGAGTTCCTTTTACCCTGATTTGTGGGGGAAAATGAAGGATTATCCATGAAATGGATCATCAACTGGCATCATGTGCAATCTTTTTTTTAATCACAGGAAAATATTTAGCTACAGTTTAGAGGAACATGCACATAAGCACAAAATAAATTGCTAGTTATGGAAAATATATTTGAGAACATTATTCATCCCACCGTGCACAATCGAGTATCCATTGACGACACATTTCCTGATTTATAAAGAAAACGACCAAAAAAATTGCAGAATGTACCCAATTGAAGGTTTTACTCCTCCTGGCCTGATCTGGTATCTGTGGGTGGACATGCTGCGATCCGGTCCGCAGTCGAATTTTCCACCGTTGTATGTCTGTGGCTTCATAAGATGCCTTTCATTGCGCTTCAGCGGTTATGCTTTTGCACCGAGAGTCCTGATTACAGTGGATGTTTTGCTTTGACTGTTATATTTTATTGCAAGATGTCATGAAAATTGTCTTGACGGACACATTTGTAAGCTTAGCCCCTTCCTTGGGTGACTGATGAGCCGGACAGGCTCCCGATACGCACGCCCCTGGTGAAGCCTTTGGATCTGTGTTGCCCAAGCTGTTAAACAGGTGAAGTTTAGTGTTGTAGCCCCCCGTACTGTAGGCACCTGCCGAGTGATATGAACGTCATGTGACCATCCTATAATGTGATGTCATTCGTTTTGAAATATTTTCAATTATGCCGCCGATTGTACGAATATATCACAACAATGGGTCAAGATAAAAGGCGTATGAAAAAAACATTTGACTTTTTCATATAATCATCTCGACGAGGCAACAAGCTTCACCTGCATCACCAGGAAATACAATGTGACAGTTGATAACATTTGAAGTGCAAAAGGTTAAAATAAACACCTCTCCCCCCCCCCTTTTACTAACTGCTGCAGATTTTTGTGTTTCAGTAAATAAAATAAAATCAAACAAGAATACTCATCAGGATGTTTATCACTTCGTCTTGGAGCATATTGCCACAGAGTTTGGAATAAAAAATTCCATCGTGATAATGTCAACCAAATAGGACTACATTTGAGATTTCGTTTTTCCATTTTTATTATATTTTACTGCATTGAATGAGAAATCAGAGAGGATAGATATTAAAAAGAGTTAGAGAAAACAAAAGAAGATGATAAAACCGCATTATTTATTGCCGCATCTAAAAATACCCATATTGCAAACCAGACATCTAAATAATGCAAATACCCAGTTCCTGCAATAATTGTCGGGGAATTGGTGAAAACATTGAATAATGATTGTATAAATCTCGAGTGGTTGGGGAGCTGGCAGGATGGACTAGAGGTATCTCACCTCTAAGCTGTCTAACCTGGGTTTGAACCTTGGCTCGAACCTTGGCTCGACCTATTTACCGACTCAGCTCACCCCGGTGTTCCGCATACCAGGTGATGCATCAATGTGTGCGCTGTCTGTTGGTAGGATGTTAGGTTAGATGACCCGTCTACCAGCACTGGTCGTTGGTGGACATTAAATACACCATGCACGTCTTTCTCGAAGAGTAGGCGAGTTATCGCCAATGCTCTGGCCAAATTCATACCTGTCCTGACTGAGGACTCTCGGGAAGGCATTGGCAGCACTCTGTAAAAAGTCTGTTACATTGACGACGATGATGATGATGATGATGATGATGATGATGATGATGATGATGATGAAGAATAAGTTATTTCGCACATTCAATATATCCATGCGGAGAGGTATGAAGTGTATGGCAGAATCCTTAATTACTGAAACAAAAGTACATCGAAAAAATAACCAATGCTTGTATATCAGTATAAATAACGCACCTTGCATATTCATATGAAGTGAGGAAAGCTGACAATGGAAGAAATCAAGAGATATTTAGTGGGTAAAGGCTCATGTAGACCATTAAAATAAGGGCATTGAGGGCAGAGCTGAAAATTGATGGATGTGCTGCTTTTGGTGGAAAAATCGATGGGTGGCGGAAATGATCACAACCAGACATGGGATTGATCATGAGGTTGCGTTGGGTCACGACCTTGAATACGAGTGTGGAATTAGACGAATGCTCCAGAAGTAGGATTTGAAAAAAATATACAAAAACGTGGGCAAATGGTGACAACCAGACAGTTTTGAGTTGACAAGCTGCACAGCCATTCAAGTTTGCTCAAACGATGGACCGCGTCCTGAGATGTAGATATTGCAAGACTTGAGAAAATGAGACGATACTCGAAAATAACTTGGCCTTTCCTGCGATGAGGTCGCAGCAATATTTTTTTTTACCTCTTTCAACAATATCATCAACATGTTAGAAGAACCATCTCATAATTTCCCACCCTCCTCAACTACAATCCTTCTGCTGACTTCCATGACAACCTCCCTTTTTTAAACGTATATGGAGTTGCCTCACTGGGTCTATCCTGTTCTGATCTTATTTTCAATCTTTCAAGTTGGCAGCCCACCCACTATCCTTATTCCTGTCGATGGTCTCTTCTATACATTGACTCTGCCCCCCCCCTGCCGCCCCCTCTACTTACCCCTCTGCATTTCCCCGATGTCGTATGCTAGTGCCTTACCTAGTTACCTCATATTGTCAGTATGTCTTTAAAAAAAACGCAAGTCATTAATCTTTGGTCCATGAGCTTCAAACTCTGTAAAAAAAATAAAACTTTCAATTAATATGGTATCTGCTGGTACGTCTCTCGGCTACGATTGCTCACATTGACGAATGGTGAAGCGATTCCAAATGGAATTTTGTACATCTCACCAAAACGAGGTCTTGTGAATTGTTCCATCAATCAGTTGTTTTGGCAAGACCTTCATCACTTGGGTGCTGTTCGACACGCACGGCTATCGAGTGAGGTGACGTGGCAGACCGAGAGAGGAAATTGCTCATCCGAGTGGATTTTCACAGAAATCTTCATCTGCTCCGTTTGTGGAAGACATTCGGATGATACAATCCTTGAGGGACAAGGACTCCATGGAACGCATGCCATAGGAACAAAGGCGATTTCATTTTGAGTTTTATTTGGGTAAAATCGAGTAAATGAACAACATATCGACAGACAGTCCAGCTCACAAAGGGCATGTCAGTCTTAGAAACGTCGTTAAGGGGTCAATATCACCCCCGTTATACCCTATTGTTCTTTACCTCCTACGTCTCTCCAAGTTCTTGAAAAGAAGGAATCTTATTAAAAAAAAAAAGTTTGGATTTCTGACATCTCTAATTTTTCTTTCTTCGAGCCAACATGGTTTGGGGGTGAATCCGAGCTCAGATAGACCAACAGCCACAGCCAGGCGGAAATTCACCAATAATAACGAGAATCCAGTCAAAAAGGTGAAACACTCATGATTAATTGGTTACGAAACTTAATGCATAAAATTCCTCCGATATTATTACTTTTAGCAATCTTCATCACAACTTCAGCAAAAAAAATATATCAATAACTGAGTGGCCAAATTAAATAAAGTTAAAAAAAACAAACAAACCAACAAAAGGTCCGATTTTAAAATTGCTAGAAAGTTTTTTTTTTTAAGTAGACCTGTTCAATTATCTAATTCAGCCGCAAACCAGCCACAAGTGGATTTTATATAAATATAGCAACTTCACATGCATTATACTGAGAGTCTGATTTTGCAAGAACCTCGTGGCGGTAAACGATGCTCATTGCATTGGATATCATGAGATGATCCCGACCTTTCCCTGGAGGTTCACGGTAACCATACGTGTTGTTGAGCCGGCCTGTGTAATAAGCATGCCGACTCGAAAGGAGCTCGACTGAAGTGTCCCAGAATTTTTACCTCCGCTACAGAGGGTGGACGGAGGTGATGTCTTCACCCCTGTCTGTCTGTCTGTCTGTCTGTCTGTGAGCAGGATATCTCAAAAAGTTGTCGAGGGATGCGGACGAAACTTGGTGGACAGGTTGAGCGTGTGACAACGACTAACTGATTCAACCTTGGTGAAGATAAGGATCCGAATACTTTAACTTTTAAAAAAATCTTTAAGTGATTCTTCACCATTGGAGGGGGGATGGGGCCAAAAAAGATATTATATAACAAGATGTTTCAAAAAATTGTGGATGAGTTATAACAAAACTAGGGGGGGTGATTGGGTAGGTGAAAGGAACAAGCCAATTAAATTTTGCTTGAGGTCCGGATCCAGATCCGACCTATCAGTGGGATACAACAAGTAAACTGTTCAGCCTGGTGGAGGTGTGCGCTCTACCGAGTGCCCTTCTAGTAGCGAATGCTTTCCTGGCAAATGGGTTCAAACACTCACAACTCTGGTAGACTTTCACTTACAATGACTTTACAATGAAATTTTGTCGTTGGACGGACTTTTGAAGAGATGCCATGACACAGCTAACCAAAGTAAAATGATTGATGTTGTTTGCGGTGTGTTAGGGGGTAGGTGGGGGAGGAGGGGAGAGGGATGGGGAGGGAAGGGGTGAGATATTTGAAGCGAATAGAGTTATAATAATGACTGCAAGAAAAAGGACATTTACTCTTTGTATGTTTGACGTTATATCGATTCTAAATCCGAACATACATGAGTGCTATTGCGGAAAGTTTTCTTCTCGATGACCATTTAATAGTTTGCGTTGTAATTAACCTGTCATGACGGAGTAATAATTGTGAAACAAAAGGTAGATAAGCTTCAATTCGTTATTTTTCTGCCACACGTTTCACCGAATGGTCGAAGTTATTGAATCTGAACGTTTGGATTTACTGCATCAATAGAGGACGTGTTCAAATGTACAATCATAAGTGGGAGAAGATGGAGAAGTTAAAACTTTCATATTCCTAAGAGAACTTACAATTAACCCCAAATTGTCCTTGATGCACTTGTTGAATAGATGTATTTGCACTAACACCTGATGTTTCAGTCCCTATGAAAACAACGTGTATTCCAGGTGTACATTCGTGATGCGAAGTACGACTGCAGCAAATGTCTGAGCATGTGTTACGGTTGCATGGAAATAAAAGTTTATTATGACACTCATGACAAACAAACACTGTCTAACAGGAAGGTACGTTTGAACGCACTTAACTTTTAATTGTCTTTTCTTGGTTTCGTTCATGACCCAACTGAACTGTCGGATTGGTGTTTTGCGGGCAAGGCGTTGCATCACAAAGCGCACTGTCCCTCGGATGAACATTAAGCTGGTTGAGCCATCTGCTCGCATTAGTGGGTGATTGTTAAATATCTCATTGTATATTTTATGGAGTAGGCCAGTTATCGCCATGATCCGGAGGAAAGTACTGTCACTGTCACCTGGCCAACCGATTCGTAAAAGATGGGTCCTGAATTTTGCCCGGCCAACTCCACAAGAAGCTGGAAATAATTGGGGACGTTAAAGTATTAGTAGTAGTAGTAGTAGTAGTAGTAATGGTGGAAAGATGGTGTAAAGTTACACATACTCGTCTCTAAGCTGTCTAGCCTGCGCTCGAATCCTGACCAAGCTATAAACTGTCATCCCGGTGCTTCCCAGACAGGGCGATTCATCAACGTGTGTGTCGTCCCTCGGATGGACGTTAAAGTTGGCGTCGCATCTGCCAGCATAAGTTTGGTGGACGTTAAATATCGCCCCCCCCCCCCCCCGTGTCCTTTGCAAAAGATAGGTGAGCTCCCATTGGCACCATGAACAAATTCCAAAATCCTGTCCAAACCTACAGAGGACACTGCATCAGTGGCACAGCTACGCTCTGAGTCTGTGATGCTACCCCGCAGCCTTGGGCTGCATACAAATGAAGAAGAAGAACAAGAAATAATAGTAATAGGAGTAGGAGTAGACTAAACACTAATGGTGTGATAATATTGTAATGATCTAAGCCAAGAAAAAGCTGCTTGGGCCTTCAAACCGGGTGTCATAACCAAATCTTAGCAATCTTCCATAACCCCTATACATCACACATATCGGGGTAAGATAATTATGAGAGCTTTGATGGAAATAATAGGATAACTTTGAGAATTCTCATCCATGTCATACATTGGAACTGTAACAAAACCATCTGAAATGCTTTCTTGATTCCAAGGTGGTAGCTGTTACAGGGGGAGTGGGCGAGTTGGCATGCTGTCTCAAAGAAGACCGCAGTGGTCTGATGGCACGGCGTGTGGTGCATAAAAAAAGGTTGGAGTCTTGCATGAGATGGGCTGATCGCACGGCGTGTGGTGCGTAAAGTCTCTAAACCGTCTTTACGCTCTCTCCCTTCTTCAGGAGTCCCCGCACCGCTACGGCTTGTTACGGGACTCCTTAGACAGACAAGCTTTGAATCCTGGCTCCTTCGTCCCCTCAAAGCTGTCAAAAGTTTCACGGCAAGGCAAAACCAAAGTGTCACTAAAATGCGGTGGCGCGCCACCATATCCGAGCAATCCGACGGCTTGTCTCGTCGCTGCCCCATCGGGAGCATACCGGATGAACAATCCAGAGTCCCTCCTGCTGTTCATGCTACACTGGTCCTGCCATCAGCCCCCTTGAATCATCCAGCCTTTAATCATGAACCAATTTGTTAGACAAGGTATGTGATTCTGTCATTGTTCATGCGAACATTTTGATTGCAAATATCATGCCGACAGGATCACATCGGGGCTACTCGAGGCCCGGAGCTGCAGTCGGGGCTCAGACATTTTGGCACATCATGAATAGTCCTGGCAGATCTTTTGGAAGTGATGGCAGACTCTTGGCCCAGACCTGATACGCTTCAATACAGGATGGTCTTACTAGCAAGGACAATAGGAAACCTGAATGGATACATGTGACGTCACAATGAATTGCACTTTCACTTTTTCCTCATTATTATGTAAATCTCACGGAGCCGTTGCGAAATAGCAGGAGCAAGAGTAGGGTAAGTTTCAAGCCACTTCGAATGTCGTAAACGGATGGTCCTCGCGTGGCCGAATCAATATCCGACGACTTTCACAACTCGCTTGATCTGGCGAAGCGATTGCGGCACAGGTGCTTGCAATGGAAAAGCTGGGATCCGAAGGACGAGTGATCAGCCCTGGTGCAGAACACCGATGGTCATGGACTCCAAGTGCGAATGGGTCGCCACCGCGTGAGGATTTTAACAACTTATCCGTCGATAAATTTACGCGCAAACGGAAAAGTGCTGCCAGGTCGTCGTTACTCGTCCAGGAGCGCATGATTAATGCTGCATGAGGATGCAACAATTGAAGGGGAGGGTGGCGAGCGGGGAGAGGGACCTGCGGGTTATTAAATTGCATAACAAAGTATAAAAAAAAACGATGATAAGATTTTTTATAACTGGAAAGGCAGTTGTTTTATACTTTTATAAGCGGAATTATTACTGCATGACAGCTTATTTACAACCGTGAATTGGAATACATTGCTTTTACTGTGTGTCTGAAAATGGAAGCATTATTCGTTGTCGTTTATCTCGTCGTGTATGCAACAGGGTCTGCAGCCGTAGATAGAACAGGAGAAAAAAAAATACAGTTTTTAAACGAACACTGAATTGCATCTGGTTGCTCGAAATTATATTCTCAATGCCATATGTGCGGTGTTCTAATGGAGTGGCAGGTGGACAATGGAGCAGCAGTGAAACGTTTACCAGTCAACTAATTCTATCCGAAGTGGGATTTGGTAAACGGGTGAGAATTGGCTGTAAATAGTGTCCAAATTGCAGGGTGGCCTTCGATGCTGGTGCGTGTGAGGCGCAGGGAGATTACGTGCGCATGGGGTTAGTGGTGAACCTCCAATGACCATAGGGCTGAAAATTGGTGTCAA
This sequence comes from Eptatretus burgeri, assembly GCF_056783735.1. Lineage (NCBI taxonomy): Eukaryota > Metazoa > Chordata > Myxini > Myxiniformes > Myxinidae > Eptatretus > Eptatretus burgeri. The sequence goes on from NC_140965.1 coordinate 85,573,791, forward strand.
CGGCACACGTAGCCCTTTTGAGCCTCGCATTTCCCCTCTGGATGAGGAGAACGTCAAATCTTATTGCACAAATCTGCAGCGAGATTTAAAACGACACGTCGCTCCGCAGACGGCAAAGATAAAGTCAGGAATGAGGTGGGCAGAATTGTAAAAAGGTAACAATAATAATAATAATAATAATGAATAACACTAATTTCAACAGCATACCACGATAACGAATTGGTGCATTTTATAAAGCAGACTTGCACTCACATGCGACATGAACCGAAGTCCGATCGGTGTCTCGTTTACGCGATTTCCGAGCATTGAAGACTGTTCGCATCTTCAGGGAGCAAATTTCTTTCACTATATCATATTTTGTGATTGCTGATAATTGAAGGAAGCAAACGTTCATTGTGCTGATGAACATTGTAAATGATGTTATTTTACAACGAATCCTCAAATTTGTTGTGTATGATGTGGGGCATACAGACAGAAACACATGGCAACACAGTGGAAAGGTAGGGGGGGAGGTGGAGGAGGTTGGATAAAACAGCCTCAGGGCTGGACAGCCAGGAGAAAGATCCAAGTCACTAACATCAGAGTGACTATGCACGTGTTTAGCATTTTAGCCATAATCGTAGAGGGTTATGGACTGAACGAATTGGATGTTGCAAAATAAAATGATGAGAGCAAGAAAAACTGTTAAAGTTAAGAGAAATTGATCATTAGAAAGATCTGCAGCACAAAGATCTAAGGATATGCTGAAGGCTCCTCCCCAAATAAATAAATGAATTAATTCCAAAACTCTTTTGAGATTTCATGAAAACAAGTTCCGACATCAAGTTTCTAACTTAGTGCCCCATAGGAATTTCAAGATAGAAATCTGTATGGACAACTCTATGCACACAGAAACACTGACTTCAGATGATCCACGAACCAAAACATGACGATGCATGAATGAGCTATAATATGCTGCCGAAAATGCTCAAAATAAAGTGACAGATGTCCAACTATATATATATCATGTTATCGTTGTAATCACCAAATATTTTCAGAAGAGGAAATAAACAAGTTTAATACAAGTTGAGCAACATGGCGAGCAATGACCACACACAAACAAAAACAAACATATTCTGACTTTCTTCTGTGTCTCTCGGGACTGTCGAGGAATAAGCGACGCACTCTTTCTTCCAACAGGACCCAAGGGAGACCCCGAGATGCTCACCTTCCATCCCGGCCCCAGTAGCATGCCCCCGGCGGCTGGATGCAGGAAAAAAAATCCTCCGGCCAAGGCACCAGCTTTCCTGGCCAATTCCGGACAGGCCAGTGCACTCATGGCCTCGCAGTCAGGCAGAGCCGTGAGTAGTTTCTCCCCGGCCATGAACGCAGGTGCAGAGTCAGTGAGCGCACATCAGAAGATAAAGCACAGGCGAGGTTTCTCTCACTCTGGAGCTACTCCTTGGCCCAGACCCTCGATGCGTCTCCGGTCGTGGAGAGGCGACCGAGAGACAAGTTCTCCGGGATGGCTGCGTGCGTGCCGTACAAAGGGGTCGTGCCCGTTCTGCGTGACAGCTTTCACGAGCGGCAGCAGTGGAAGCAGGAGCAGCTGCAGAAACGGGAGCAACCAGATTCCCGGAGCTAAGCGAGTCTCACGACCTCGGTGTCCAATTTGCAAGCATCAGGCGAGACGGCTCTTAACAAACAAACATCTCACATCACCCGCGCCCCACAGATTCGACCCAAATAATCAAGTCCCGTTGTGGCAAGTTTCGAGGCTGAGAGGAAGCTACACTGGAGGTTTTTGGTCCATCAGAAGGTGGTATTCACGTCGTCACACTGCCATGCAAGAGCCGCCTGCAGTTTCCAGGCGTTTGCAGCTGGCACGTGCTTCCGCCCACAACCTCATGTGGTCCGATAAGAGAGTACCAAGAAAGTGTAGAATATGGTGTAGTACAAATGTTCCACGTCGGCTGGACGAAGCTAAGACAATGGAACGCTCGTCCCGAAGACGCTTACAAATGTCACTTCAGAACCTTTTGGCAAGAACTGCCATCACCATCCACATTTTGCTCAAAAGTCCTCCTCAAAGTTTCTAGACTGCGACAATCTACATAAAATATGATGATTGGTATTTTGAGGAACTCCTGTCAATTAAACACACACACACACACACACACACACACAAAAAAGAATTTTCCCAATTTCCAAAATGATCAC
>NC_140965.1:85580989-85615989 GCF_056783735.1 Eptatretus burgeri
AGCAAAACCTTATAAAAGACTTTGCACTGACTTTTTAATTCCCAAAAGCCATTTAAACAAGATATATTTCATAAACCTTTGCCCTTATTGAATGTAATATTTTCACATGCTCCTTTACCAAATCCTCAACAATAATCCAAACTACCTCTCCAAGTGCAAGGATCATATAGATTCTATCTCTATTTCCACCCATTCCTTGATGTATGATGCTTGAATTCAATGATCTGTAAGATAGCCAGAATAAATTAACAGATAGAACTTAAACAAGGACGTTATTGCTAGATTGATGGATTAGCTTCAATAATGTTGAGTGCGTTCCATTAATCCATGACAGATGAAAATCATTGAATTCCACCAAAAGAGGAGCAGCACATTCCATTTTAATGCAAATAAAATTCTCAGCGTCATTTTATGTGACCCTCAGCAAGAGGATCAGATTATTTTCCATTATTTGACTAGCTGTAACTTTTCAAAGAGAAAATTGACAATACGAATCAAACTCTCAGTGTTATCTTACCCTGTTGCTGCAGAGGTATCAAGATTAAAAGTGAGTAAGTTGGTCTTATTTCAAAGAACAGAAACCAAGGCTGAATTGTAACCCAAGGAGGAAGTAAAAGGTTGTGGAAAGATGTCAGGAGTGAGAGTGGTTAATTATGACTTGTTATCAAGGCACTGTTGAGTTGACTAATGGTGACATCTTGTAACCTTAGAGGTTGCCAAATGCAAGTATTGATTGCAAAGGTTTTAATAATTTCCTGATTTACAATTATTCAAAAATATTATTTTCACCTGATTATTATTTGGTACTTGTGAACACCTCCTAACCTTTTCAGGACCACAAGCATCTTGAAAGTAATTTTCAGATACAAGTCCAATTTTATTATGTTTAGCGATAATAATCATGAATATGAAGCTAATTTCCATGTATTTGAAGTATTTTTGTAGTTATTGCATGGGACACATATGTCCCATCACACAGACTGAAACTACACAAAAAATAATATCCAGACAAAAAATACCAGACATTGCTTAGACATTTAGGTGCTCTCACTCTCAAAAACCACTGCATAGATAAATACGGCAGCTGTTTTGTATTTTTAAGAAATCAATTGAAATTCAAGAGTACACATGATGAAAAAGACAAGTTTTCAAAATCAACCAAAAAAAAAAACAAAAAAAAATTATGGAAACTAATAAAAGTTCTTACTCAGTGTTAACTGCAATGTTTGCCAATGTGCAAACAAAAAGTAATCTAAAATTGCAAGGAAAATATTGGAGATACACCACTTTAACGTATAGGGACATATATGTCCCTTGGTCCTGAAAGTGATAATTATGTAATTGCCTGTTTTCATCATTGATCAAATCGTGAATAGGCCTTTTACAAGTAAGTAAAATTTTCATCATGATTGCATTATCAACAGTTTCAGGAGTAAGCTTATCAAATAAAAATGTTTGCATTTCATCTTGTGAGAGTTTGTATCTAATAATCTAAACCATTTTCACAAATGGCGGCAGTGTTGTTGAAAAAACTTCAGAATCAGATTGATGGAAAAAGAAATTGGCATATTCAAACATTGGTGACTTGAAGTTGCTAGTATAGTGTCAGCAGAGCAATGGAAATTTAACTTCTCATTTGTGAAGATTACCCATATTTCATATTTTCATAAAGTTCAGCTGATCCATTCCTGATAGCCAGAAATATTGTTGGAAAATGTAGCTTTCCCATAAAATAGGGGGGGGGGGGAACTGCAAGCCTCACATTGTTCAAATCAATAGCAGCTGCCATAAAGTCCCTTCTGGAGTATTTAATAAGGACCTGTGCTGATATTACAGAAATGGACTGATGAGCAAAAACTTTAAATAATTACATGCACACAATTATTTTCCCTATGCCATGAAGCGCATAAGGCTACTGAAACAGTTGCATTGGCTGGGAGACAAAATCATGGATGGGTCGCCACTCCGACGCAGGATATGTGCCTGGATCACTTTTCCCAGCAAGCTGGTACTCATTTTGCCGACGTTGGAAGGAACAGAGGTTGACTCAACCAACCTGGTATTATTTTGACATAGCTGAGGCTTGATATCGGGACCTTAAGACCCTCTAGTCAGGATAAAGCCCAAAGGGCATCAATATTTTGGCATAACAAAGGGTTTCTTTTGTTTTTTTTTGGTATACACTGTCGATGCTCGTATGAGAGCTAACACACAGGACGTACAACAAGGGGAGCAGGAGACAAGAGAGGCGGAAAAGGGAAGGAGAAAACATTGTGGAGGAGAAACATGAGGAGATCTGTGGAGGGGAGAGGGATGGGGTGGGATACACAGGGAAAACAAGATTATGTTGATTTTTAAGGCTTGAACTGAAAATGATCGACACATATATATATATATATATATATATATATATATATATATATATATATATATATATATATATATGTATATATATATATATATAACGCTCATTTTTCTGACATCTGATGGATGACCAGCAGAGTCAATCCCACCTGGTATTAATTCAACAGCCAAGGAGGATATGAACTCAGGATCTGGGGATCCCAAGCCCACCACCCTCACCATTAAGCCGACAGCAGATATATATATATATATATATATATATATATATATATATATATATATATATATATATATATATATATATATATATATATATATTGTTGTTGAGGGCCGAGGGTCAGGGTGAGAAGACCACAAGGGGAAGCTATTTCGGGTTCCCACCAGACTCCACGGAATCGCAGGCCATCGCAAATGGATAATTCAGTGACACGGTGGGTCGCTAACCGACCGTGAACGCCAATAACTCAACCATGTGCCTTAGGGTCCTCTGTCTTCAGTCAATCCGGTTACCTAAAAAGAATCACGTGATCAAATTACCGGGGAAGACGCCTTGTCCGAACCGGATCACTTTACAGGATCAGATGCAGCCGAGCGACACTGCCAAGGACATACCGGCTAAAAGGAACAGATCGTTGGGAATAAAGTCCCGGTTAAGCCAGGATACGGACCATGCAGAATCAATGAAAGAAAAGACAAAACGAGCTGGAAACATTTCTGCAAATAATTGATTCCAGGCAGGCGGGGAAAGATATGTGGCACAATTAATCGTTTATTGTTGTGTGTAAATAGAGATAGAAAGAAAAGTGTGGTGCAACAATAAAACAAGCAACTTACAAAAGCAGACACAGAGCAGAGTCATCCCGATATAATTTCTTCTGTAATCTTAACTTAAGCGGCGAGGACAGGCACCATGACAAACACACACACACACAACCCGATCAAGACGAGTTAATGAGAAGAAAAAGGAGAGGAGATGAGGCTAACGGTCTCGCAATGCCTTGCACGATTGACCGACTGCGCCACCCAGTACGTTTTGGGGGATGCTCCACTGGACAATCCCTCCTTGACAGTTCGCTTGTCGTCTCCTGATTAATGGCGCGTTGTGCAGCTAAGCATCTGCGCTGATCCAGAGAAGGGGCGTGACCGTCAGGCGTGAGGGAGGGACTTTGGGTGGAGCCAGCAGCGAGTGGGTGGAGGAGGCAGAGTTGAGAGCGAGTGGGCGGAGTGGCAAACAGGATCAGTGGGTGGGTGGAGTCAGTGATGAGGCGGCGAAGAAGGACGGAGTCAGTGATGAGGCAGCGAAGAAGGACGGAGTCAGCAGCGAGTCGGTGAAGAAGGCAGAGTCGAGAGAAGATCAGGACGAGCAGGAACCAGCAGGAGCAAGCAGACAGGAATGCAGACGGCCCCGCGACCCGTCCTTTTATAGACTCTGTGGTGTGGGGCGGGGGCGACGACCCAAAGCGATGTGTCATTACCCGAATTGGGTGCTCTAATTGGGCCCCAGCCACCGCACGGCCCGGCCGCCATGACCGGAAGCGGCCCCACTGTACATCCGGCTAGCCATACTTGAGCTGCAGAATTGTCTCGCTCCAAACCCCGTGATATGAATCGCTTTGCACCGAACTCCCGGGCTGTGCCCTGGTGACCGGCCGAGGGTCACGTCGGCCCTGCATGCTCAGCTGGGCACCCCCGGCGACCCACGGTTAATGTTGGTCAATGTGCTTGCTTTGTCCGTACGCCATGCGGCCCGAGCGATCCGGGCCATACAGCACGCCTCCGCTTGGCAGCAGCCTCGCAGGGCGGAGGGGCGAGAGGTTGTCTGCCATCCGTGGAAGACACCCGTGGCCGTGGTGGTGAGTGAAGACCGACAGTAAGATGTTATTGTATACCCATGCGCAGACCCAAATGACGAGATGCATTGTGCACGCCCTGTACAGTGTGCGCGGATCCGCCACTATACATGCGGTTATTTATGACAAGCTGCGCCCGTGTCTGCCATCGTGCTTGCAGACCATACTCTGTACAGAGCGTTGGTGCTGCCGAAGCAGTATCCTTGGCTATTGGGCACATTCCTGGACAAGTCGCCACTCTGACGCAGGATACTTGAATGACTCGCTCATCTCCAGCAAACTGGTACTCATTTCCTTGACCGAAGAAGGATGGCAGGCTGGGTCAACCCCCTGGTGAATTAATTCAACGGGCAACGAGGCTTGAACTCAGGACCACTCTTTTATCTGTGTGGTGCCCATTGCTTCGTTCCCGAAGGCCTGTTGAATCTTGCCGATCGTTTCCACTTGGGAATCGCCAAGCTTGACACAAAATTTGATGCAGTAGCGTTGTTCAAGTTTTTCTGTCATTTTGTCAAAAACGAAAATCCGACGGCGCTCACTTACACTTCCTCACTCATCGGTGGTCTATCGGCGACTGACAGTTTCTGCAGGAGGGAAAATATTCACGCATACGGATTAGGATTGCCTACATACGTGCACCAAACCACGCCTCCCAAGCTTCATTTGTTTACGCACAAAAAATTAAGGTTGGATACTTTTTGAACACACCTCGTGTATATATATATATATATATATATATATATATATATATATATATATATATATATATATATATATATATATATATATATATATATATATATATATATATATATACATATGAGCATATAGCCCATTTCCACCAGGCTGTTGTAAGGGAATTTGTTCCAAATGGAGTGAGGAATATTGAGGGAGTTTTCTCGGAATGTCCTTCAACAGCATACATCAGGGACCCATGGAAATTCCACGTAATGTAAAATGTTATTTTTTTTTACTTCTGCTAGATGTGCGAACCAGCGACTATGAGCCTATACAGCACCCGTGTGTGCAACCTATGCATAAAAATCGACAGAATTAAAAATTGTGCGAATATTGATATTTGTAGACCTTCACAAACACTGTCCAGACACAACACTTCTTAAATGAGGTATCATTCAGCAATGTACGCGCTGTGGTTACGACGTTTCCCCTGTTCAGACACGATTGACTGACTGCACCACCCAAAAAACAATATATATATATATATATATATATATATATATATATATATATATATATATATATATATATATATATATATATATATATATATATATATATATATATACATATATATAGTATTGTGTTGCACCTCCTCGCCCAATAGAGCAGTGAGGCACGTTCAAGTCCCATAACAGCAGAAGCTGCACTATCTGTGAGCAGTATTGTCTGCCTGCCACCTGAACACATTACCTCTGCCTCACTGCCCGACCAACCAGGCGGTGGGGTTGTGGTCTGGCATAACATTACTCCAAATAAGACCCTTCTGACCTGATAAATACATCATGGCATTAAACGCCATGACCGCATGTGCAAGACTCCTCTCAAACCCAAGTCCACAAGCCCCTCGCCCATCTTTGTCCTTTTTTACCACCCCCCCCCCCCCCCGTCAACATTTTTTACCTCCCACTTCAAATTTCTATCCTCCATTCTCAATTTCTTTTTTAAATACTGAACCCCAGTTGCCTGAAGTTGCTAACATGCTTCTTTACTACTTGAAGTCACCAGCCAACTGGGTTGCATGGTCACAAGTAAACTATTATATGATATGTCGTCCTGACGAGCTCTTAACAAGGGCAGAACTATGGTTGACGACTCCAATATCCTTTACTTGTGATCTTTAAATCCTCGTTCTTCAAAATAGACTCGAGTGTTTGCTGCTGAAGTTATCAAGACAGGAAGCGAAGCAGTACGCATGTACTCATGGCGTTTTATGGCGTGATGCATTTATAGGGTCAGAAGGGCCTCATTTGGGTTATTGTTATATTATTTGGATTATTGTTGTCGGCTAATAAATGATATATATATATATATATATATATATATATATATATATATATATATATATATATATATATATATATATATATATATATATATATATATATATATATATATATATGTCACACGTACTTGACAAGAATCAGGATTTCTGCATCTTCTCGAGCACGTTTGAGGTTTTGCCAAGTCAAAAAAGAAAACCCAATCGCATAAAAATGCTCAAAAAAACCTAATGTGTCATTTCACAAACAAGAAGTCAAAAATGGTAACCAAAAGGTTTTTTTCCCCCTTCTCAAAAGGTTTCAAAGCCAAAAATATAACTTCTCTTCTGATGCCATCAGGAAATTCACCCACAGCTGGTAGAAATGTGTGACACTGCCTGGAAACTGGACGAATGTTCATGGGTGCCAAGTTTCACTGGCATGGGACCATTCCTTCATGTCTTTGGTTGAAAACTTTTTGACTCCTCTTCCATATGTTATTATTTCACTTACAGTGAGTGCCTCTAGATATTTTATTCATATCCAGTGCAGTACTTTCATTTTCCTATCTTCTACCATCTTTGAACATTCCATTCCAATTCCCACTCAGGTTTAGTCTTCCAATCAAAGGAACCTTTCGAGGCACCTGTCTTGTGCTGATGCACCACTGATTGCTATTTGGTACCCAGATGCGAGTGTGCAAATTTATGAAAGATTTAAACTCGCTCCAACCTTGCTCATGCACAATGCACGCAAGCTTGGGATAGAAAACGTTGTTAGAAATGAAAAATATACAGAGCTTTAGTGGAGGGGAAGGGGACTGGGAGGGTGTGAAGGAGCCCGAAAGTGTTTAAGCAGATTCACGGGGGGATGGGAGGGACGCGACCCCCCACAGGTCACGGTTTTCACTCCGGATTAGCACAGCGCGCGGGGAGTACAGCAGGGCGAGGGGGCACATCACGAGGCACGTGCACCTCGCTCCCACACCGACTACCCATGCCGACCTCCTCATTGCTGCAGCTCCCACGCCACATCCCTCCATCACCCCTTCTGCACCAGATAGCTCACTAACTACCCTCCCTGGGCAGGAAATTGACTTTGAAGCTTATTAATTTGATATAAGGAGCGAGAAATTAAACACAATGATGTGCTCTAGCTGTGAGTGCTTCTCCACGGTAAGGCGAGATGTGGATGTCACGCTGACTTTGCCTGCAGGTTTCGTGAACTAAAAGAGTGTTCTGATCAGGCAGGTACTTAGTATAACCAATAATGGACACTGCGTAACGCCTACTAGCATATCGTACTTGAATCAAGTCGCACGTCAAGAAACGTTCAATGGATGAACTTTTAAATCCTCCAGCTGAAGTAGCTCGTCTGCATCATTTTGATCACATTTAATCATCGCCAACGGTGACGTCACAATCAATTGTGGCACCTTGCAATGTGCACCGCACAGTGGAAATTGTGATGCGTGTCGGCGTTTCCTCGTCTGACTTAATACCTCACATGATATAATCAGGTGTAACCGATCCACCACCTCAAAAGAATAACAAAGAAACTTCTGCAGAATGGGAACTTTCAACCTTGAATTCCAAGTCACTATCGTTTTGTCATTGGAGCCCAAAAGTCATCGAGTCGATTTGTTGGAGTAGTTATGTGGGTACAGTGGTGGTGTAATGGCGAGGATGGTTGTGGGTTCAAATCCAGCTCAAGGCAGCAGCCTTAAGGATTTGGATTCTAATATTCACGCAGGCAAGCTGGTGTCAAAATAATTGCCACGTCACGATTGGATTGTAAGTGAAAGCCCAGCTAGTTCATTAATGATCTTCAGGGTGACATAATCTACCTGCTTGACATGGTCTGATCTACGCATTACGCTCTTGACAACTAATCTTTACATAGACGAGAGTTGGTCTGCCTCGGCCGAAAGATGAGGACAAACAATTTTGTCAATCGAATGTTGAGAGAGGTATGTTAACTGCCGTGGGAAGGAAGGTGAAGCGAACTTTGATGGATCACATTGAGAGTAGTTGTTGGAGGAGGGGTTAAAGACAATTTTTTCGTTTTCCTCGTAAAACTTGCTACGGAAAGTCTACGGTGGGACAAAAGGACAAATTGTAGAAATAGAAGTTGGCATGCAGTAGATAGGAAAAAAAAATACATCTAGAAAACAAGTACATACAGAGGAATTAAAAAAAACAAAAGCAGAATTAGAAAGAATTAAGAAAGAAAATACAAGGTCTACAAAGATAAATCCCTTTTAGAGCCCCTGCTCATCATTAACATAATAAGTGGATTAACCACTCACAAGGAAAGTTTAATCCAGACTGGAGGAAAACCTCAAGCAAAATGAACCATCAATCCAGGGAGAGTTGTCCACAGAAAATCTCCACGGGGAAGGTAATTGAACCGCGAACAAATGCTTTGTAAACAAAAGAACAGCTTCATAAGGTAGAAGAAGACTGACTCGAGATTACAATCCAGTTAGGATTCATCACAGAGTGAAGAGGGAGGGGGATGTAGACTCTTCAACCTGACTGACGAATATGTCCCAAGTGTAGGATCGTTCATCGAATTGATCACGATCCTTGGTCAAAGAATCATGGCCAGTATTATATGGATTGTGATTTTGAAGGAGACGCAAGTAGGAGTTAAATTAATGAAACAAGTCGTGTGATGGATTGTAGAAAGCGCAAATTTACAATTACCTGCCCTGAAAACTATCATGGGATGGGAGAACGCGGAGGACTTTCATGAACTCTCCCCAATAAAATAGGTTTACCGAGAACGGCACTGAGTAGAGCACGTACCTCCGCCAGGTTGAAGGTTTACGTTTTGTATCCCACTGATATGCTGGAACCGCATTCGGATCTTCACCAAAATCAAACCAATTAGTCCTTTTCCCACACTTAAACATAACGTGTCCACCAAGTTTCATTTGAATCTATCCACAACATTTTTGAGACATCATGCAATGTGGTTTATGGCCTCATCTTTCAATGGTGAAGAATCACTTTAGAAATTAAAAATAAATAAAAAAACTCATATCCGGATCTGGATTTGGATCTTCGACAAAATCGAAACAATTCTTCTCTGTCACACATACGACCTGTACACCAAGTTCCATCCGAATCCGTCAATAACTTTCTCAGATATCCTGCTCACAAACAACCAGAGTTAATGGTGAAAGTTCTCTTTTCAAAGCAATCGACAGCACTTGCGACATGAAAAGGACTTTAAATGCTGGGACCTGTTAAATCAGGTAAAAGAGAATTATGACTTAATGTACCACTCAAAGGACATGCTGGGACCGAAAAAGGACTTTACAGAAACCACTTGAAGGAAATTCGACAAAATGCTGATGAATGTTACAAAAATAATTTATCGTGTCACTTGTGTCTAAGATGATGCAACATTTCCATTTGATATTGCATGTTGCGTTGTCAGTGAAAGAGCCCTCTGGTATGGATATTCAGGATAATGAACCTATAACAAGTACCGAGGAGGTTATTATGGAACTGGAGGCACATCTCGCTCCAATCTTCCTGCCAAGGAATCTTGATCCCCCCCCTCCCCCGTTCCTCTTGAAGCCAAAGAACAAACCAACTCGGTACAGTAAGTTATATATGCGATTCCAAACTGGGATCCCAGCATTATGAACTACGTGTTCGGATGAAAATGCCAAACAGAGCAACTGTTCAAAATGGAGGGGGCATTCATTGGACACGGAGGAAAAAGGAAGGTTGAAGAAGGTAGTGTGCAAGGCGTAACATATCTGATTAAGTGAGTGTGTAAAATGAGACCACATACTCAAATTGTACCTTCTGGATCAAAGTACTATTGTTTGAATATGGATTGCTGACTAATGCAAGCACAGCATAGACTTACACCTCTGCACCAAGCACGATGCCAGTGGTAAGACTCCTTACACAAATATGGCAAACAATGTAAACATACCTTACACTATTAACCACGTATGTGTCGGTTTGAGCAAAACCGTCAGTCCTCCAGAGATGCCACAACAAACAGCAGCTCGTTGTCAATAATGTCAGGTGGAAACTCGTTGGGTGGCCGTCTCAATGCAATTGAACTTAAATGATTCTTTATATAAAAAAAAAAAAATTAGGTTTTCCTGATTTAAGGGGTCAATTTATTTGATCAACAAGTGATTATATCAAACGAAGCAGGGCACAAAGGAAAGAATGGTTAAACTAGTTGAGTAACGAGTTCTGTTGAGCTTCTTTGCCGAACGACTGTTGATGATACCTACTAAGGCTTTAGAAAGTTGTGCAAAGTGGAAACAATAGGCAAGGAGCCAACAGAGCCACACCCCTTAGGCTCTCGTGGTCACCGTGTTCGAGTAGCGGTCGCCGTACGCACGCAGATGCAACAGCTCAATCGAAGGTGCTTTCATGAGCACGGGAGCAGAGCAAATGAGGATCAGAGCCCGGCCTGGGAAAAGGCCAAGCTGGTTTGAGAGGCACCCGAGAGAGAGTCTTTCTCCCAGGCAGGGCAAGGCTAATCTCCGAAGCAGTGTGCGCAAAAGCCATGGTGCAGCCTGATCGCCGCCCGGGGATTAGAGCGTATTGTGACGCACAAATGTCGGGAGAGCTCCCACAGGCCACGTCTCGATGCGGGATGCTGGCACTGCTATTAGTGGGGGAAGGGGGAGGGTAATGATGTGCATGCGAGCTGGGGTCTGCAACCTCCCACAGCCAGCGATGCTCCGGGCCCATGAAGCGGAAATCTTCAACAGTGTTTCTGACCCAAACTTCTCAACGGACGCACGATTTCAAGTGAGGCATCTTATGCCAACAATTCAGACAACACTTTCAATGATGTCGAGTGACAACAGATAATCATAGTGACCTAACAGGTGTTTTGTTTGGTTTTCAACCGAAGGCTTTCATTACCTTTCTAATCTCCGAAAAGACACTTTCCTCAGCGATCGAATGAGAAAATTCACCAACATTTTAAGCACAACCAATCAGGTCCCTTTATATGAGGAGAAATCCGAGACATCGCTCACCATCTAGATTTGCTACAGATGGGGGGAAAAAAAAAGACCTGCTGTAAATGCAGTGCTTTGTTTCCTACGATTGAAGTTCCACAAACAAATGACCATCGCTCGTTGTTGTGCACAAAGTTTCCCAGGCACGGACTCCTTGACAGGAGATAAAGGAATTTTGTTCCATGCAGTTTGTGTGGGTACGCATCGACGTTTTGCCAAACTTGAGGGTCTCGCACTTCATTCGTACAGAAACCGACAATAGCCTCACGGTGTCGTAAAACTCAAGAACGTGTCTCAAACGTGCTTCTCCGCTTTGTCAGATTATTGGGATGGTAGGTTTCGAAATGAGTCATTTGATTCGAAGTTACATTAAGAAAAGATTCTATTTCATTGAGAGGTCGAGGCTCATGGAAGAGCGAGACAAGAGGGTGGGAGGCAAATGCACAGACAATGGTGCAGAGAGGAACGGGTAGACGAGGAGCACATATGTACTGGCAAAGCACAGACGGCCAAGCAGGATAAAAGGAGCTGTAGAGAGACAGTGAGCACAATGGAGCAAAAAGAGCTAGACAGATGGGAGAGGCTTCCACTGGGCATTCTGTGGAACACTACCCAAAGTGGGGGGGGGGGCAGATGGATTCAATAATAAATGGCACATACAACTAGATATGACGGCTAACAAGCATGCCTCCGGCCGACAGTCGACACAATGTATAGGTGGATAGAGGGGGAACGGTCGATTGCATTGAACAGCGAAGATGGTGCGTAAGTGGAATGCGTGCGTGACAGTTCGTTTTCTTGGTGGCACCAAAAGGACCGTCAGGGTCCCCTCCAATCTGTCCTGCACTTTCTCACAATCGGTCCTCCATTGTGTTACATATGGTTTCAGTGATATTCCGCAGGGAGTCAGAGTCGATACCGAAACTGCGTAAAGGGTTTGATACCCATCCATTAAAATGCCTTTGTTTGAATGGATGATCAGGATAACCCAAGAGGCCTTCAATGCAATGTGCGCACCCTGTGAGTGTGGTGCGACTGAAGGAATTCTCGATGTTAAGTGGAGGGCACCACCACGGGCATCCCGATCCAACACCGGAGCTCTCAGCACCACTTGTAGGTGGTGACGCAGCGTTAAAATACACATCGAGTCACTCAGACCTGGAGCCAGCTTGCCCAACACTTGATGCCATTAAGGATTTGTAAGCAAACACTTGACCATTGTATACTTGAGGGGAAAATTTAAAAAAGAACAAAAAAAGTGTGACAATCACAGTCGTGATATTAAAAAGAAAGCGGATTAAGAATAACAGCATGATCTTTAAAAGAGCACCAAAAACGTTTTCCCATTCACTATGTAATCGGTCATATCATCAACGCGGTGCCGGTTGTGCAATCATGGACAACCATCAAAAATATGTCGCTGCGTTTTAAATTCGATCGTCTCACAATGAAACATTCATGAACAGGCCAAACCAAACAAGCACCAATTAATCCTGTGTCACCATTTAAAATAGTTATCAACTTCTTGTTTCACAGGAAATAACCTTTCCTTTTTTGATTATATGGGTTTTGCAACACTGACGGTTAGTGTGACACCATCCCAAGTTTCCTTGGGGTATTTTCCGTTCGTTCACGTGCATATTGGACTCGGATCTTATGGGTCCGGATCGTAGGCAAGCACCATTTTCTAAGGGTTGTGTCATTGATGCAAACCCAGGTCCTGGCAGCAATTTGGAGGTTGTTCAAGGTGTTCACAATAACTTTCCTACTATTCCTTGAAAAACTTTGTGGCATCTTAAAATCTGCCAGCTAACGCTAGCAGATGGGGCACCCGGCTTATCCTCCATGCGAGGGGTGGCATAATCATTGATGCAACACCCTGCGTGCGAAGCACCAGACGGTTTATAGTCGGGCCGAGTATAAAAGCCAAACGAGATGGCTCAAAGGTAAGTCATGTGCTACATCTAGTCATCCGGTTTGAGAGTTAACCACAGAGTGTTGACTGACACGACATGGAAACCCGTCAAGGCAGGCCAGGCCGATTGCCTCATTCACATTAAGACCATTGTGGAGTCAACTTGGTTTTCTTTATTGACAATCTGACTTCAACATTCTCTGAAGATTACATCAGTTTCCAGAAACTTAGAATTCAAATCCTAATACCAGGTGTCTTCAGTGGGATTACAATCTGAAAACATGTCCAATCTCATTCACCACTCGGCCACCGGACTCCTGACATTATCTTTTTGAGCCCCCCGATTGACGTCAGCCCATTTGGGGGCATATATATTTGGGGGTGTTATCTGTTCGCCCCGTCTGGAGCGTCTACTTCAGAATGACTGGACTTATTTATTTCACATTTGGCACATGTATGCAATAACATCTGGGCATGAGGAAAGTCAAATGAATTTGGGATCGGATCCAAAATGTGTGGGACACACGATATTCCGAATTTTGCAATTGTAAAAAAACAAAATTCCGTGAAAACAACAAAGGATTGTACATGCTTACGTATTCATTATTTATTTCTAACTTTACCATTTCCACAACCAACACACAATATTGAAATATTAATTTATTTACTAGTGGGCAACTACTCTGCTGCATCCCATGTACAGACATACCAAATATAAAGCTTTATATATTTGATGAAGTGTATTATTCTTGCATAATAGTGAAATAACTCAACGGAATTAAAAAAAAATAAGAATTATAACGAGTTGTTTGTTTAAAAGTTTACAACTACAGCAATTTTTCATGTAAATACAGCAAAAGTTATAAAATTAGAGGCAGAAGAGGCTTGTGTTAGCATTGTCTCAGTGTCTCAGTGTCAGCCCCATTGTCTTGGATCACGTGACCCGCAGTGAGCAGACTGAGGCTGCACTGGCTGACATTTATGTAAGGATATTTTCGTTTTCAGAAATTTTCCAATGGTTTTGTGATTTTTTCCTGGGATATTGGCTTCGAGTTACATCAGTTTGCGAATTTTCAGCTTTCTACGCCATCTAGAAGGTGGTAAACATTTATATCAGTGAATGAGTCAGTGAGTGAGTGAGTCAGTGCTTAGAAAGACCTTTAGTATATTAGATACACACATTACCATCTCGACTGCAGATATGACTTGAATTATATATATATATATATATATATATATATATATATATATATATATATATATATATATATATATATATATATATATATATATATATATATATATATATCTTATGACCTGCACTGCCAACACAAACTTTGTTTTATATATTTATATATACTTCACCATCTCCACAACCGACATAACACCTTGAATTATTTATTTATCAGTATACACTTTACCATCTCCACTACCAACATGCAACTTTGAATTATTGACTTGTTCATCGACACTTTACCACCACCGCGCCCAACATACCACCTTCATTATTTATTTATTTCTTCATATAATAAAAAGTTTGCCACCTCCACTACCCACATAATAATGTAATTATTTCAATGTAAAATCTTCACGTCCCATATTCAAGGTGTGGTTGGGGGCCGTGTCCTCGATGAGGACCTGCATTCTTTTTTTTAATCATATTCGTGCGGTGCAGTCCATTGTATACTCACTCATGAATTCAATTTAAAACTAATCAAATACGTTTCTACCTTGTTCATCATAATTTAATGATGGACAGTACTTAGTCGTTAGTACTTTCAGGATCCCATCATCTATCGATCCACACACATCTCACTTACATAATGTGTGTTTTCCTAACTTTAATGTTTTTTGGCCTTACTCTCTCATACCTCATTTACCTTGCACTTTGTGCATGGTCGAGATGGTCAAAAAGTCTACTCTTGTGAAAGATATCATGGGACCTTGTGATAACATACATAACAGATGAAACATGCAGCTCAAAATACATTCCTTATGATGTCATGCTCTGTGATGCAGCACACCTTGCAGCCACCACTTTGAAGAGTAGTTTTGAGTCCACATTTAAATTAAATTGGAATTAAACATCATAGAAATAAGCATTCCAGCAACTGAGTTCGCCAGCCACCTATGAGATCATTAACGGGTTATTTACACAATTGTACTAAAAGTTATAAAACTGAATGTTATTGAGGACACCTAATAAACCTTGGTGTGTGATGGTTTAATAAATTGGAGGGCCTTTCAGTGCCATAATCACATCCTGGACTTTATCATCTGTTACCAGTAAGTTTTGGCTGCTTGCAGGTGGGATTTCTCACCATTCCTCAAATAGTGCATCATTTTTTGGTCATTGTTCCCTCCACCACTGAAGGTGGATGGAGCTTATGTTTTCACCCCTGCATGTCTGTCTGTGAGCAGGATATCTCAAAAAGATATAGACTGATTCAGACAAAACTTGGTGGATGAGTTGGGTAGGTGACAACATCAAGCTGATTAGATTTTAGTTAAGGTCCAAATGAAGATCAGGCCTATCATTGGGGTAAAAAACGTAAACTGTTCCTCCTGGTGGAGATATGTGCTCTACCGAATGCCAAGTTAAGCTTGTAACTCACATCACAACACATCTGATAGATGCCACCATCAGACTTGAACAATATATGCCTGGGCTTGTCACTACCATAAAACATGTTTTCATTTTTTCAGGCCCCAAGATACCTATTAATTGGACCATAACAGTTTCATTGGTTGGTGATGTATTCGGCGCTTCTGAAAGGTATATTGTGCACAGCTTCTCCTCTTTGGTATTTCATGGAATGAAAGAGTCAACAACCTGTACTGGCACTTGCCTGACATCACAATGGCTCACAAAATTTTTTTCATCACATCATGGAGATTAATATGGTGAACATTGCATCTGTTCCATTTAACAATGGATTCCAGGGTTCTCTTCACTCATGAGGTGATTTTTCAAGGCTCATGCTTGGTGTTGCCCATAGCTTTCCTCTTCATGACGACGTTTCACATGCTCGATGTAGGGATCGCTGTCATGGTTGGAAACGCTGAGTGAGGTGCCCATTCTCTCAACCTGAGCAATTAGACGATTCCCTCAATATTTAGAGTGTTTGTTGAAGGTATTCACGGGTATGCAAATGAGACACGTATGTAAGCAATTTTCACAACTCAAAATGTACCTGTCCCATGATTTCTTGGTGTTTATTACGATGCAAGGAGAGTGCTCCAGGAGGTGGCAGGGAGAAAAGGGTAGGGTAAAGGGAGAGGGGTTAATTTATGAAAATAAAAATGAGTAAAGACAAGGTAGGAGGACAATTATAAAATATATAAGAAAAACAAAAATCAAAGTAGATCCTTCAAGGTCTTGAACCAGACGATTTAACTTACACTGCTCTAGCAAACACCGTTATACGAGAAACCCCACTTATGTTCAATCAGCGTCCACATTTCACCGATGTTGTCTCATAAAGCCCCTGTCACACCTTGACGATTTAGCCAGCGTATGGCAACGTATCAAAATTGATTTAAAACGCTGGCGTACGCTGAACTATTGTTGTTTTTTTCAGTTTTGGGCGTATATTAACGAGTTTGATGTTTGCATAACGTATTGGTAATGTACACAGAACGTTTCGATAACTCATAACAACGAATGCTTAGCGTGTTGTCGGCGTTCACAACTTATGCCCAACGATAGTCTAACTTATGCATAGTGCGCGGCAGCGTATCGCTGACGATCATGTGGCGTAGCCTATTAAAAGGCTGCCGCTCGACGATTCAAATCATAACCGCACTAGACATCGAAGTGTCAACATCACCGTCATGCCAAAGAAAACTTCGAAGAATGCTGCAAAGAAGTCTCCTGGCCGTGGCCGTGGACGCGGACGCAAGGAAGATCCATCATCACCCACACCCTCCCCATCAAGCTCACCTACTACTACTGAGATAGACCTACTACTACTACTACTACTACTACTACTGATACTATTGACATGGACATCAACTCAACATGGAGTCTGGAACACTGACGGGTTCCTCCTGTGAACCCCATTTTTACATACCAATTCTGCTAAACGCTGCCAATACGCCATTATACGGTAGCTGTAAGTTAGAAACACGTTCAGTAAGTTCTGTGGTCATCCGGAAGATGTCAAATACATCTACATACGTCAATATGCGTTGGAGATACGTTACACATAGGTTTAAAGCACGTTACTCATAGGTTAGAAATAAGTTTTGGGTACGCTAGACATTACCTCGACGTATTTCGACTTATGAGTAACTTACAAGTAACATGTGTTGACGTGTGTCAACGATCGCATAATGTGCTTACAACTTATGGCCAGCATTATGCGGAACGTGTGAGTCATACGCCGAGCACGTCGAGAAATTTTGAGCATGCCCAAAATTGTTGACGAGCTCGGCGTACTACCACGTATGCCAGCGTGCTTCAGCGTGCTCTTAACGTATACAAAACCTACCCATGATGTATTCGACGTGTGCCAGCGTATTCGCCAATTTTTTCATACATCGGACGCAGCTCAAAGCAACCATGTTTCTGCCATAGCTAATTACGTATTGTCTCAAAACCCTCACATGTGTAGCGATATATTTCTGTATCTCAAAAACTCAAATTTGAGTTCTTGTTCAGGAGTCTGAGAGTGGAGCAGAAACAATACCTTACTGGGAGCAGGACCTTTCTATATTAGTTTGTCTGGAAGACCAAATACCGGCCAGTTCTCAGCCAGACTACACCGTACTGAAGCTTATCGCATGAGGGATCCACCTCAATTTGAATGGTCAAACTGTTCTTCAGGTTTCGGTGCTTTACGACATGACCTGCATGGTTTCATTTGCTCAAATGCAGCGTGCAGAGAGCCTTGAAAAGGTAGATTTTCCTGCTAAATCTTCTAAAATTTCTGTTGACTAACATTGGCAGGCTGGAGCACTGTCACTCCTGGATTCCTCGACTTTTGTACACTTTGACAGGATGTGCAGTATCAAATATCCACGGTGAATTCTACCCTCATTTAATGAAACCAAATGGTTACCTCCATCCATTTGTCCCCCTTTTCATCAGGCTGTACCACAAATCCTTTTTATCTGTGAAGCAAATCTTCCACAACTCACATTGTCCAACATATCTTTAGTGAAAGGAGGTACGAGGATGTTGCGGCACCATTTAACTCGACATTCAAGGTGTCCCGTCCGTGATGAACTGACGTTAGCTACAAATAATGCGACTTTCAGTTTTCTTTATCCTAAACAGAACCAGTCCAGAAGACTAAGAGAAAACAATAAAACCATAAATTCTTTCTCACATAGATGAATCTCAAATTAATAAATAAAGCAGGTTTTTCTGACGATTCCGAAAATCCATCAAACGCCAAAGTCTTCACCCATCAAAATGTGCGGAACAGGTCTATTGTTAAATTCCTGGCACTTCCGCTGCATCTTGGGAAGAAAATATGGCATCTCAAGGATTCTTGAGCTAAATTATAATTATTGAAACATTCTCTGTTTGGGATTTTGATTTGTTGCCGCATCTTTTGTCTGAACACTGTTAAAAGAAAACCTTCGATAACGTTTCTTTCCATAAGATTTTCCCTCTCTGAAGGACTTGCTCAATTTTTGGGGGGATGGTCCCAACTCTTGCTCCAAACTATGCTGATCAATGATATTCCTTCAGCAGTTCTCAAGTAATTGGTCCTATAACACATGCAGATTGTGTGGGAGCAAAAATGGCTTGAGGGTTAAATTCCAGTTTGTGTTTGTGACAATGAATCGATCAAGTGACGAGTATTCTACAACTTCAGCTCAAAACTATTCCTGTCCAAAGCCACCATTGATCCATACTTTGTGAGTGCTAAATATGCAACATGGCTCAAGGGATGACATATTGCTTTCCTTGATAGCTATCTTTGAACATCATGAAAATCAAACCAAGAAGAGGCATTTCTTGATCAATTATTAAACTAATTGCTTGAAGCCTCATTAAGTGCTAAATCTTCTACAAATACTACTACTCCTTTAATCCATCCATCCATCCATTGGGACCATACTCTGTGCAGAGCGTTGTGGCTGCCAAAGCAGTCTCCTGGGCTATTGGGCACAATCCTGGATGGGTCGCCACTCCGACACAGGATACCAGCAAGCTGGCACTCGTTTTGCCGACCTTAGAAGGATGACAGGCAGTGTCAACCCCACCTGGTATTAATTCAACAGCTGAGTGGGATTTAAACTCAGGATCCTCGGATCCCAAGCCCACCACCCTAACCATTAAGCCAACACCAGGCACTCCTTTAATGGCCCCAATTATTTCCCATCTTCAATGTAGGATCAGCCACGAAACGTTTCTCGCCCAAGTCAGTTTTTAAGAACTGGTTCGGAGGGAGCACATGCAAATGAAGTTATTTGGAATTTGTTCAAGATGCTGGTGATAACTCGCCGACTCTTCACGAGTTAAAGACAGCATGGATTCTCCAATGACGAGTTCTGCCAGATGGCTCCTTGAGCTTAACATCCTTCCGATGGACGATGAAAACACTGATGCATCGCTCTGCATTCGAAACTCCAGGGTGACAGTT
Organism: Eptatretus burgeri; assembly: GCF_056783735.1. Taxonomy (NCBI): domain Eukaryota; kingdom Metazoa; phylum Chordata; class Myxini; order Myxiniformes; family Myxinidae; genus Eptatretus; species Eptatretus burgeri. The sequence goes on from NC_140965.1 coordinate 85,600,729, forward strand.
TATAGGTATGTCGAGATTCAAACCCAGGCCAGACAGCTTAAATTCCAGTGTGCATACCTTTATGGCCTAGGCTATCCTGCCAGGTTTCAACAAGTGCTTCCAGGAGTAAACCATAATTTGATTAGCAACAAAAGGATTATTCCTTTCATCATGAGACCTCATTCCACAAAGCCTCATGCTATTCCTACAAACAATTAAATGCTGCTTCATTTATGGATGTGGCTCAAAAACTGCATGTTAAAATCACCAATTGATAAACTTGAAAGAAATCAATCAACAACGAGAGTATATACGGTAAAGTAACCAACAATCTAACACAAACAATGCCCATTGTTACTATAGTAACACATAATGTCATTTGTCTTGCTTACTTACGATCAATTTCCAAGGTAGTGAGAAATATGAACAAGGGAATATCATGGAACACTGCTAAGTGCTCGGAAGGTACGTCACCATGGAGCCTGTATTGTTTTCCAAGCTTGGGTTTCACATTTTTACATGAGAGTAACCTTGTCGTGCTGTTTCAATGTTGAAGTCTGAAGTTGCCAATCAATGCTCATTCAACCCCTTGAGAGAGGAATCATGCCATGAGCATTGGACCCAATATGCAAACCAACTTCCAAGGACTTCCGAGTTATTTGTTTGCATCCAAACTTTGAGGTGCCTCACCACGGATTGGGAACGGAGACCTACAAAACATTCCTAAAAATCAGTCATATTATGGTGGCCCAAGATGTGAGAGAGGTGGTTGTTATCTTGGACCCCTCTGGTCCACCACTGAGGTGCTAGAGTGCAGATGTAAGCACAGGAGATGTAAGTCATTGGAAGTGGGGATCCTGGAAAAGTATAAGAAGGCCGGTGGAAGAGCATCGCAGAGAAAGCGGTTGAAGTGGACAGACAGCCGGTGGAAGATTGTGCTTGTCATTGTAGCAGATGTGGCATGCATGATGGGTGTGATTGCTGTAAAAGAGCGATTCCTGATCCCCAAGGTTGACTTGGACTGTGCCGGTGCTGGGTCTGGGTCCCTGTTTATTTAACCAGGCCTGGTTTCCTATCTAATTACTTGCGTTTTGTGCAATCAGGATTTGAATGCCTTATTGCTGTGCAGTCGATTCTTCCCCACATCTAACAAATACGTCAGAATGAATTATTTGAAATATTTGGCATGGTGCGAATATGGAAAAAGTCTGAAGTTTGGCAAAGGCCGTCTTTGGTCTGCAGCATTGTCGCGAATGTCTAAGTGCAAAAACGTTTAGGCTAACAGATTTTCGCATCCATAAAAGATTAATCACAAAATATAGATCGTTGTGTTTGTTTTCATATATCATACCCATTTGTGAAGCACAAAAAACAGAAAGGGTTGTACGGGGGAAAAAAAAACAACAACACATGAAGAGTTGGTTGTTTTGCTTTTGTTGTCCAGAAACTAGGAAAGCATAACAACCGACGTAGTGGAGAATCATCTCACATTATGAAATCGAATAAAAACGAGTTATTTAATTGCTGATGATTTTGCCGCAACCAAGCCATCATCCCAATTATTCGCATTGTCCCAACCAGACTTGGTGGTGCAATGGTTATCAGAGCATGTGCTAGACTTTGAGTCTGGAAGGCGAGCGGTTTGAACCTGACCGCAGACGAGTCATGCAAAAAGACTTGGTAAAATGTAACATGCTGCTTCCTTGCTTGATGCTCAGCATCATGGACAAAATAACCATAGGTTGGCCAACACAGCATAGGCTTCGATGGGCCTAATGACCTCCTCCTGTATTGAAGTTCCTTATAATTATTTACAAGGTACTTGGGGACGATGGAAAGTTGCGTAAAACTAAATGCATTTGTCATGTATTCAAAATATCGAGGAAATGACAAAGTTTTCAAGCAGCCTCCACATGTTTAAAAAAAACAATACAGCCACACATTCCGATAATTCCAGAAAATGCAAAATACCCAACTTTCATCCTTTTCGTCAAAAGAGATATCACAGAAGAGCTCTCAAAAATAAATAACAACAAACAGCAGAATTATAATATCCCACATCACAAAAGAGATCAAAAACTGATAATATTAATAGCCGATGAGTTCACACAAACACATCACCCGATGTACATGAAAGTTGGAGGTTTTGTAATTAGGTTAAGCAAGGTTGCAATGCTGTAGCAACATATGAGCTTTGTTATTATTCGTTAGGATTAATTTCGAGCTGCGGCTCATTTCGGAAGGCTTGAATTGTTGCTGAGTTTCCTAAAGATGCCAAAAAAAAAAAGTGGTAAAGAAGAGGTAGATAAGGAGAAACGCAGAGGACTGAATGGGAATAAAGGTAATTCTATTCCAAACCAGATAATTCCTCGTTATCATATCCCTCTACTAAATTACAGGGAGTTCATTTCAGATCAGAATATCTCTTCTCCCAGTGGAGCTCACAGTGAGTGTCTCAAGGCAGCATCATCTTGGGCCCTTTTGTGTACCTCATCTGTAACTTATAAACGACTCGTCCGATGCTCTGGGAAACCCTCTCTTCAATTTTACAGATGACTCCAAGTCGTGTCGTATAGTAAGCAGCCCGTCCCACTCATAGGCAGCCAGCAGCTGTATCGCTCTCTGCTGATGTTGAATTGATTAGATGCTGGTCAGAGAAAGGAACATGTCCTTCAATCCCGGCAAATCTCACACACTCACAATTGTATGTTTTTCATGCATAAACATACCCGAACAATGTCGAGCTTGGAGAAATTGTCGAGCCTAACATTGTCCGCTAAAAACTTGGTTTGCATTGTTCAAGCGGATAGTGTCTGTTTCTTGCACCATCGTTTTGACATTCGGCTGAACTATGTCCGGCATGTTCAGCTCATCCCTAATATATGTGGATTATAAATTACGCATGCACTCCTAATTTGTTTTGTATGTGTCATACAATAGGTGAGCAACACGTCATGAAAGTACTGCATGCACCTACGGATAGATAAGGTGTGTGTGTATATATATATATATATATATATATATATATATATATATATATATATTTATATATATATATATATATATATATATATATATATTTATATATATATATATATATATATATATATATATATATATATATATTAGCCTGGTGTTGGCACAGTGGTTAGGGTAGCGGCTCGGGATCCAAAAGGTCCTGAGTTCAAGCCCCGTTGGGCCACTGAATTAATACACCAGGGGGTTGACTCAGCCTGTCATCCTTCCGAGGTCGGCGAAATGAGTACCAGTGTACTGGGCCTGTGTATACCCCGGTTAAAAAATAGGTGTACCATATCCCTGTGTCGTAAGAGGCGACCAGGGTTGCGTCAGGAAGGGCATCCGGCGTAAAACATGTGCCAAATCACCATGTGGATCATACGGATGATCCGCTGTGGCGACCCCTAACGGGAGCAGCTGAAAGAAGAAGAAGAAGAGATATATATATATATATATATATATATATATATATATATATATATATATATATATATATATATATATATATATATATATATATATATATATATATATATATAGATATATATATATATATATATATTGTTGCGAATTCGCGCCCGCCGGCGTGCGATCGGCCACGTGACTCGAATCGCGGTACGTCGCCCACCGGACGGACAATTCTGTCGTGACCCTCTCGGACTAACGCCGGGAGCTAGTCACGGGTGGGCCTTTCGGCCTCACCACGATCGTGCCAATCGGCCACCCGCGTGGGATAGGGTTGTTCGCCAAACTCGACCTACCTAAGTACCCACGCGGATGGTAAACCGGGCGATCGCACCTCGCTGCAGGTCGACTCCGGGCACGGGCCGCTTAAGCGGTCCGTTCCGTGCTATCAGGATAACCGAGCGGTGTTATCGTCGGCCTCGACGGTTCAGATTAATTATCGGGCGTATTAAGCCCACGACGAACCCGTTACGTGAAGCAAGATGGAGATTCAACAAAGGGAAGGACGCAGCGAAACGGGGAACAAGTTCACACAAGCACTTTATTCACACAGACACAGAGCACACATATACAGCCAAACAGAATCAGAAATGCACATAAAGCAAATGCAAGAAGAAAACAATAAAAGCAACGACGACACAGAGCTACAACAACTAAGACCGACACACGCCAACACTTAACAGTTTTACTTCACAAAACACGGCGCCACAAGTTCCATACAAAAAACCCCGAAAAGAAATGGTGACTTCCCTTTTGGGCCGTCGAGTCCCTCTCCTACGTCCGTCGACGTGGTTCCGCCTGGCCGCGACTCCGTGCCCTGGCATGGTAGGTGAGTCCTCTCCTGCGTGCCTCGCGCCTGCACGTGTTGGCCACTCGACGCCACGGAACGAGTGTTCGGCGCTATCCCAGCGCGGATGGGGGGGGGGGGAAACGTGGTTGCCCGAAGTCGGGAGAGGGGAATGGCGGACGCTCCTTCCCGCCAGTGGGGTCTTGCAACTGCCCCACAAAAGACCAGGCCAGCGGCCACCAGGACGAGCGACCCGGAAGACGAGAGCAACCACGAAGCAAGTATATCCACCGAGCAAGAGCATCCACCAAGCAAGAGCATCCACCAAGCAAGAGCATCCACCAAGCAAGAGCATCCACAAAGCAAGAGCATCCACAAAACTGCTTCCCCCGTCTCCGACTTTTATATCCTCGGAGCTCCGCCCTGTTGCTCCGCCCCGTTCTTTGCTCCACCCCCCTTCGAGGTGCTTCAAGAAAGGTCTCGAAGAGGGACGTTCCTCCTCCCTGGCCGCGTCACACCGCGCATCCACCAATCGAGTGCCAGCTGCCCTCCCCTCGCTTCTCTCCCCTCACACCAAGCGCGGAGAAGAATGGCGCGAAAAGCGCACCGAGCGTCCTCGTTGGTTTTTATTTGAAATAAAAGATAGAGAAAGAAAAACGACTGACTCAAAGCATCGCAGCCCGAATGAATCACATTTATTCCCTCTAAACAACGGGTTTGGGGCCAACTACACATGTACTTCAGAGATTTCTCACCTACGGGACCTGAATGGTGGTTTGCGAATTTCCACAGCCGTAACAATATATATATATATATATATATATATATATATATATATATATATATATAAATATATATATAAATATATATATATATATATATAAATATATATATAAATACATATATATATATATAAATATATATATATATATATATATATATATATATATATATATATATATATATATATATTGACCCAAATGTGAGAGCTTTTCTTCCTAAAGGCTTCATCAGCATTTTATGACCACTCCCCCTCTCCAACCACATTGACCTGGTGGGGCATCTCATCTCAGACTGTATCGTCCCCTGCCCCTCTGACAAGGTCTGAGATGGGGGACATTAAAATGAGCTCCGTCTGACTGACCGCTCATCTGTCGATGTACTTTTGAACATCCCTTGAACATTTGGCTTTCATATTGCAGATATCTATTCCTCATGACATTATCTCAACCTGATTAGATCACAGCTGTGATTGGCTGAATTATGTTGCCATGGCATCCATCTTGGTAACTTGTCTTGTGTAAGCGATATTTCAAAAACCGTTCAACATTTCGCTTTCATATTACACAGATCTATTCCTCATACTATCCAAAAGGTGGGGGACATATAGTATCAGCTACTTGCTTGAATATCAAAGTGATGGCTGTGTGATGTAACCAAGTTTGAACGTAAAATGTATATTTATGTTCCACCCATTGCATATTCTTGTTTTGTTTTCATGCATATTTACGCTCCGCCATTGTGTTGTGTCATCTCTGCTGGAAGGGCATGAGGGTGGATCTTCCCTCTCTGGCAGAACGTGCAGTTGTCTGTGAAGAAAGCACGGTTTTTACCGTCGCACTTGGAGTTTTATTTTTTTTTTGTATACCTTGGTCGAGGCTCGTATGAGAGCTAACACACAACTCACAGCAAGGAGGCATGCGACAAGAGGGGTGGGAGTGGAAGGGACAAAACAGTGGGGTACAGACACATTAGGTGAACTGTGGAAGGGAGAGGGATGGGGATGGGACGGGGAACATGGCGAAGAGAAGATGGACATTACAGGGACTTTCAGGAAGGAAAGCAGGGGAATTGAAGGAAGTGGGCTTGGGTGGATTATCGGGGGTAGAAAAGATCGAGGATTTGGATGGGGGAAGATAAGAGGTGGTGGTGAACAGCTGTTTTGAAAGCCTGGAGGGAAGAATGGGAAAGAATAGAGTGAGGAAGTTTATTCCAAAGGCGGGAAAAAAGAGGAATGAAAGAGCGAAGATGAGCAGTGATTCGTGATTTTGGTAGTTTTACCAGAAGGGGGTTGTTGGCGGACCTTGAGCGCCCTGTGCAAATGTGGTGGGGACAAATCGCAGAGAGAGCAGGGGGGGCATGGCTGGAGAGGAGTCGGTAGAAGACAGAAAGACCACCGACCAACCTGCGGTGATTGAGTGAGAGGCCCAAAGACTCAGCTTCATTGCGGGAGATGCCGATGATCTTACATGCCCTGGTTTCGACAACGTGAAGCCGAGAAAGGTGGGAGGCAGGAGCACCAGCCCAGAGGGGAGGGCAGTACTCCATCAGGCTACGGACAAAAGCTTTGTAAGTGGTCAGGAGCTCAAGAGGGCCGAGGAAGGACTTTGCACGACGGAGGATTCCCAGTCGGCGACTGGCTTTTGAGGCGAGGTTGGAAATGTGAATTTCCCAGGAAAGGTGATGGCAGATAGTGAGACCCAGAAGCTTGAAAGAAAAGACTTCTTCCAGAGGATTGTTGAGAAAGTGGATGGGGGGGGGGGTTTCGAAACGGTCCTTTCGAAGAGACATAGTGAGAGTGTGAGATTTGTCTGGATTGAAAGACATGTTCCACGTGTTGGACCAGTTTGTGATTTTATCCAGATCTGCAGTGAGCGAAGAAGCTGCTGCTTGCCGGTCTGAGGGATGACAGATGGTACGGCAGAGGGTGGAGTCATCGGCAAAGAGAAATAGAGGATTTTCCAGAGAGTCCGAGAGATCATTGATGAAAACCAGAAAAAGAACAGGGCCCAGAACGCTACCTTGAGGAACTCCAGCCTGCACAGGAAGAGGGGATGAAAGAACTCCATTTAGGGCCACACGTTGACTGCGACAGGAGAGGAAGTCTGCGAGCCATGAGTGGAGATGGCCTTGAATACCATGGGAAGAGAGTTTGGTGAGTAGTGCAGGGTGTCAGACTGTCAAAAGCACGTGATATGTCCAGGGATACGGCTCGGATTTCCTGTCTGGCATTGAGGACCTCCATCCATTGATGGGAGAGCAGAAGCAGTATATCCAGGGTAGAGTGACCTTGTCTGAAACCAAATTGATGATTGGAAATCAAGCCATTGGAGAAGAGGAAGGATTTCATGTCTGAAGCGATGATGGATTCCATAACCTTGCAGAAGATTGGGAGAAGGCTGATTGGTCTGTAGTTGCAGGGATCTGTTTTTGCACCTTTTTTATGCAGGGTAGTGATGTTAGCAGATTTCCAAGCAGATGGCAGATGACCTTGGGCAAATGAGAGGGTGAATAGAACAGAGAGAGGGTGAGCAAGAGCAGAAGAGCAGGCTTTGAGGACACGTGGGCTGATGCCGTCTGGACCGGTTGCAGAATCTGACTCGAGGTTTGAAAGCAAGCTCTCCACTTTGTCAGAAGAAAAAGATACAGAGTCCAGGGACAGATGGGTGCGACTGGGTAAGGTGGGTAGAGATAGTGATGGGTTTAGGACACAAGATTTAGCTGCAAACACCGAGTTTAGACATTCAGCTTTATCACGTGTGGAATCAGCAGTGCGGCCATTTGAGGTAAGGGAGGGGATGGAGGGGGAACATACACCAGAAACAGATTTGATTAAACGCCACCAGGATTTTGAGGAGGGAGAGAGGTTTGAGAGTTCAGACTTGAGATGAGAAAGATGTTGTTTTCTGGCTCTCCTGAGGGTAGATACACACTTGTTCCGAGCTTTGTGGAAAGAACTGAGATTGCCCTCAGTTGGGTTTGCTTTCCATGAGGCGAAGGCAAGTTGTTTCAGGACAACTGCCTCGCCACAAGCTTCAGTAAACCAAGGGCGGGAGGAAGGGTAAGACAACTGAACACGAGAGGGGATAAATCTGTGCATGAGGGAGAGCAAGTTTCTTTGAAAGAATTCCCAGGATGAGTTGATGTTTGAGAAAGTAGTGATAGGAGACCAGTCTGTAAGTTTGATGGCTGCTCGGAGATCCTGTACTGCCAGTCAGCTTGAGTGAAATGCCAGACTCGACGGCGGTGAGGTGGTTCTCTGATAACAGCCAGAGAGATGTCCACTTTGACAAGGACGTGGTCAGAAGAACCAATTGGAGCGAAGGAAGAGCAGCAGATATTGTCTGGGAAATTTGTCAGAATCAGATCCAGAAGAGATGGAGTACCATTGGTTGAGATCCGGGTCGGGAAGTTGACCGATTGAGTCAGTCCCAATGAGTCACAGAAAGCTTTTGCAGAGGTGCCATGGCAGGTGAGAGAGGTACCCACACCTAGCCAACTGGCGTGATGACAATTGAAGTCACCACATAAGAGGAAGAGAGAGTTTGGATGTGAAGATAGAAGATGGTCCATGTTTTCGGATAGTGAGGTGTAGATGGAGTCATCACTGTTCGGTGGACGGTACAGTACACATATAAACATGAGGTGGGAGTGGAGGGGAAGCCGTAGCCAGAGGTATTCCTGGGGGTGTGGGGGAGTGAGAGCAGTGCATGGAGAGTGAGGAATAGAGTCTTTGATGAAGAGAGCAACACCTCCACCAGGACGAGGCTCAGGTCTGTCATACCGTAAGAGGGAGTAACCGGGGAGAGATACTTGGGAGTCAGACACGTCTTGGGAGAGGAAAGTTTCTGTTCGGCAGATAATGTCTGGTTTGTCAGTGGCAACCTGTATGGAAAGATCTGAAAGGTTTGAGCGAAGGCCCCGGATATTTGAGGTCCACACTTTTAATGAAGAGGTAGGGGAGAAGGCTTTGGGTGCAGGAGGGGAGGGGGAGGGTAGGACAAGGGATGAGGGGGGGAGGTAAGGAGGGTTGTTGAAAGAGTGTGGGGTATTGCAGAATAGCGAGGGGAGGGGGCCGAATGAGGAGGAGAAAAGGCTCTGTGGTGCTGGGGGAGAGGGGGGACAAGAGACAAGGAAGAAGGCAGTTGAGGATTTGAGGAGGTGGAGTGAAGACATGGAGGTGAGAGCGCAGTGGAGGGAGGCAGCTTGGTGGAAGAGAGGGGGGGCAACTTTGAGAAGGATGAGTGAGGGGGATGAAAGGTGGGAGAAAGGTGAGGGGGGAATTTTTGAGAGAGGTGAGAGGGAGGCTTGGAGGGAGAAGAGTGGGATGGTTGCTTTGAGAGTGAGAGTGAGGGGTGAGGGGGGTGAGTTGGCACTGAAGTTGGAAAAAAAGAATGGTTGATGGAAAGCGAACATCCATGGCAAACTGTGGTTTTTAATAGTTTTAGGTCAGAGATGCGATTCGACACAATTCGTTGTTGTTGTTTTAAGATAAAAGTAAAAGTGATTTAAACTACGAAGTGTTGGTAAGCTGCTTGGAGCATTCTTTCTTTCAAGAATTGGGACACATAGGACATTCCAGGATAGTATAAACCTGACTTCATGTTTGTCTCGCCAGGGAGAGGAAGAAGAGGCGCCATGTCGAGCTCACTTCTGTTTCATGCATGGTCCGTCGCTGGCTCCTGGGTTTTACCCAATTCTTCCAAGTCTTCGCTCTTGTTGAAGGCCAAAGCAGAAGCAGCCGCGGTCTCTGTCAAGAGCTGCCATTGGATGTAAATTGGACGAAGTTCGATTGATACTCGAAGAGCAACAGATGCAGCAATGATTGATGGCTGCACAGCAACAGAGTGATCTCGAGCAGCAACAATTGAAAGCTACGCAGCAACAGATACATCTCGAACAGCTGAAGCGGGAGGAAGAGGCTGCCGTGGCTCAGGCCCATTTGGATGTGATGTCTGACACTGCGTTGGTCTGATGGTTTCCTCAGGATATGATGACAGATCATGCTCTTCCACTCACTACAAAGAACAGAATGTATGCCTTCACTGGTGACACCTGGTCAAGTTCACTCAAGGCAATCTTGCATGGTTCAAAGTCCACTCATTGAAGGGGATGAGTGAGGAGGTTGGGTAGAACGCACCGGTACACAGCCTGTACATAGTTTTTGCTTGGGCCCATATCGTCAGGCGTTTTTGCAGTACAGGCTGCAACATATCAACTTTTTGGGTGAGTTGATCAGAAAGTTCTCCAAATCTTTTGTTCTGCAGAGGCACACCACTTTCTCCCAGGTACTTTTCCAAGTATTCTCAGCTTATTTTAAAGCTTTGTGAGGCAGTTAGTGTTACAACCTTTATCTTGTCCAGAAAATATATGTTTGGCAACCCAAATTGACTTCGTTGATTGGAGTGTCAGTGCATACACACCAATCATTCTACGTCAGAATACAGTATATCATTTTGAAAGTTGCGTGTCGACGAGAGGCCGAGGTTAACAGATGATATATAGTTTGAGAAGCGTGTGTTTGTTTGTTTGTTTGACTTCTATGCACTCCTGAATTGCTGGATGGAATGAGTTGAAAACTAGTGGATGTATGTGGGAGTGTGGAGGAGGGGAGAGGAGGAGGTGCACAGGAAGATTTTAGGTGATACAAAAATTCATACTCCTGGACACCAAACATGTTTTCATATTAACAAAAAGAGAACACAATAAAGCAGAGATGCTGAGCATGACAAACGTTGTGAAGAGGTGGAGTGAAGTGGAGTGAAGTAGATCCCCCACACCACCCCCACAAAAAAACAATTAACATATTATCCTCCCAGAAGTGGTGGGAGTTGGTATTACAAGTCATAGCACACATTATAGTGTTGTGGGCTGGGGTTCGGCGGCGATAAACGACCACTATAGGTGGAGCAGTGGAGTCACGTCCCACCGAGCACCCGAAATTGAGGTCGTGACTCTCAGACAACTCCAAAGATCACGGGTCCCTTAGCGGACCGTGGACGCCAATATTTTGACCGCGTGGAGTAGGGTTAATTATCTCGATCTCCAATATACCGAAATAACCACGCAGTCTAGCTACCGGGGAAACCACACCCTCGACGGGGTCTGTCAAACCGGGTCACTCCAGTGACCTTGGTCCAGTGTAACCGAGCGGAATTACCAGAGTCCGTCGGACCAAATGACAACTTACCGGCCCAAAGGGCCTCACTATTTCTCAATACGCACCATGCTGGGTCAATGAAGGACAAACATGGACAACGAACTGGAACATTTAACACGGGGGTTTATTTTACAATCGGCAATAATCGGGAAGGGAGACAGAGCAGAGTTATCACGAATAACAAATGTAATTCACAATATACAAGGCACTTAACAATTCCACTTTCAGACAGGACCCACGCACACGCGCGCACACACACACACACACACACACACACACACACACACACACACACACACACACACACACACACACACACACACACACACACACACACACACACACACACACACACACACACACACACCCAAAAGAAAATATTCCCCGTGGGTCTTTATTCGATAGAGCCGGGCCGGGGTACCTTCTCGCCTCGTGCGGTCACACCGACTCCAACCCACCAGGGTGGAACTCGAACCCACGACCCGAAGTCCACGGCCCACGTCCCTGGCTGCTCGGCCACCACTACCACGAGGAGCCACCGCAAAGGGCCGCAGACGACGGCCTGCATGTGGAGGCTGCACGTGGAGACCAAGCCACCACGACCACAGACGAAGCCAATCACCACCAATACTGCGGACGAGCCAATCGCCACCAAGACTGCAGATGCTCCAACAACGACCAACCCTCCCCTCTCTTGAGGTGGAAGCGATTTATTTTTCCTCCCATTTGCCTCCTAATTAAACGGTCGTCTCGAGGGGTGTGTCGAGGCGTCTCGGAGGCCCGCCTCCCGAAGAGGCTCTGTAGTTGCTTTCGGCATGCTGGCCTCCCATTGGCTGGGGTGCGCGTGCGATGCTCGCCCTTCGCCCATTGGCTGGAGGAAACGTCCCATGCCCTTCCTTGGAGCAGAGCCTCGATCTGAGGCGATGGAGGCTCCGCCCACGCCTTCAGCCAAAAACACACGGGCAATGGCGACTGGGTTGAGTGAGGGATGGTGCCGTTGTTGTTGTTATGGTAGATGTAGATGTAATAAACATGACTATAAAATAACTCACAGCGCACACACAAAATTCCCATTAGACAGAAGGACGGGACCCTGACTATAAACACATACTTATCGAAATAACTGAACTGCCAGGGGCTGCTCTCTGTCTGTGTGCAAATGACTTCCAGATTCGTAACAATAGAACTGGGAGAATTAACCCATCTGTATAGGGATGGATTCCTTTGCTAATATTTTTAATTCTTTAAGTGGAAGTACAGTATAACAGAAGGGTAGGTACTGTCGTCATGAAGAATGACCACCTGGAACAAGGGAAGTGAATAAGAGTCAACCACAGTGAGTCACGTATTTCAGGTAGATCAGAAAAGGTAGTGCAGGCAGATTATCCAATTGTGAAGGTTGTTAATGAGTCAGTTTGGTTTTTCATCAAAAATCCAATACTGGCAATGTAGAAATTCTGAAGATTAGAATCCTTTTAAAATATTGCTGCTTTCAGCTAGATTTTAAGCCACAGTCTTCAGGATCCCAGTGCAGTGTCCTCATCAACAAATCACCACTTCCATAATTTGTAGAATGCATACAATCAGCCAGATTCAAACTATTTAATATCCTCAGCGCTCCCAGCGCTGTACAGTACAGGTACAGTACAGCTCCCATGTACAGGGGCTGTACATGAAACATTTGAAGCTTTGGGGGAGTAGGGCAGTTCAGTGGGGTGTTCCTCTGAGCATCGCAGAGCATCAGAGGGTGGGGGTGGGGTCACATGACGCCATCTGATGTTAAAACCATGGTCATGTGATGCCATTTTCATCTTCATGGATACAGCCATCCTAGATTTTCCTTCACCACCACAGGATGTGTCAGTTGAGAATTGAGAACAACTTTTCTTTTGGTTGGATTTGCTCAAAAATGGCAGAGGTGCTATTTAAGTTGTTGATGTGAAGTTGCGAGAGGGCATTTCCAAAAAGACAAAAGCAGGAGTTCAACTGTAAGTTTATAATATTTGGAGGGAGCTGAAGAGCAACACTCAATGATTGACTGAGCTTTGGATGCCACTTGCAGAATGGATGCTGATCGAAAACAAATAACAGGTGACATTGTTCTCATTCACAGTCACATTTTTTTTTTTTTGGGGGGGGGGGGGTGGCAGTGAGGCGAAGCATCACTGAGCATCACAGGGGGTGGGGGGGGAGTTGTGGAATGTCAAAAAGGTCACGTATTTTGGCTACGGCCCCTGAGTGCCGCAATTTAAATGATGTATAGACTTTCTTTCCCAATTCGAACTCTGAAAGGTGTGAGGTCAGAATTGAACAAAATTGTCCCAAATTGGTCAAAAACTGTGCATTTGAGGCATCCAAATAGCCAATTGCATTCATCACAAGCAATATTTGCAGCCACTCCTTTGTGCATTATTAGCCCGTCCATTTGTGCATGTAGCGGGAGACGGCGTTTTACAATCACTTCTGTGTGTCTGTGTGTCTGTCCGGGCCATAGATATTTTAAAATATTTGTGATTAAACTATTGTTACCATTTGAGGTTTTGTCATCAAATTCTCAACACAGCTTTATTATGAGAATATGGAGAAGACAAATTAATAATTTTTTTTTTTTCATGCTGATGATGATGATGATGATTATTATTCTTTATTCTTCGACACTTTTTTGCTCCAGTTTTATTCACATTTTTTTCTCAGCAACCACTTGTGCGATTGACACAAATTTTTTCGGGTTGACACAAAAACTGCTTATGGAGTACTGCTCTCCCCCTGGGCTGGTGCTCCTGCCTCTCACCTTTCTGGGCTTCACGCTGTGGAAACCAAGGCATTTAGGATCATTCGTATCTCCTGCGATAAGGCTGAGTCTTTGGGTCTCTCACTCTCTCACCACAGGCAGGTCGGTGGTCTTTCTGTCTTCTACTGTATCCTTCTACAGATCCCCTCATGTCTCTCTTCTCCACTCTTTTGTTCTTCCCTCTCCTGCCCCTCTCGTCTCCTGCTCCCTTTGTTGTACCTTCCGTGTGTTAGCTCTCATACAAGCCTTGACATTGTATACAAAAGAAAACAAAACAAAGCCATCTTCGATTAAATGCAAAAAATTCAAGCATTATATCTCTGAAACGGCTGATCAGAAAAAAAAATAATCTTGGTACATCTCATTCTACTCACATTGGAGAATAAGCTATTGCAAGGATGACATCAACGGTTAAGTGGAAGACTAGCCAAAATTATTTTAATCGAAATCCTTGTTTACCATTGACATTCTGTGTGTATGTCCAGGCTGTAACATTTTTACCAAATGAGCTTTTGTCGTCAACTCTTCAACAAACCTTTATTATAAGATTGTGGAGAACACGAATTAATAAAACATAATTTTTATTAAATGTAGTTTTCATCAAGTTTAGTTTGAGTGCAAAGTGGGCACGGATGGGCATTGCATTTTGAGATGCTTTCTCGTTGTCAAAGTGTTCAGAGCAATAAATGGTTGTGAAAAATCAGACCAATAGCAAGAAAATTTCTGAATACAACAAAAGTGGTTCTTTGGCGACAGGGCCATTTTAACTACTTTATGGGAAATATTTTATAATAAAGGATGAGAGGTAATGGTAAAACCGAATATTATGATATTAATATAGGCACCATCTTTTAGGCAAATAAAAACACCAACAAAAATGGCACTCGGTCGAGCGCATACCTCCGCCAGGCTGAACAGTTTCCGTTTTGTATCTGACTGAAAGGCCGTATGCACGCAGACCTAAACCAAAATCGAATTGGCTTGTTCTTGTCCCCTAACCAACTCATCCACCTCGGGTTGTCATAATCCGCCCCTAACTGAGATATCATCCAACGTATCGTTTTTGGCCCTATCTCTCAATGGTGAAGAATTACTTTGAAAGTTAAAAAAATTATTGTGTCTGGATCTTCTTCATAATCGAATCAATTCGTCCTTATCACACACTCAAAATATCCACAAAGTTTTGTCCGAATCCGTCCATTACTTTTGGAGATATTGTGCTATATATCGTTTTAACCCGCTCTCTCATTGGCGAAGAATCACTGAAACTTCTACTATCCG
>NC_140965.1:85620989-85623489 GCF_056783735.1 Eptatretus burgeri
CATCGTCCTTTCTTCATTGCCTGCGACTCTGCCTCCCCTTCTCCACCCTTCTCCGCCCACACGTCCCTGACTCCAGCCAGCCACCTGGTCCCGTCTACCACTCCACCCACTCGCCCTCGACTCCGCCTCCTCCACTCAAGTCACTCCCTTCACTCCTGACGGTCGCGTCTCGCTCTCTGGACCAATCCCAAAGATCCGTTCCTTTTAGCCGGTACATCCTTGGCAGTGTCGCTTGGCTGCATCCGATCTGGTAAAGTGATCCAGTTTGGACAAGGCGTACCGAGGACATGTTCCCCGGAAATTAAATCACGTGATAAATCAGGTAACCTGGTTCACCCATTGATGAGAGGACCGCAGGTACGCAGTTGAGTTATTGGCGTTCACGGTCGGTTAGCGACCCACCACATCACGGAATTATCCTTGTGCGATGGCCTACAATTCCGGGGAGTCTGGTGGGAGAAGAGATAGCTCCCCTCCCCTCCCCACCACAAGTGGCCCTCTCACCCAACCCGAGGCCCACAACAATATATATATGTATATATATATATATATATATATATATATATATATGTATATATATATATATATATATATATATACATATATATACATACATATATATATATATATATACATACATATATATATATATATATATATATATATATATATATATATATACATATATATATATATATATATATATATATATATATATATATATACATATATATATATATATATATATACATATATATATATATATATATATATATATAGGACCCAAGAGGTCCTGAGTTCAAGCCCCGTTGGGACACTGAATTAATATATGTATATACATATATATATATATATATATATATATATATATGTGTATATATATATATATATATATATATATATATATATATATATATATATATATATATATATATATATATATATATATATATATATATATAAACCAAGTCGAAAACACCAGGGGGTTGACTCAGCCTGCCATCCTTCCGAGGTCGGCGAAATGAGCACCAGTTGTACTGGGCCCGGTGTATGCTCCGGTTAGAATAGGTGTACCATATCCCTGTGTGTCGTAAGAGGCGACCAGGGTTGCGTCAGGAAGGGCATCCGGCGTAAAAACCTATGCCAAATCATTATGCGGACAACAAAACGAATTTCCATACCGGATCGGTCGAGGCCCGGGTTACCAACGACCGCCACCGGTACCGGTGGTCAGCAGGGTACCAGTGGAAATTGTGCTACTGCTGGGCGAAGGAGGAGACGGAGACGGGGAAGGCGAGTCCGGAGGCAGTGGGAGAGGGGGAAGGGTAGAAGTGTGGAGGTGAGAGTTGGAACTCTGAATGTTGGGACGATGACTGGCAAAGGGCGAGAGTTGGCTGATATGATGGAGAGAAGAAAGGTGGACATACTGTGTGTACAAGAGACCAAGTGGATGGGGAGTAAGGCGAGGAGCATTGGAGGTGGTTTCAAACTGTTCTACCATGGTGTGGATGGGAGGAGAAATGGTGTCGGGATAATCCTGAAGGAAGATCATGTCAAGAGGGTATTGGAGGTGAGGAGGGTGTCTGACCGAGTGATGAGTGTGAAGTTGGAAATTGAAGGGGTGATGATGAATGTCATCAGTGCATATGCCCCACATATGGGGTGTGAGATGGAATATAAAGAAGATTTCTGGAGTGAGTTAGATGAAGTGGTGGAGAGTGTATCCAAGGATGAAAGAGTGGTGATTGGAGCAGATTTCAATGGACATGTTGGGGAAGGGAATAAAGAGGATGAGGAGGTGATGGGGAGGTACGGTCTCAACAAGAGAAATGTGGAAGGGCAAATGGTGGTAGAGTTTGCAAAAAGAATGGAAATGGCAGTGGTAAACACGTATTTCAAGAAGGAGGAACACAGGGTGACATACAAGAGTGGAGGAAAGTGCACACAGGTTGATTACATCTTAAGTAGGATATGCAACCTGAAAGAGATTAGTGACTGTAAGGTTGTGGCAGGGGAGAGTGTAGCTCGACAGCATCGATTGGTGGTCTGTAGGATGACTTTAGAGGTGAGGTTGAGGAAGAGAGTGAGAGCTGAACCAAGGACCAGATGGTGGAAGCTGAAGGAGGAAGACTGTTGCGTGAAATTTAGGGAGGAGGTGAGACAGGCGTTGGATGGTGGTAAAGATGGGTGGGATGATTGGGCAACGACAGCAGAAGTTGTGAGGGAGATAGCTAGGAAGGTACTTGGTGTGACATCTGGACAGAGGAAGGAAGATAAGGAGACTTGGTGGTGGAATGAGGAAGTACAGGAAAGTATAAGGAAGAAGGGGTTGGCGAAAAAGAAGTGGGATAGTCAGAGAGATGAAGAAAGTCGGCAGGAGTACAAGGCGTGGCGTCGAAAAAATATAAGAAAGGTGGCAAATGACAAGGAAAAGGCATATGACGAGCTGCATGAGAAGTTGGATACAAAAGAAGGGGAAAAGGATTTATACCGATTGGCA
>NC_140965.1:85633489-85635989 GCF_056783735.1 Eptatretus burgeri
CGATGAAGAGGTACGGCTTATTCCTGCTTACAATGTGTAAGCATAACCCACGAGTGTATCATCATGAAAGTGGGATCTGCCACATTTATGTGATCGTGGAAAATGTTCTCTCTGTATTTAATGAGTACAAATCCATTAAAAAGTTACCTTAAAAAAATCCCATCTCTAGATTTACATTGGAGATCAATTCTCATGGAAACTTCATGGGGCTTCAACCGCACACATTACATGCAGGTTTGTGGTTAACCTGGATAGGTTAGCTACAGTATGGGCTGCACTGAAAATATGGTGCAAACTGTTACATCAACGTATGGAGGAGGATTGAGAATACCTCTACGTCTTTCCCTCATTCAAACATTTTACAGCGACTACTTTAACAGCCAATATTATTACCACGTTATTGTGGAGTTGGCAATGAGGGGGTTGTTTGTTCAAATTCTTTCATGAACCAGCTGGCCTTAACTAAACTGTAGCTGATTTCGGCAGGAGTTTGTAATTTGGTGAGGATGTCGGTGATGGCTCGCTTACTCTTTGTGAAGAACACCGTGGGATCTTTAACGTCCACCAACTAATGCCGGCAGATGGGACGCCCAGTTTTCATGTCCATCCGAGGGACGGCACACACATTGATGAATCTCCCTGCCTGTGAAACACCAGGATGAGAGTTTATGACTGTGTTGGGATTCGAGCCTGGGGTCGGCAGCTCAGAGGGGAGTGTGCTCACTTCTCGACTATCTTGCAAGACAAAACTAAAGACTTTTCACACTTGTGCAAAATATTTCCATCTGAATTTTGAAACTTGGTGCAGCTTTTCGTTATCGCTTGTTGAAATTGCATTCAAGAAAATAGGCCTCAATATTACAAGCAGCATCCGTGATCATTTGATGTGCAATCTACAGCTACCCTGTGTATGTTCGGCTTTTTAGTGCCTCGGTATTTTTTGTGGCATCTCTTCCCTCTCAACTGCCTCACTTTTTCCACCCGCTGGCATCATAATTCTGATATCACACACTTTTTCAAAGGCATTTTCACCACACACTGAGAAAAAAATACCCTGAACCCCAAAGACGCAGATTGCTGTTGATAACGGTGCGTTTGAACGAAGGCCGAGAGACACACCCCGTCACTTATCTACAAGCCAGCAGAGGTTGCAGTGGGTGCTCACGCTCTCCTAGCATTCATGTTCCTGGTCGATATGTGGGCGACAGGAAAAGCACAGAGAGAAAACGCAAACTTTGTTTTACTGTGTGCAGGCAGCGGTTTCTCAAATTGGATCCACATTTGGCCTTGCTGCAATCATGTCAGTGTATTGTGTTTCCCTCCTTGCATTGCTCTAATATTTATGTGATTGTGGAGTGAAGGTTTGATGTCAAAACTTTGTTTGTAGAAGTTACAGTTTAAGGTGCATCACTGTCCATGTGAACTGAGAAAGCAAATGTTCCAAACAAAATTATGACGTCATGAAGAATTTGCATTTAGCTCCTAAGTCAAAGCAAATAAACAATGTCTCAAAAACCTCACACAAGTTTAACAATATTGCAGATTCTTAATTAAATATTACCAAAAATTTTGCCAAATATATATTTCTTGCGATTGTTTTTTTTCCAATTTGTTGTTAAATTAACTTCAAGCAATTGTTTAAGAGTATTGAAAGAAATATATTTGCCTAAAGTTGTTATTTATCCTTGAATGGTAATGGTTTGAGGGTATTTCTAAAACAAGCTGGAGGAGTATATTTGAAACGATGCGGGAAAAACAATCCAATGATTGTGAGGTCATAAAGGCTGTTGTACATTGGACGGATGAGCCTCCAGGTGAAAATAAAAGACTCGAGCAGCCTCAGAGCCATTGTACATGTGTGCAGTCGCTGATATGTCGTGACTCTCCTCTCAAGACAACTGAGAACGATGACTAATTTAAATGGCTTTAGAGTGAGCAGCAGCAAAGATTTAACAACATGCAAGTAACCGACATATGTACAAATGGAAGTTCAAAAAAAATACATATATATATATATCTATATATATATATATATATATACACATCATGAGCCTCTGAGCTGTCCAACCTAGATTTGAATCCGGACCCAGTGATAAACTGTCATCTCAGTGTTTCAGAGGCAGGGTGATTCAATGTGCGTGCAGTCCTCAGATGCAGGGAAAACTGACACAATGTTTGTGTGCTCGGATGTACGGTAAACTGTCACCCCATCTGCTGGCATTAGTTTGTGGATGTTAAAGATCTCTTGGTATCCTTCACAAAGAGTGGGTGAGCTATCGCTGGAACTCTGGCTGGATTCCAAATTCCTGCCCGAACTCCAGCTGGGAAGGCAACAGCAAACCACCCAGCATAACCCTTGCCAAGAAATCGATTTGGCGGTACTGGACCTGCTTTCAGTCAGGACACCATAATATGCTAATATTTAACCCCTTTGCTTGTCCAGCCAATGAAAGCTGCATAAAGCAACCAAGAAAAGCTGAACAAGGTGAGCCTTTTGCTG
>NC_140965.1:85643489-85715989 GCF_056783735.1 Eptatretus burgeri
GGAGGAGATAGATTTTGAAAATGGATGATTTCGCAAATTTGGAGTGGCCTTGACCTTGACCTTCAATCGTGTCAAAAGTCATACCGTCATGCATCCCTCATCGACCCCTACCTACATACCAAGTTTCATCAAGATCGGGCGAATTTTTATTTGACCTTATCACATCGACGATTTTTCCAACTTTGAAGACACGTGACTCGATAACCAGGACGAATTTCAAACAACCGGCCTGACCAAATTTAGATATTGTTCCATATTATCAGAATCCGAAGGAATTTCGAAGATCGGATCATAAACGCCAGAGGAGATCGATTTTGAAAATGGACGATTTCGCAACTTTGGAGTGACCTTGACATTGACCGTCAATCGGGTCAAATGTCATACCGTCGTACATCCCTCATCCACATCTACCGACATACCAAATATCTAGAAAATCGGAAGAAAAAAATGGGGATGGACGGACGTACGTATGTACGTACATCGAGACTGGTTTCATTAGGTCACCTCATTAGAGATGACGTTAAAAAACTACCTTTCTCCCTGCATACCCACCAGTCCCGAGCCTTCTTCTTATTCTTCTTCTTCCTCCTGCTGACACACCATCTTTATTCTATTGAGCTGACCCACTCTTGCCATTACCTTCACGATTTCTTCCGACAACCTTCCATTCCCAAATCTTACCTATTCTTCAAAAATACATAAAAAATTAATAATTTTCCTTGAATCCTTTCGATCTATACACCTGTAACCATGTGTCTATCTCCACCCTCTTCCTGATACTTTTCATCGACCCAGCAGCTTCACTCTGCATTTACAGTTCCAAATTCACCATACACCTCCATGATTTTACTTCAACCTTCCCTTTTCCGAATGTTACGCAATCCTTATTTACAATAAATAAATTCGGTTTTGACTGTACACCTCCCATAGCCACATGCTTCTCCCGTAACCACGTCATCTGTTTCCACCCTCTATGTTTACTGACCAAATTCACCATTAACCTCACGATTTTTTCTACAACTTTTCCATTACTAAATCTGATGAAAACTTTCTCAAACAATAATTATAATACAAATAAAAACGATTTCTTGGAATGATTCATCTTCCTCTTTCACACGTGTGGTTCTCATTACTGTATCATAATGCACTAATCTTCTTATATTTAAACAGACTGCTCTCAAATCGCCTTTCCCTCATACCTTGCCTAAAAAAAATCCAACTGTTACAGCGTTTCTTCTCTCCATTCTCTTAATTCGCCTCTCTTGCCCTCTCATCCGGCCCCCTCCCTGAGCTATTCCGCAATACCCTACACTCTTTCAACAAGTCTTGATACCTCCCCCCCCTCCTCCTTTGTCTTACCCTCCCATCCCCTATACCAAAAGCCTCCTCCCCTCCCTCTTCATTAACAGTGTGGACCTCAAATATCCAGGGCCTTCGCTCAAACCTTACAGATCTCTCCATATAGGTTGCCACAAAGCAAACAGAAACGTTCCTCCCTCAAGACGTCTCTGACTCCCAAGTATCTCTCCCTGGTTACTCCCTCCTCTGGTATGACAGACCTGAGCCTCGTCCTGGTGGAGGAGTTGCCCTCTTCATCAAAGACTCTATTCCTCACTCTCCATGCACTGTCCTCACACCCCCACACATACCTCTGGCTACGGCTTCCCCTCCACTCCCACCTCACGTTTATATGTGTACTGTACCGTCCACCAAATAGTGATGACTCCATTTACACCAAACTATCCGAAAACATGGTCCAACTTCTATCTTCTCATCCAAACTCTCTCTTCTTCATATGTGGCGACTTCAATTGTCATCATGCCAGTGGCTAGGTGTGGGTACCTCTCTCACCTGTCATGACATTCAGCAAAAGCTTTCTGTGACTCATTAGTACTGACTGAATCGGTCAATTTCCCGACCCGGATCTCAACCAAAGGTACTCCATCTTTTCTGGATCTAATTTTGACAAATTTCCGTGAAAATATCTGCTCTTCTTCCTCCGTTCCAATCGGTTCTTCTGACCCCGTGCTTGTCAAAGTGGACATCTCTCTGGCTGTTATCAGTGATCCACCTCAGCACCGTCAAGTCTGGCATTTCACTGAAGCTGACTGGCAAGGTCTCCAAGCAGCCCTCAAACTTCGAAACTGGTCTCCCATCGCTACTTTCTCCAATATCAGCTCGTCCTGGGAATTCTTTCAAAGAAACTTGTTCTCCCTCATGCACAGATTTATCCCCTCTCGTCTTCAGTTGTCCTATCCTTCCTCCCACTCTTGATTCACTGAAGCTTGTGGCGAGGCAGTTGTCCTGAAACAACTTGCCTTTGCCTCATGGAAAGCAAACCCAACTGAGGGCAATCTCAGTTCCTTCCATAAAGCTCGGAACAAGTGTGTTTCTACCCTCAGGAGAGCCAGAAAACATCTTTCGAAGCTCATGTCTGAACTCTCAAACCTCTCTCCCTCCTTCAAATCCTGGTGGCATCTAATCAAATGTTTCTGGTGTATGTTCCCCCTGCATCCCCTCCCTTACCTCAAATGGCCGCACTGCTGATACTGCACATGAAAAGGCTGAATGCCAAAACTCGATGTTTGAATCAAAGTCTTGTGTCCAAAACCCATTGCTTTCTGTACCAACCTGACGCAGTTGCACACAAATGTCCTTGGACTCTGTGTCCTTTTCTCATGACAAGGTGGAGAGCTTGCTGTCAAACCTCGACTCAAACTCTGCAACCGGTCCAGATGGCATCAGCCCACGTGTCCTAAAAACCTGCTCCTCTGCTCTTGCTCACCCCCTCACTGTTCTATTCACCCTCTCATTTGCTCATGGTCATCTGTCATCTGCTTGGAAATCAGCAAACATTACTGCCCTGCACAAAAAGGTGCAAAAACAGTTCCCTGCAACTACAGACCAATCAGCCTTCTCCCAATCAGCAAGGTTATGGAATCCATCATCGCTTCAGACATTAAATCTTTCCTCTTCTCCAATGGCCTGATTTCTGTTCATCGATTTGGTTTCAGACCAGGTCACTCTACCCTGGATATGCTGCTTCTGCTCTCCCAACAATAGATGGAGGGACTTGATGCCAGACATGAAATCAAAGCCACATCCTGAGACATATCACGTGCTTTTGACATGGTCTGGCACCCTGCCCTGCTCACCAATTCTCTTGCTATGGTATCCAAGGCCATCTCCACTCATGGCTCGCAGACTTCCTCTCCTGTCGCAGTCAACGTGTGGCCCTTAATGGAGTTCTTTCATCCCCTCTTCCTATCCAGGCTGGAGTTCTTCAAGGCAGTGTTCTGGGCCCTGTTCTTTGTCTGGTTTTCATCAATGATCTCTCCGACTCTCTGGAAAATCCTCTTTATCTCTTTGCTAATGACTCCACCATCTGCTGTATCATCTGTCATCCCTCAGACGGGCAAGCAGCAGCTTCTTCGCTCACTGCAGATCTGGGTAAAATCACAAACCTGTCCAACACATGGAACATGTCTTTCAATCTGGAGAAATCTCACACTCTCACTCTGTCTCTCCGAAAGGACCGTTTGGAAAACCCCCCATCTACTTTCTCAACAATCCTCTGGAAGAAGTCCTTTCTTTCAAACTTCTGGGTCTCACTATCTGCTGTGATCTTTCCTGGGAAAGCCACATTTCCAACCTGGCTTCCAAATCCAGTCGCCGACTGGGAATCCTCCTTCGTGCAAAGTCCTTCCTTGGCCCACATACAAAGCTTTCGTCCACAGCCTGATGGAGTACTGCCTCGCACCTTTCTTGGCTTCACGCTGTGGAAACCAAGGCAGTTTGGGATCATTGGCATCTCCCGTGATGAGCCTGAGTCTTTGGGCCTCTCACTCTCTCACCACTGACAGGTCGGTGGTCTTTCTGTCTTCCACCGTCTCCTCTCCGGTCTCGCCCGCCCTGCTGTGTCTGTGATTTGTCCTCATCATATTTCCGCAGGGTGCTCAAGGTCCACCAACAACCCCCTTCTGGTAAAACTACCAAAATCACGAATCACTGCTCACCTTCACTCTTTCATTCCACTTTTTTGCCGCCTTTGGAATAAACTCCCTCACTCTGTTCAATACAATTCTTCCCTCCCGGCCTTCAAAACAGCTGTTCACCACCACCTCTTATTTTTCCCCCATCCAAATCCTCGATCTTTTCTACCCCCGTTAGTCCACCGCAAACACACCTCCTTCAAATTTCCTGCTTTCCTTCCTGAAAGTTCCTGTAATGTCCATCTTTTATAACCCGTGTTCCCCACTCCATCCCTCTCCCTTCCACAGATCTAATGGTGCTGTTCCCCAAAGTTTTGTCCATCCCTCTCCCACCCCTCTTGTCTCATGCCCCCATTGCTGTGCATTGTGTTAGCTCTCATCCGAGCCTCGACAAGGTAGACCAAAAAAATGGCAACCGACAACCGCACACAGTTCCACTTCTTTCAGCAAAAAATAAGGACCTGCAATTGCAGTGGGCTAAGGCCTAAGTCACATTTGCAACGGCGGCCGTGGGGTCTCCAAAATTTACGGCCACTAGCAATTATACGGCAGCCGCAGTATTTCCACGGTCACACAATGTAGCAGTCACATATGTTTTTATTTTTCGGGGAGCTGCACGGCGTATTTATAAATTGTGGAGATCGAAAACGTAGGTGTGCCGTATGGTCTTTGATTTGATGTCACACGGTGACCCCAGGGCATCCCTGCGGCGGCCATAGAATTTTCAAGGCAGACGCAAGGTAGCCTCAAGGTGCGCGTAAGGCGACCGCAGGGGGGCCCTAATGCGAACGTGCGGCCAGACGGACGGTAACGAGTGGGTATACATACCAGTTCTTTTTTTACTGAAATAAAAATATAACAGTTCGGAATATACCAGTATGTGTTGCCCCCAGAATCTAAATTTAATTCATTCCAAGAGGCTGTTCGGATTGAAAAAGTTCGATTTCCAAACTATTTTCCCAATCAGAAATAATGGAGTGAATTAATCTGTTCCTGGACCGCAAGAAAACCCACTTTCAAGACACTTTCAACTGAAATTACCCATGTTTAAGGTAAAATAAGATGAGTAAATGACCTTCGGTACAATCACCACATCAAAAGGTTCACACAGGCTCGAGCTCTGGCATGGGTTCCGATCGTTCGCACACTCTGCGAGCGCTGCCCCCAGGGCAGCTCATCAAACATCATGCCCCCAGAACTACAATCACTTTCATCAAACACATCGGGCTGAGGTAATCATGGATATTCCAAATTACAACCGGTTTTTTTCTGTGAAATTAAATCCTTGCCCGACAGTTCGTCACACCACATGATCGGATTGTTTTTTGTTATTAATTAAAACACAAGATGAGTAAAAAAAACAAAAAAATAGTACAAATCAAGTGAAAACACGAGGTAAAGTAGCGATCGACACACGAGAGATGCTTTCACGAGGACTTCCACCGACGAACTGAATGAACAAAGCGTGAAGATGCGGGTCAACAGGTGGGAGAGACACACGTGAACAAACATGAACGCTTCGTTGTGTTCGGTTTTTTAAAAATGTATTCGGTTTTAGGGCAAAATTCATTTTTCATTGATAGGAGACTACGGCAGCCGCACGAATAACGCAAGCCCACCATATGCCCTACGTACGGTCGACGTGGGACACAACTACGGCATGTCGAATTGCTATGGCCAACGGAGAAATGAAAAAAGTTATAACTCTGCGTTATAATTCCACGGCGACCCCTTCGGCGTGTAAAATATAGCCAAACGGCGTAGGGCCACCCTGAGGCCACCGCAGAAACTCTGCGGCCGCCGCACGTTTCTGTCAATTCAGAGGGCGTACGGCCGCCTTATCCTCGCCGTAGAGCAAATGTGACTTAGGCCTGAGGAACAAAAACACTGGACATTGGAGGATTAGAAAACACATTGCCTGGTCTGATGAATCCCAGTTCCTGGTGTTTCATGCTGATTTGGGTATGGAGAAAACCACATGAGTACATAAATTAAAGAAAAACATCTACTTATCATTGATCTTAAAATATAACGTTTCAGAATAAACTTCAAAGAGGTCCAAAATCAACTTAAGTTTAATATTCGGTGAACTTGATGACTTAATTTGTTGGAGTTAGACCGTCTGTTCTGAATAGAGGAGGTTGGCATTTCAAACCCTGGCAAAGTCTTGAGTCATATCAAAGACTTTGAAATGGTGCATGTTGTTTCCTTGCTTGACGTTCAACATTCAAAAAGGATAGAACAAGGACAAACTGTCATAGGTTGGCAACAATTACACAGGCTTGATGGGCCGAGTGGTCTCTTTCTGTGTTGAAGTTTCTTGGAAGGGTGGTCATCTGTTATATATCTTGCGAACCGTGGCGTTTGTCCGTGCATTCGTCTGTCTCCCATTTATGGTGGCCATTTCCCATGCTGTGTTTGAAAAGCTGCTCATTGGTTATTTTGCATTTAAATTTCACTTTTCTTGATGCATTATCACCAAAACTTTATTGTGCCTTTCAATAATCTTTAAAATCAATGGGAAATCTGGATTAAAGTAGCTGTAATACAGATCTTCATCGAGTTACACCAAATCTAAAATAGCCGTATTTTGCACTCTTTTAAAACAAATCCAACCTCCGCCACCCGATGTTGCACCACAATTTCACGGTGAGCGGTAGAAGTAGCTCAGAGCTTTGGCTCTGAGGGAAGCCAAGAATGCAACACAATTACCATTTTTTAGTCCATGAAATAATTTAAATTGACAGATTAGCTTAAACTTTTCTTGTCACTGGGGACGGGTACTTTTGCTGGCATCTATATATTAAAACTGAAGGGCCAATTTTGTGCTCCTCCTAGCGGTCGCGTCACGTTTTTCTCGGTACTGTGACCTGGCCTGAAAGAGACTTCGTACCTGTGAGAGTGCATCGCACATAGTGGCAATAGTCAACTTTCAAATCTGAAGCAGAATAAACACTTTTCGTTGAGATGGGGGGGAGAAGTGAAGAGGTGGGGGCGGGAGATGAAGACACGGGGGCAAGGAGTGAAGAGGCGGGGGGCAAGGTAAGCACATTTTTGGGCGGGGGTAAGCAAATTGAAAGCGGGAAACGGGAGGAAATGGGGCGGGGCGGGGTGAATTAGGCGGGGTTGAGTGTGAGGGGGTGGACAGGGGGCGGGGGCCCGGGGGCAAGTGGGGCGGTGAATCAAGAGACGGGGGTCGGGGAGTGAAGAGGCGGGGCCGGGGTAATTAAATTTTTGGGCGGGGGAAAGCAAATTGAAGGTGGGGGGGAATGGGGCAGGGGTGGGGGATGAGTAGGCGGGGGCAAGCACGCCCTGTCCAGTCCATGTCCCTCGAGTGTGGGTGAGCTGGTGAGGGTGGTTGAATGAACAGAATCCGTCTGTGACGGGGCTTCGGCTAGTATATATTGTTACGGTTCTGGAATAGCCCTGGAGAGCAGTTGATGTGGAAGACACATTCAACAAATAAAAGAACAGTGGAGTTTCAATATTTCCACATCAATTTTGTTTAGTTAGATTACCCATCCCATCGTATCAGGGAAAGGAAATTGTGTTGTGATTGTAGATATAACCTTCCCCATTGTTCTCATACTAAATCAACCTTCAGTCCTCCAGCCTCATTCCCTTCCTAAGCCAACCATTCTGAACTCCAACTAATTCCTTTCCCAATTCACCGTGCAGTACTCGAACCTCCCTTTCAAAAAGCCACATCTCTCTTCCCAGATACCTTTTAATAGCACATTCTAAAAACACCACCAGTGCTGCAATAACGCCATTCAGGCATCCCAGTCGGCGCAGCATCGAGGAAGTGCCGAGGCCCCACTCTCGCATGCCAGGGATGAATCAGAGCGGCTGAACTGCACCACGTGACAGTATCGGGCTGGCTGAATGCGGGAGAGTAGACGTGCCATTCAAGAGTTTGTGAGGTCTGTGGGGTTCAGTGGTTCATGCGGTCTGGATGGTTCGGAAGGTCATGCCGTCTGTGTTGTGGGGCCTTTCACCAGGCAGGTGCTAGAAAGCATCCATAAATGAAAATGTCATCACTTTTTCCACCCGCTGAGATCCAGGCTCACTCCTCACCCACTCATTTGTTCTTCTTTTCCTCTTCCTGTGGAACCAACTCCTCAGTCTGTTCAATTGCATTGTTTCTTCAAGGGCAACAAGTTGGTTGTTCATCACCTCCTCATGCCCCTCCCCCCCATCCACACTCATGGTATTTTCTACCTTTGTTCACCCTTCCCAAGCACATATCTTCCTTTCCAGGTTGTATTGCTCCTTTCTGTTCTTTGCTTGTTCCATTACAGTTTCATCCTCAGCTCTCCCCTTCTCTTCTGTCTGTGTTTGAGCCTATGTAGGTTGTGTGATCAGGCGAACTTTGAGAGACCTGGTTAGGATGATTGAGCGTTGAGGAACACCAAGCGGCATGGGAGGGCGCCAAGCAAACCCTCCAAGCTGAATGCTGAAGAACACCGAGCGATGTGAGAAGGTGCCAAGTAAGTGCTCCAAGCGGAATGCTGAAGAATGCCAAGTGGCATGAGAGGGCACCAAGTAAGCTTCTCTCCACCTCTGTCTATCCCCCCTTTCTCTTCTAATTCCCTGGAATATGCTTTTAAGTGCATTGCCAGGTGTGATGAGTGGTTTGTACACTAAAACCTGACTATGTCTATGGTATCCCACTCTGAGGAGCTAAAATGTACAGTTAATTGATCTGCAGTTCCTCGCCTGCTTTTCCTTGCACTTCAAATTAATGCAAGGATATCACGATCCTGGAGTTTGCACTTCTGGCCACTGTTGCCCTGTGATGATGATGTCTTTCCCTCGGAGTTCAATGACCACATCACCTTAGACACTGTTGCTCATGAAACATCAGCAAGTTGAGCTGTCTGTCACTGAAGCTCCTGCCAAACGTGCCCCAACAATCACCTCTCTTACAAAGTCACTGATGTCTCCTCTTGAAGCCATGCTTGCCATAATTATAGGCAACCAGGCCTGTGCAGCATTTTTACACATGACCCTAAGCATGCTGGGATGATATTTGCTTAATTAACACACAGGCCACACCTACATGGAAGCCGTTGCTTACAATATACTTGGTGTCCTTTCGTAGGAGTAGTCATAATCGTAAAATTAGAACAATCAATCAAAGAAAATAAATTCATAAATATGTTTGTATGGGGCAAAAGAGAATCAGGTAATCCGAAAGTGGTAATACTGCACTGTATTTAAAAATAACTGAGCTGTGGTACAAACCATGCACACAGGTTTGGAGTTGAAAAAGGGAATGGTGGATTTAAGTGGTGACAAGAAAATTTTATGGTAATGATAGAGTTGCTCAAATTCAGTAAGGACAAAAAAAAATTAAAATCTTATCAACAACAGTACTCGTGCACACATAACGGCAGTTTCAGAAATGTCAACCAACCAAAGTTACTAAACATCCTGTTAAACAGTGGAAACTGAAATTTAAATAAACAACTCAAAAAAATCTAAACAAAAGGACACCTGAAAAAGTGGAACTTTTCCCATATTACATCATTGGCAATGTGGCAGCAGCAAAGATAACACAGTGAATGTCTCTTTATGAAACCACAAACCATTCTACAGGTCTCACAATGAATAGTAGTTGTAGGCCAACGTCTATCCATCTTGTTTTGGAACAACCACATCACGGACAGGTCAGTGGCTTCTCTGTCTTCTACCACCTCTTTATTGGTCTTTCAACCTCTGCCCCTTCTCCTCTCCGTCTGTCCTTCCTCCCCAGATTGCACAAACTGTATTTTGCCAGTAGCCCACTTCTAATAAAACTCCAAAAATCCAGGCTCACTCCTCACCTCCACTCATTTATTCTTCTTTTCTTCTTCCTTTGGAACCGACTCCTCAGTCTGTTCAATTCCATTGTTTCTTCAAGGGCTATAAGTTGGTTGTTTATCACTTCCTCAGGTCACCCCCCATCCATACTCATGATCTCTTCTACCTTTGTTCACCCTCCCCAAGCACATATCTTCCTTCCCAGGTTGCATTGTGCTTACTCTCCTCTCCACCCTCCTTTCTGTTCTTTGTTTGTTCCATTACAGTTTCATCCTCAGCTTTGTCCTTCTCTTCTTTCTGTGCTTGAGCCAAAGTTGGGTGAGTGACAAGAACAAGCCAATTAGATTTGGGTTCAGGTCCGATTCCAGATCCGGCCTACCAGTGGGATACAAAACAGAAACTTCAGCCTGGCAGAGGTATGTGCTCTACTGGGTGCCATTTGTAGGTCTGTTACGCTTTGGTTCGTTCTATATACTAACTATTACATGAGCCGAGACTTTGGAAACAAAGAAAAACCTCAAAGCTGTGGAATATGTTTTCAGAGGCTCTACAAACCTAAATTGAAGCACACACCTGTTAAATGTTTAAAACAATATGGGAGGTATACACATACTCTCAGTTCAGTGTATATACTATGTAGATGAAGACGACAGAATTATTCCCATCAGTGCAAACAGAACGATCTTAGCCTCTCCGTGGAATCGTAGATGAATGGCTCACTCTTAGATACGATCTGCTCATGGAACATCGATTTTCGAAAAATAAAGTGAAACCTTTTTGAAAATATTTCCTGTACAACACCTTAGAAAAGCAAATGGCACAATTAAGACACTTAAAACTGAGTAAATATATTAAAGGGTCGGGTGCATGTGCAAAACATAATTGAGTCACAATGGCACGGGTCCAGCATCCCATAGATAATGGGGTGAAATCCTCAGTACAAGTCATTGCACATCAGCTTGGATGGATGATTAAAAGGCCAGGTATTCGTGTTAACAAGTCAAACAGGTGTGATGTTCTCAAGCCAACTGACTTGAGCGCTCTTGTACCTGTTAAAACCAAATGTGCTGTGGTGCATCGTATACAGTCTTATCCTCACGTTTCCCCCTTCGTCTCATTGTCTGTGAACCCTTGGTAGCCCCTTTTGTGTCGCTCTTCCATGAGCCTTGATACTTGTGTGTAAAACCAAAAAAGAAAAACCTGAACTGTGCTCTCTCAACTTTAACTTTTTCATCAGCCAAATGGAACCTGCTGACCCAGGTCATAAACTTTATCAAATATTTAGAATGTATATTGTTGTTTACCGCCAAAACATTTTAAAGGTTCTGGGTTAGCTCAATTGCCTGAGCTTTTCCATTCATTGTAATCTGCTGATTGGAGGTTCAAATCCTGAGCCTGCTGGGAAGGAAATGGCAAAAACCAAGCAATGTTCCTGAGCCTGCAACTTGACTGGCAAGTTATTTTGCAGCACCATCCTCCTTGGGTGATGGTACTTGTGCCTGATGTGGAATAGTTAACTGGGAAGGATATGGAGGTGATACTCATGCCTGATGTGGGCTATTTAACCAGTAAGGACAGCGAGGTGATGGTATTTGGACGTGTTGTGGGCCAAATAACCTGTGAGGATAGGGAGGTAATGGTACTCGTGCCTGATGAATGATATTTAACCAGTCAGGATAGGGAAGTGATGATACTCGGACCTGCTGTGGGTCAAATAACAGAAAAAGATAGGGAGGTGATGGTACTCATGCCTGATGTATGCCAATTAATGAGTAAGGTTAGGGAGGTGATGATACTTGGACCTGCTGTGGGCCAGATAACCGGTAAGGATACGGAGTTTTTGTTGACCAAACTTAATCAGGACATGGAAGTTTTTTGATGTTTGTAGAAATATGAGTGACAACTGGAATTTAGCTTCACACAGCATGCATTCTGGAAAGTTTCAAGCTTGCCATTATATACGGGGTGGATAGGGAAGTCCAATTGTTGTGGGGCTGGGTGTCGGTGGCGAGCACGACCCCAAGGGGGAGCAGTAGAATCGGCTCCACCGAACACCCCGGAATTTAGGTCGTGACCCTAGGATAAGTCCAGAAGTCACGGGTCCCTTACAGGACCAAGAATCGCCAATAATTCGACCGCGTGGGGTAGGGTTAATTGCATAACTTCAATATACCTAAGTACCCATGCGGGAAAGCTACCAGAGAATTCACACCCTCGACAGTCCTCGAGCAGGACGAGCCGTTACCGTGCTCGAACCGTGTGTAACCCGAGCGGATGGTCACCAAGGCCTATCGGTCCAAATGCACAATTTACTGCCTTGCTATTTCTCAACACGCACCGTGCTAAGCCAATGAAAGAAATGACAGTGAACGAGCTGGGACATTCAACAACAGGGAAATTTACTTTACATTGATCGGGAGGGAGACACAGAGAGCAGAGTTATCTGAATAAGAAATGTAATGGACAATTAGCAAAAGAAAGCACTTACACAATTCTACTTGAAGACGGGCCCACACACAGACACACACACCCCCCCCCCCCAAAAGAAATGATGGCTGCGGCCTTTATTGATACCCCCAGCTCAGAGGAAAGGTGAGCTGGAGGTAAGGATGGACCTTCCCGCCTCGTGTGGCCCTTGACGATCCGGCTCGGCAGGAATCAAACCCACAACACGATGCCGCTTCAAGCACCAGGTACCGCACTCTCTAACCGGCCACGCACCATTCCACCAAGACCAAGGAGAAGATCAGAAACGACGATGACCCAGGACCAGACGAACCAGCCAGCACCAAGACCCGCGACCCCCAAGACGACCAACCTCCCCAGCCTAGCGTTACTTTATATCTTTCTTGTCAAGGGTGAGAAAATCGCCATCTGAGGAGGTCTCCACCCTCATTGGCCGGGGTGTCGTGGGAAAGCCTCCTCTGCGCGTGATCTCCACCCTCATTGGCCGGGGTGTCGTGGGAAAGTCGCCCTCTGCGCGTGATCTCCACCCTCATTGGCCGGGGTGTCGTGGGAAAGCCGTCCTCTGTGCGTAATCTCCACCCTCATTGGCCGGGGTGACGTGGAAAAGTCGCCCTCTGTGGCATCTCAACCCTCATTGGCCGGGGTGTCGTGGGAAAGCCGTCCTCTGTGCGTAATCTCCACCCTCATTGGCCGGGGTGACGTGGAAAAGTCGCCCTCTGTGGCATCTCAACCCTCATTGGCTGGGGTGTCATGGGAAAGTCGCCCTCTGTGGCATCTCAAACCTCATTGGCCAGGGTGTGGTGGGAAAGTCGCCCTCTGTGCGTAATCTCCACCCTCATTTGTCGGGGTGTCGTGGAAAAGTCACCCTCTGTGCGTGATTGGACAAGGGGTGGAGTCGGAGCTGAGGCGATGATAATCTCCACCCACGTACGTGGTCGAACGCATGTGGGCAATGGCGTCGGTGTGCGAAGTGAAGTGAAGGATATTTGTTGTAAAAGAAACTCCGCAACGCACACATGTAATTCCCGTTAGACACAGGTAGGGGACCCTAACTATAAACACATACTTATCGAGATAACTAAACTTGGGGATTGCTGTCTGTCTGTGTGCACAAGGCTTCCAAATTCATAACACTATTAATAGCCCCTAAATTGTAGTAATTGTATGTTCTATTATACAAGTCATATAGTAAGTGCTTCATTCTCACAAATGAACAATGCAACTTACTATCACTTAAAAATCTGAAAAATCATAACAGTCATTATTCAGGCTTGGTTATATGGAAATTGTGACAGCACCATGCTAACTGATACAACATGAAAGATGCCTTTACTGCAGAGTCAAAGTTTATGGAGGAGCATTTTGTACATATATCAGATGAACGAGAACACGAGGAGACATTAGTGTACTTTTTCATTCATAACGAGTAGATTAAAAAGATATGAGGAGACATCAGTGTACTTTTACGTGAATTACAAGGACATTCAGAGACAATGGGAAACACAGAATATGGGATTTGAAGTCACAATCTCACCCAGCATCATGAGCAATGTGTTCAGGTGGGAATGCTATACTAAACAACCCAAATGTTTGACTTTACGAGTATAATATCGTATCATATCAGTATTGGTTCGGAAGACGTGGGAACGGTTCATCCCTTAACAGGATCATGATTCCCCTTACACCCCCCACCCAACCCCTTCCTCACCCCCTCTTTTCCATATATCAAGGGACGTACCAGACCCAACTTGGTTGATGTAGAGCAGGAGAATATTATTTTGTTTTCAACCAAGCCTTCGTAAATATGACTCAGATGGAAACGGCATTTAACTTGGCCTTGCCATGATCCCACTTATGTAAGCACATTAATTATTAGTCCCCGAATGGTTTGCTGTCTGTCCGTTCGTCAGACTTTTTTTCAATACACTTTGACATATTAAATTAAACTTGGTGCATGGTTAATTATGATAAGTTACAGAACAGGTTCGAGTTTCAGGGCATTTCATCATTTTTTCACAGAGTTATGCCATATATATATATATATATATATATATATATATATATATATATATATATATATATATATATATATATATACAGTACACAGACATGACAGAAGTAAATAGACACTATGATTTTTAAAGAATTTATTTATTTAACATTTAAAGTACATTTGATGCATTTTAATCCATACACTAGTATTTGGTAGACTTGCCATTTGCAGATTTCAATGCTTTTAATCTTTCAGACAAAGAACTAACAAGTTCTGAAATTTTCTCTTGTGGGATTTCTACCCAGGCTTCACGCAAATGGTTTTGCAATTCTGTCCGTGATGTTGGTTTCCTGGACTTTCTCCACACAGCTCGATCCAATATGGCCCCAGAGGTGTTCAATGGGATTCATGTGAGGAGACTGACTTGGCTATGGAAGTCGCTTGATCCCATTTCTGTCCTGCCATTCGATGGTCTTTTTTTGCAGTGTGGCATGGAGCTCCATCTTCCAAGAACAATGTTGTTTTGACCATCTGACCAGTGGAGAAGACGGGGAGAAGTCCATCCTCAAGGATAGAAATGTATATCGTAAAGTTGATGTTGCCAACACACTCCACAAGCTCTGACTGACCAGCGCTCCAGATTGCTCCCCACACCATCACTGAAAAACCACCGTGTTTAACAGTTGGCTGCAATCGGTTCAAAGAGAACTCTTGACTGGGAAGTCTCCAGACCCATACACGTCAACTGTCAGAAAATTGAGCAAATTGAGACTGATCTGAAAAAATGACAGTTTGCCAAAACTCCGAGGGTCTGTTGGCCATCTCGTCAGCCCACTTCTTTCTCCTTTGAATGTTGGCTGGTCTAAGAAGAAGTTTTCTTCGAGCTGCTCTCCCGTCGTAGCCCAGTTGATGAAAATACCGCACGGCAGTTCTTGAGCTAACATGGACCTCCTCTGCAACATCTGCTGCCTTTCAACGGGGAGTTTTCTCATTGGACTGCTTGACAACTCTAAGACACCTTTCTGAGGGCCCAGATCGACCAGAATGATAAGCTGTGGATTCCTTGACTTCGCTGGTGAATTGCACAATCACCCGATTGACCATAGAAGCTGGAATGCCAAGGTTCTGAGCTATCTGACACTGGCTGACTCCACCTTCCAATTGGCCAACAATTCATCCTCTTTGTATAGGTCGTGTGCTCCCTGGGTTTGAGGCAGTTAATTGTCATACATGACCCTGGAACATGTTTCTGTAAATAAATAGTTGAATATTAGTACAAATCACTGAGTAAAACAGATGAAATGAAGAGATTTAAGATGTCTATTTACTTCTGTCATGTCTCTGTATAATAGAGTCTTAAAGGGTCTTCAGGGCCTTCGTGGTCTTGTAGGTCTTTTGGGTCATCAGGGTGTTTGGAGTCTTTTGGGTCCTCGGGTGGGGTCTTTTGGGTCTTTGGGGTCAGTCCTCTGGGTCTTTTAGAAATTGTTGAGTCTTCTGGGTCCTCGGGAACTTTTGGGTCTTTTGGATCCTCAGGGTATTTTGGGTTTTTTGGGTCCTCAGGAACTTTTGGGTCTTCAGGAACTTCAGGGATTTTTTGGCCAGCTGGGTCTTCTGGGTTCTTGGGAACTTTTGGATCATCTGCGTATTTTGGGTCCTCAGGGTCTGTGGGGACTTTAGGGGTCTTAAAAGTCGATGGGTTCTCAGCAGTCTCAAGCATCTTGAAGTACATTCCAAATGCACGTATTTAATGAATAGACACAAAACTATGACACACACACACACACACACACACACACACACACACACACACACACACACACACACACACACACACACACACACACACACGCACACACACACGCACGCACTTCTCTATGCTATACTGTATGCTTACAATAAGAGAGCTGTTTGCTGTTTGTGTGTGTGTGTGTGTGTATGTGTCACCATTTTTCTCAGAGATGACTGAACGTATCTTCGTCAAACTTTCAGAGGTTCATCAGTGAGTGCCAGGGAGTGCTTTATGGGGGAAAAAGTTTTGTTTAAGTTTGAAAAACAAGGTTGTTTGTTTGGATTTTTATATGTATTTTAAAAATTGCTCGATCGTGTCTAAGCCTTTGTAGATATGTGAAAGGTAATATTAAAGGATCCCCAACCCCATTCCTCAGTATATGTTGGGAATTGTTTTAGGCAACCACAAAAAAAATAGGAAAAAAATTATTTCTTCAAAATGCCAACAGGATTAGAGTAGCACCGGTAAAGATCGGATACCCACCGTCGAGTAGCAACCACACAACATCGGGAACCTCTGCTAGTAGTGGATAAAATTACATGTTTTGATGTTATGTGCACGAATTCTCTTCATTTCCTTTCAAAATTATATTTTGTGGTACAGTGCCCCCTGAGGAGGAAAAATAAAAGGGAGATTTGGGTGGATAACATTGCTGGTGATAAAATAATAATCCAGCAAAATGATTCCTTGAGATGATCGTCTTCGAATGAACAAGGTGACTGACACTGACACACACACACACACACACACACACACACACACACACACACACACACACACACACACACACACACACACACACACACACACACACACACACACACACACACACACACACACACACACACACGGAGCTTTGAGGAGGTTATGAAATTTATATTGCAATAGTTGCATCAAAGGCTGATAATGAAAAAGGTCAAGGGAATGGAGATATAACAAGAGAGCATTTGATCATATATCCAAGGAAGATGGATACGGGAGAAGGGCATTTGGCCCACCAAGCCTGTGCGACACCACATTAATTCAATCTGACAGTTCATCAAGTTAAATTCATTGGGGGTGGTGGGTGTGGTGTGGTTCAGAAGTAGAGATGGGAGTAGTTGTGAAAGCACAGGTATCATCAGGGTGTTTTATGCATACAACTTATTATTTAAAATTATGAAATAAAATATAATGGGGTGGGGGTGGGGGGGTTGTGTTTGGGTGTGGACACAAAGACAACACATTCACCTTTTGAAAAGACTGTCTCACAGACAACAGTCACGACACAAGTACACAATTATCAATTACCCAAGCCTACAGACCATGCTGCAGATGTTTGTTTTTATTTTGCGGTGGTTTTACCGTTTTAGGAAATGCTGGAGATAATTGCTAAGTATTTATATATGTGTACTGACAATGTGTGTTTTCTACCAGATGATTGAGTTTACCCTGATCGGTGGTACCCCCGAAAGCAGTTGGTATAGCAAGAGGACGGTCATACGTAGCAGGCTTTGTCTCCCCATTCATCAGCGGAAAATTAGTGCAAATGCATTAAACACCGCCTGTCAGGCCGCACGCAGCTTTCCCAGGCCGGGCTCTTTGGGTCCCCTGTAATTGCTCGGATCCGTCTTGTTGAAATATGGTGCCACTTACGTGCATCATTCTGACAGTAACTGTATTTTCCGCTTGGCCAAACGTAGCACGGTGTGACGGAGAGGATGGGGTTGGGGGGGGGGGGAACACGAGCAGAAACGGACGATTGGGGTATTGAGGGACAGGGGTGTGGAGGCATGCCACAGGACCGGGCGGAAGGAACAATTAGCCAGCATGCACCGCCAATCTGTCAGCAAACACCCCGGCTGGAAACTTGGCCACACACCGTCGACTCCCAGCAGATCCAAGATCTGTCGTTTATTCCAATCGTGATTTCTCACAACTGACGGAGTGAACAGGCATTGCCATATAAGCAAACAAATGTACACCATCTAACTTCATGCAGGATATTTGCCCAGTCAAGACCAAAGTTATCAACTTTACATCAAAGCTTTGTAGTTAATAGGTCCCTAATACACTCACATAGACTTCCTCCTATGAATCCTCAATGCGCACCCTCCTCCACGTCCCTTCCCTTTTCACCCAATTAAACCTTCCTGATTCCCACACCTTTTCAATTGAACCTGTGACAGACCTCACAAATGACATTCATGTGATATTGACAAAAGTAACGAGCTTGCTAATTGTCAGATACGCTTTTCTACAAACTGCAGCAAACAAAGTTTTCTTATTGAAGAAGGTTCAAGCGGCTCCGTTGATGAGTTAACAAAGTAATGACACTACTCCCTCTTGTGCTACTTAGTCTGACAAATGCACCAATGTCCATTCATCTTTAATGAATGTCATCCGAACTCAACTCGACTGAAGCTGAGCAGAGGATGAAACCAACAGGGCGTTGATCGAGGTGCGCTTACCGCCGTGGGAAGCAAAGAGAAGCTCATGTTTCGGGCGGTAATCCTTCATCGGAGCAAAATATCGACACTGTCCTTCACGAGCAAGACGAGTTCTTAATTCTACACGAAGCTTACTTCGCAAGGTCAGAAACAATTGGTCCTGGCATGTTTCTTTTTCACACCATAATGCAGCCACACGGCTGGCTATCCTTCATGTGTGAAACATGTGAACCTCTCTGGTTAATTTGTTTACCGTGCAGCAGCTGCTTAACAGACAGCAACTACTGCACTCTCAGACAGCCAGCAGTGGAACCTGGTGTCAAAGGGCGTCTGAGAAGACTGGACCGCAAACCAGGCAGGAATTTGTAATTTGTTCACGGTTCCGGCGATAGCTCGCCGACTCTTCACGAAGGAGAGTGGGATCTGCAACTATGTGGACAGCCCAGCCAAACATTTTATCTAATGGTCGGGACACACATTGATGAATCACCCTGCCTGAGAAACACCAGGATGACAGTTTCTAGCGAGGTCGATTCCCAACCCAGGCTAGACAGCTCAGAGGCTTGCTTGCGCTACCTCTCGAGGCGAGTCCACAGCTATCGCCTACACCAAGCATAAATAGACTGGCCCTCAAATGACATTCTTTTTAAAAAAAATTTCAGTACAATATGTATTGTATTCTTATGATTCATTTCTTGAAAACTGCAGCCAGCAATTGTAACACCACATGATGCTCATTACATGTTAAAGCAACTTCAAAGAAATTCCAGACATAATATTCGGTGTACGGGCAAAAAATGCTGGAGGAAGCTTCTTTTCATCTGAGATATGTATGATGTAGCTTCGTCTTGATTAGCCGCTATTATCAAATTTATTTCTCGAAATGCACGACACAAACACTGCCGTAAAAATTCAATGAATTCTCTGCAACAGAGCCTGCGTACCAAAAGTGATTCATTTGATTGCAACTCCAATGCATTCCAAATTGCCTGCAAAGTGCATCGGTCGCACAACCATATACACCATCAGCATTTGGGAGGTCGGCGGTTTGAACAAGATCCCGGCCGAATCGTAACAAAGACTTTTAAAATGGTACATGCTGCTTCCTTGCTTGATGCTCAGAATTTTTAAAAGGATAGAGGATGGACAAACAACTGTAGGTTGGCAACCATTGCAGAGAAATTGATGGGCCTAATTGTCTCCTCCTGCGTTGAACTTCCTCGGAAGGGAACTCATATTACTCTCAAAATGGGACAACAGTTGTGTGACAACAGAGGCACCGCACCACAGCACAAGGAGAGGAATTGGACGAGGAGAGGGTGATAATAGCATCTCGGTGGATGCAGTGAAGCTCAGTGGTGGAAATGCAAGGGATAATGAGGTGACTTAAGGCAGCAGACTTGAAATCCAGTGGAGAAGCATTCTAAGCAAAAGACCGAGGAAGAACAGTTCCACGTGTAAGAAAGTAGGAGTATCAAAGGATGGAGAGGTGAGCATTGAGTTTAGATTTGTGCAGGGTGACAAGGAAAGAGTTTCTGGCAGAACGAGTGTGACCTGGAATGGCAGAGGAGGTGAAAGGGCAGGAGGAGCAAGACCAGAAGAAAGCCAGAAAAAGGAAAACGCTTGGCCACCGATCTGCCTATGGTGAGCAGGAAGCAGAACCTGAGACTCCGTTTCTTCCACGAGATTGGAAATCTCATAGCAGGAAACAGTCCGACGAAATATTTGGCTTTGAAAAAGGCAACGTTTACAATAGCTTCATTATTTGCGTTTGACTGGCCGGACAGCTCAGCGGTGTGCGTTCTAACCTCTGAACTGTGTCATACAGATTTTGTTCGTGGTCGAATTCCATCCAACTAAACTGTCGTCTGATGCAGTGCCAAAAGGAGGCGCTGCAAAGTGGAGCATTCTGCGGCCTTCGACAGGGCTGTGGGCATAAAGCCCATTGTCGTGTCTGCTAAGCGGAAGTTAAACTTCGAAAGATATAATTTGCAAGCTTAGCCCTATTAGGCAGAGAGATGACCAAAATGAGTTTGAGTATTACGGTTTGCCATTTCTATTGTCGTCTATAGATGCTGCCGCATGCCCATAAGGCTCCATTCAAGGGAAAGTCTCCGATGGGAGATCGGGTCACAATCCTTTCTTTCAAAGAAGCAAAACCTGTTGCATCGAATAGTGTCTCAATATTATTACCGAATGTTTGGTTGCTCATTATTGCTGGACCAAGTTCAAGACCCACAGCGAGGCAATGGCCGCTGGTTAAAACCAATTTCCCTGTGCAATTACTCGACAAACATGTTCCATAAAGTCAGACGATTGGCAATTTCCAAGCATTTCTGGTATTCTGGAGTTCATGTAAAATCCAGGTGTTTCCTTTTTCATATCTAGTCCCTCTGCCTCTTGGCCTCACCCACCCGACCTGCTGATCCATGCATATAGACAAACAAGTGCATGCCAAGGCACAGCTGCGAGGATGGAGCGAAGATAACAACAATGCGTGTTGACAGCCCTTAGAGCTCGACGTGCACCGCACCAAAGCATGGGGTCCCAATATCTCGACTCCAATTTATATTCCACGGAGCCTTCAGTCCTCAAGAACACTGGCATTCTGTGCAACGAGTTGTAGAATCAGCCTCCATGACAGAGGAAGTACAAGGCTTGTGCTCATGTGTTCTCATCAGCTGGAGTATGTGTACATCTATGGTTTCGAAGGGTCTTTCACACCAAGTTTTGGCAGCCTGTTTGAATTCCCATAGTATGTTTGTATGCTCATATGGGCACTTCAATCATGATACTGTGATGAAGGATTCAAATCCTTTAAACTTTGTTCACTTGACCACCGTCCAGTGCATTGTAACGTAATTACAGCCTGATCTATGAGCATAAGACAGACACCTTGTAAAAGTGACAATCCCAAGGTGTCCCCCTGAAAAAGTTGCTTTGGTTGCAAATGCCACAAAATCAATACCCCACAACAATATCATGCAAATCAAAAGCTCATGCCGTAGAAACGTCTTATCTGTCTTGCGACAAGCTTCTAAAACATCGATTGTGACAAAAGGCATGATATTTGTTTGTCCACTTCCCACAATGAATAATAATAGAAATGCATAAAACTCTTAAGCAGGTGTGGTATTTGTTTTCCATGCAATGGCACAGAAAGAAAACCATGATAATAAAGGGTTGAGAAGCAACAATGCTTATATGAAGTGGTTTGGATAAATCATTGGAGCTCAAACCTGGAAAATGGTGCCGCTTGAAACTTATTTGACATTCAGTTGACTAAGTTACAGGCTCAAGTTTATGCCCTCATCAAATTATATTCTTCCACATATTGCCAA
This sequence comes from Eptatretus burgeri, assembly GCF_056783735.1. Lineage (NCBI taxonomy): Eukaryota > Metazoa > Chordata > Myxini > Myxiniformes > Myxinidae > Eptatretus > Eptatretus burgeri. Next base: position 85,665,305 of record NC_140965.1, read on the forward strand.
TGTCGGGTTGTACAGAATAAGGGAACATCTATTTATTACATCCGCCACAATGGTAGAGGTCTGGACCCCCCCCCCCCACTCCATCTCCACCAATCCATCCCAATCCGCTTTTCCACTCGCCCAAACCATATACCTCGTATATCAAAATTCATTACACTCAATTTGCTCCAACCTCCTCAAACATTCCCTGACCATTTATATTCCATTTAAATGTTTAAATAACCATTTAACTGCATGCCACTTGCATATGTAATAAACAGATGGAGACAAATTTGCTGACATGCTTTTTCTATATTTTTGTAAAAAATAGGGTGACCAAGGCATTCTAATGGTAGAACAACAAGCTCCTTTAACCATAGACTATTTGAAGAATAAGCCTGGTGTTGGCTTAGTGATTAATGTGGCTGGCTTGGGATCTAAGGGTCCTCAGTTTGAGCCCCTGTCAGCCATTGAATTAATACCAGGTGGGGTTGACTCAGCCTGTTATCCTTCTGACGTTGGTGAAATGAGTACCAGTGTACTGGGGTAATAACCATTTGGGGTAACCTTCGTCAGAGTGGTGACCTCTCCAGGACTCTACTCCTTGCCAATGAAACTGCCTCAGCACTCCTGTGCACCTTTCTGGTGTGAAAAAAAGGAATGGTATTATTGCTATTATCCCCCGCCAACCAACGAAGTTGGCGGGGGATATAGAAATGGGTTCCGTCCGTCCGTACGGCCATCCGTACGTCCGCCACATTTTGTTTCCGGAGCTCAACTACAAATCCCCTCAAGATAGTTTTATGAAATTTGGTACACATATCAAGCAAGTGGTGAACTGGTGCCTTTTGATATTTAGAGATTTCCCCCAAAAAAATTTCTGTCACTTTCCATGGAAACAAGTTGGGTATCTATCTATAATTCCAGCAATCTGTGTGTGTGTGTCTGTCTGTCTGTCTGCGACCGCCGTTTCTCGACGACCGCCGGTCCGATGTCATTGAAACTTGCCAGGAATATTGCCGGGGACCCGCGATGTGCTTTTTCGAGGTTTGATATCAATTGGACGAGCGGTTCCCAAGTTACGGCCATTTTATTGCATTTTCAGTGTTGAAAAGGTGTATATATGGCAGCTGAAGGTGTCGTTCCACCTTCTCACCTTATCATGCCATTTTCCCCAAATTATTAATAACCAGATGACCACCGGTCCAATCGGATTGAAACTTGCCAGGAATATTGCCGGGGCCCTGCGGATGTGTCTTTTCAAGGTTTGATATCAATCGGACGAGCGGTTCCCAAGTTACGGCCATTTTATTGCATTTTCAGTGTTGAAAAGGTGTATATATGGCAGCTGAAGGTGTCGTTCCACCTTCTCACCTTATCATGCCATTTTCCCCAAATTATTAATAACCAGCCGACCACCGGTCCAATCGGATTGAAACTTGCCAGGAATATTGCCGGGGCCCTGCGGATGTGCCTTTTCAAGCCTTTTCGAGCGGTTCCCAAGTTACGGCCATGTATCTGTGAACCAATGACAGGACACGGTGCTGTGACATCACGAATGACGTCACAATTAATGTTTATTTAATTATTTTTTTCCCTTTTGAAGGATTGACGTCACAATTCTTCTTCATTTGGTATGACATCACAATCGACACTGGGGACCTGGGTATGTGCCTTTTCAAAGTTTGATATCGATCTTCCTCATCCATTTCAGCTGTTTCCCAAGTGTCTCCCAAGGTTTGAAAGCTGTTCTTTCCCAAGGCTTGAATTAATTAATCCCAAGGTTTGATGATCATTTAATTATTAATTTATTTAATTATTTACTCCCAAGGTTTGATTATTATTCAAATTATTAATTAATCCCAAGGTTTGAATTTTCCTGAGGGAAACAGCTGTTTCCCAAGGGTTTGAAAACTGTTTTTTCCCAAGGTTGGAATTAATCGTTGTGCTTGGTAGACATTTGTGAATACATTTACAGAGAGAGGGGTGAGAGAGGAGGGGGGAGAGAGGGGGTGAGAGAGAAGGGCGTGAGAGGGGGGCAAGAGAGGGGAGGGAGAGAGGAGGGGGTACAGAGGAGGGGGGAGAGAGGGGCGAGAGAGAGGAGGGGGAGAGAGAAGGGGGTGAGAGGGGGCAAGAGAGGGGAGGGAGAGAGGAGGGGAGACAGAGGAGGGGAGAGAGAAGGGCAGGAGAGGGGGGTGAGAGGGGGGCAAGAGAAGGGAGAGAGGAGGTGGGAGAGAGAAGGGCGAGAGAGGGGAGGGACAGAGGAGGGAGGACAGAGGAGAGGAGGGAGAGGAGGGGGGAGAGGAGGGGGGAGAGGAGGGGCGAGAGAAAAGGGGCGTCACAATTCTTCTTCTTCGTTTGATATGACGTCACAATTGATGCTGGGGACCTGATACTGCAGGCACGAAGCTGCACATACTGGCACGCACCTACGGGCACGCCCCTACGGGCCCGCACTAGTTAAGAAATAATTGAGGTTAACCTTTGTTTCCAGAGCATAGTTGCAAAACTATTAACTATTTCTTTATGAAATTTGGTACACACATCAATAATAAATTGAACTGGTGACTTGCTACTTGCCCTCATTTACTATGGCGGGGGATATCGAAGATTTTGTCTTCAACGGATGCTAGTTATTATTTATTTGAAGAATATTTATCAAATTATAGAGCTCCACATCATGGACTACGAATCATATCCAATGCCATATCCTCCTTTACTTAAAGTTAAACTTAAAGTCATATCCTCCTTTACTTAAACTCCTTTCCAGTGGTGAGAATAGCTTGCAATGACTGATTTATATAACCACGAATATCATCGACATACTACAAGTAGTCAGAGAACAGTCTCATTTCTTGGTTTGTGAGCATCATCTCCAAGAGGAAGAAAGAATTCCAATGAGGAATGACAATCAGTCATCAGAAAGTGGGCACTAGTTCCATCAGGATGATCCCAACTGTCCCAGATGGCCCCAAAAACATGTTGATGAACATCATCATGAAATAGAAAATTGCAGGAAAAACAAACCTGACGATTGACCTGGGAGACCACATCGAAAAAGATCACTTCAAGAACAAAGTGAACCCAGCAAAGGATTATGTTGAACAGACCTCTTTTGTCACAACAAACATCTAAGAAGTGTTAGGAAAGTTGGGGGAGTCATTGGCATGGCAGGCAATTACTGGTAGTGTGTCAAGCCTATCATTCCAAAGAATAACATGGAAGTGCAGCTGCACACAAGCTCTTCAATAGGGCTTGTGTGCAGCTGCACAGACAACATCCCATGGTGTTGTGCAATGAACTAGTATTCTAGGGCCTCCAAATTTGCAAACAGATGAGTCCATATACACAGTGTTCAGGTGTGATAGTATGGTCAGTAGATGTTGTCAAAATACCAATTATGGACTTAATGGTGTCAGATGTTAGAATCAAAGTCCAAACTGGGATGACAGCATGGGGAGGCCCGACAAAGTACCTCCAAAAACGAAGGCTTGTTAAAAAAAATTGTACCTTGTACGACTCCCTCTACTCTTGGGGCTGGCAGGATAGCCAATAGGTATGCCCACTCACCTCCAAGCTCTTGAGCCTGGGTTCAAATCTTTCCCAGCTATAAACTCTCATTCTGGTGCTTCACAGGCAGGGTGTGTGTGCTCCATCCCTTGGATAGATGTTAAAATGGCATCCCGTCAGCCAACATTAGTTTGTGGACATTAAGGATCCCACGGTGTCCTTTGCAAAAAGTGTGCGAGCTGTTGTTGGCACCATGAACAAATTACAAATTCCTGCCCTAACTACTGAGTCGAATGTCAGGTCCGGCCAGCCAGTTCGTGAAAGACTTGAGCCCAAAACTCCTCTCACTGCTCAACAACAACGTGGAAATAACTGTGGCTGATAAATAAAAAAAGAAGAAGAAATCTCTCCTCTTAAATGATGCGAAAATTACAAATTGTAACCACATAATCCAACCCAACTCCTTTTCGACGAATATGGAGAAACTTGTAAACAATGGTTGTGTGTATTTTGCATTCGATAGAAATGTAACATTCACAAAATAAATTACTTCGAAGTAATTTTTGCCTTAAACCAAAACTAGAACTTGTACTCCAAACATGTGTAAGTTGCACCGAGATGAATGCGCCGTACACTGGCAGCGGCGACACGATATGCACAAAAAGACAAAAAAAACCCATGTTTTCTGCCCGTGTAGATAGAAGTCTCACCAAATGCCATACCATTGTGTTTTGAAGCTCAGAACACACTATTCACCAGAAGCCATATTTAACCCATTCACCCTCCTTTATGCACAGACTCTGCTGAGCTTATGTCTATGCTTATCCTCACAATGGTACAATTGTTCGATTTCAAACTGTTTTCAAAGTTCAGACATCAAGCGCTCTAGGAAATCCTGGCACGGCACAACCATGATCTTTTCTATGGAAATAACAAATCTCAAAACATCATCCAAGAGTTGCCAATGAATCGTGTTATGTTATTTGCCAATTATGCCTCCAGGTGTCCCTGATGCCTTAAATGGGACAACCTCCCTTTCTGGCTCTCTTCAGTTGTTTGTCTGAGGACAAGTTCCTTGCTGCTGAAGCAGTCTCATGCCGAGTATTGCACCGAGTGGTTTGCCATTGCTTTGCCAGGGATAGTTAGGGCAAGAGTTTGTAACTTGGCATTTAGCCAGGGTGACAGAGAGAGTTTCCTCGCTCTACAGAAAAACACCGTGGTATCTTTAATGTCGGCCAGCAACAACCAATGCTGCCAGATGGGATGCCCAGATTATCGCCCCATCCAATGATTTGTGTACTCATTGATGCAAGTACACGCTGCCTGTGAAACACCAGTGTGACAGTTTACAGTTAGGATGAGAAATCGAACGCAGACAAGACTGCTCAATGGTAAGAACACGACCTCTGAGCTATCCTGTGGCATCAAATGGCACAGCAGAAGACAGTCTTTTAATACTTCGTTTCTTATACTTCTTTAAAGGAAATAGAATCCTCCTAAACCTATCCCATATAAATGTGACAACTTGTTTTTGATAAGTGACCCCTCAACATTGTGACTCAGAGTGATGACGTCATCAGAAGCTCGAACTGAAAGTAAAGTTTAACTGTAAGTTTAGGTCATCAAGGTGTTTCACACCTTTGAAAGAGACTTGCATTGGAAAATTCTAGAAAATGCAACAAAACCGTTCAACTAAAATACTATGTTGGTTGGGGTTCGGGGAGGACTTTGTGCACACCCCCCCCCCCCCCCGGAGAATGGAAACACAAACACATAAATAATCAGTTATTTCTTTAGTGTTCTATTTAGAAGTTCGGTAAATCGTATTTATGTGACAAATATGTGTTGCACATGTGAGCAAATAGGGTTGTGGTCCCATCCTCCCCCCCCCCGCCCCCTTTTTCTATATTTTTCTTTCACATCTATATCTCTATTTCGAACATTCTCTTTCACTTCATACCATTCTCTAGCATCCACTACATTACACACTACAGACATTGCCTCACTTGAAACCATTCCCAGCAAAAAGCATTCGCAAACCATTGCCTCAGGCTTGACGCCAGCTGCACTGGAGCGGAAACCACGTTGACATGAGGATCCAGGGGCAAAGATGGAAGTTGCTGGAAGACGCTAGAACATTACACCCTTTAACACCCCCCACCGCCCCCTGCGTGAGCTGAATGTGGCACAGCTGGGCCAATGAGGAGACAGCACTGGAGGTTCTAGCAGCTTGTATGGAGCAGCCACCCATGGACTGGATGGGGAGAAAACGGCAGAGTCCACTCAGTTCACCCTCTCTCGACAAAAGGACATCATAGCAAGAAATAGAGAGAGCCGTTCTCCACTGAGATTTCCCCGCTTGCAGTTCGTGCACACAGAACGGAGTTCCGTGCTTTTCCTTACACTTCACGCTTTTCTCTTTCACATAACACACATTTCCCCATGTACGTTTTCTTCGTCTTCACACTTCTTCATTCTTTTCACTTCTTTCCGTTCGCTTTTTTTTTGCAGCGGCTTCCACATGACAGTCCTGACATGGCACCTTCAGCACCACAGCTAGGACAGCAGAGCCTCGGAATGCAAATCCCCACATTTTCAAATGGAATGAGCCGTCCTGGAGCCAAAGAACATCACGCAGGATGGATAGGCTCCGGCATGCACGCCAGACCATTGGAGCTCTGCCACATGAGGGGAGCGCAAGGAGGGAGTTCAGGAGCCAGGCTGTGATGACGGTTGCTCAAACCGGAGCGACTGCAGGTTCGCTGACAACATGTTTTAGTCCCCATTCTTTTTGTATCTTCCTCTATAATCTCTACCCTCTACCCTCTACCCACCCCTCCATGCCATTCCTCAGGTGTATGGATCCAGTATTTTAGTTCATGGTAAGTGATTGTCGTAAGTGCTCTGGGGCAGTTATGATCACGTAGAGGTAAGGGCAAATGTACATGAGTTTCATCTGTGTTGAATTATGTGCCATTTATGTGTTTAATTTTTCCTGCCATTTTTGATGTTTGAGTGTTCCCGCCATTTTATCATTAATAATCTTCCCATCATTCCTCCCGTCTTTTTCCGCTCTTTCATTTATTTACCAGCCTTTGTAATAAATTCATGAAAGTGTTGATACGTTTCTTGATTTATCCTGCTTGTGGTTGGTCCGTGATAGCCTTCACGGGGGGGGGGGGGGGGGGAATTGGTCCGAGACTTTCGTTACTACGGTAGCCCACGTAATGCAGCATGCGGAGTTGGTTCGCTCGGCCAAGTAATTAACCTCTGCGTAGTCGCAAGCACGATCCCCGTCTGCCACTCTTGACTCACTGTCACGTTAAATCAACTCTGGGCGTGAAGATCCGGCACGAGTTAAGGGTTGTAGATGACGTCAGTGGTCTCAAGGGACATGTCGCCCTCTTGGAGTTACCAAGAGGCAACGTCCGTAACAATACACTTTGTTTTGTTTCATAATGGAAGCACCAATGGCATCATATATTATCATAGTTGGCTACAATGGCTATTTTCCTTTTTTAACCCCACAATTTTTGAAAAAAATGGGAGGATGTTGTAATCAGCTCTGTCTCTCTGTATGTCCGTATGACCATGTGTCACACTATCTCCTCCTAAACGGTTGTTCCGGTTTTTCACCAAACTTGGTAGTTATGATCACCACATGTCATGAAGGTGTAAGAGCACTATCATTTTTGGTACCACACCTTTGGGCAGGGTCAAAAGGTCAAAAACCTAAAATGCAATGACAGGCACATATTAAACATTTTCTCAATGAAACTGTGTATGCAATCATAATTTGGAGGACACATTAAGCATTGTAACAATTTTTTTGATTTGATCCCCGGTTCATGCCCCAGGAGGTGGGGACTTAGGGTCACATGGGTCAAAATGGGGGGAAAATGTTTAACTCAAAATTTAATATTGGGTCATTCCTGATGGACCTTTTTGCCATCTTTCAACTTTGCTTTAGGTGGGAAGCGTGGGGATTTGCGATGGTGTGCCACTGACTTCCCTCTAGTTTTAACAATAAAGGAAATATGTCATTAAAGTGACTTTGATTGATTAAAAATGTTATATGCATTCATTTTTCAAGTTTTTTTCCCTCTGCATAATGACTGTGTTGTTGATATTTTTTTATTACTGACAATTCGTAGATAACTGAAGCTTTGAATTGGCACGATACATGTGACCAGCCAAACAAATTAAGTGAAGTTTAAAAATAAACTATACGAGGATGGATCAAGGTTGACATCGACCTCAAATTACATTGAAAATCAAAAACTATCGGGGGTTTGATGAAACTTTACACCCATTTCTCAAGATAATCCACAGCCACAGAATTCATGGCAGCCATGCACATAAACCCTTAGTAGCAACGTTGTTCAGGGAATGTTTCCATATATCGTGTGCGCGTAATAAGGATTATTAACTAAAATGGCTCACAAATCTCCTAAAAGAAGCTGAAAATACTTGGAGAAGTACACAAGAGAAAGGGATGTGTGTCTGCATAACGAAAGAGCTGGAGAACTTTCTCAGTTCATTCAAAGCACAGAGATCTTTCAGCTGCATGCACTGCAGAATCTCGACGAAATGGGCCAGTGTAAGGCCTGGGAGCGTCGTTGACAGACTTGTGCAACAAAAAAAAAACCCCCAACAGATCACCAAGTGAATGGACTTTGAACCTTGTGGAAGTGCCTCCTGTGATCATGGCATGCTTTGTGATTTATTTAATGGATGGCTGCAATTGTAAAGACAATGCTGTGCGTCATTTCCAACAGAGGAACGGCTACCGACTCTTTGACAAAGGATATCTTCATGACGTAAAAATACAAAAAATTTGTGCCAGCTATTGTTCACATGGGAGCGAGATGTATGAGGTAGACTTCCCAAAGGGAGTCACCGTATCTGCTTTCGGGTGCTTCTTAACAGTGATTGAAGGTCACGTCTGGGGCTTGTGAAGGCACAGGTAAGTTTAAAATCAGCATTTAAAATTAAATTACGAATAACTAACTATTAATCATGTTTGGGTGGGGATATGAGGGCTGTTGTAATAAATAAATTGCTCATTTGGTTCTGGGCCACAATATAAATTGTACTAGATTTTTACATCTATTGCTAAAAGGAGAAGTCTGTGTGTGTTTTTATCCAGTGCCTTCGCTCGCTTGTATTAACAGGAAATTATGGGAATTAGACGCCTCCCATCCATGGATATTTCTGTTCGTGAATCCAGTTTGCATCCAGGAACATAACAGTTACAGTAAACCACCCTGAAATTGCCACTCTTTCATTTATATGCAAAAAAATTGTGTTTAAAATAATATTTTAATTCAGATTTTGCCCAAGCAACAGCAGGTTAAAAGTGCCCGCACTAGTCGAAGCAAATCATTGAAAACACACACACACACACACACACACACACACACACACACACACACACACACACACACACACACACACACACACACACACACACACACACACACACACCGCTTGTGCAAAATGCTCATTAGGCCTAAAATGTTGAGTTTCCGGTAACCCGACCTACCTCAATAATTCCTGCCGACCCCAATTTGTTATTTTTTACAAGGACTGACTTCCGAGCCGCTATTTTATGTCTGCTGTGCATGGCATTGCTCTGTGCTATCATTGACTGCTGTAGTCTCAGCAGATATAATCGGTGGCTGTCTATTTCAGTGAAGAGGTCAGAAAGTTTTATCGACATTTTAAAAACATTGCAAACCCACCTATCGACACATTGATGGTGTCTTGTTAAAAGTCAGAAAATGGACCCTGGCTTAACATTCCCGAATTTGACAGAAGTCATGGCTGCCGTGCAGACATTTGGTGTTCGTTTTGTTCACTTAAAAGTGCCGATGTGGTCACCAAGACACACAAGATGTCAGACCCATGAGGTCTGCATTTGACATACTTATGTCTGGCAAAAAACGCCTACCACCCCCCCCCCACAAAAAATAGGGGAGTATAACAATTGCTATGTTACCATATTTTGCAGATTAGCTTCATATTTTGAAGCGTATATACTTCATGGATGCCCCAAAGGGCTTAATCTGGGATATTTGTCACTGCAAAGAGTCTAATATCTGAATATACAAGATTTTCAAGAATGATGAATGAGAGATTAGTATTCTTCATTTCCTTCATATGTCCGGTTGAGCCATGTTAATGATGTGCTGTCTTTATCACTGCTGAGACCAGCTTCACTGTTTCAAGGAAACCAAGCAGAGATACTAAAATGGTGTCATTTAATCCTCTGACTTGTGTGCACAACACTGTTTTGCCCCCAATTTTGTATCTCATGATGGACATGTTAAGGTTCATGATTCTATGTCTTTCCAACCATTAACATACTGGTTTAAAAGATGTAGAATCTGAAATACTGGACTGCTTCCATTCATACCTCATTTTTAAAGTCCCATATTGAGGGCTCGCATTAACTTTTGGTAGTAACACCCTGAGAAAGCACACCTGGCCCTGGTGTGCACATTGCCAATCTCATTTCATTCCATAACAACTCAGTGCAGGTCCGTACATTGATGGTTTTCCAATGTTGAAAAAGATCCGACATAGATTACATTAGGGTCCCAGAGTACAATTGCAATAAGCTTTCCTTTAATTTGTTTTGCTGGAAGGAACCAAGAATGTGGCCACTGCATGCTGAATTACTTTGACTCTTGCGCGAAATGATGAACCAAGGTCTCATCACACGTGACAATCTTCTTCAAGAAATCATCTCCCTCCCTACGGTAGCATACCAGGAGCTCGGATGGAATGGCCACACAAGTCGCCTTTTGATCAAACTTGAGGTCCCTTTGGTGACCATCTTGCACTCGTCATATTGAATTTCAATTGGGAATGAATGAAAGTTTCAAACACTTCCAACAGTGACATACACTTCTTCTACAATTTAATGTATAAAGTCATCCAGCACTCCTCCCAAATTAGCTGCCAAAAACAGTGAATATTTGCTTTCGTGTAAACAATCCGTTGCATGCGAGAACGCTCAAGATCGCTCACCAATTTACAGCCATTTATGAACTCACTGCATCATTCAAACACAACTACATAAAAGAGGTGCATTACCAAATTATGCAGTCGGTCTCCTCTGAGTTCAGTTCATTTGATGTTCTCCTTCCCAAGGAGCCAAGTGATACACCTCCATTCCACACATGGGACTATCTTGACCGCCATTTTCGTTTTATCCAGAATGCTTTGACCACCGTTTATGTCATTTCCTGTTTAACGCACTATCATTGCACAACATTTCAGCAATGAACAATTATTTTTGCATGTTCTACATAAAATAAGTCCAAGTCAACCTTGAACCACCTTCATATATTATAACATAATTTGATCATAACAACTTCAAGCATGAACTGGTATTTCATTCCTTAAGTATATTGTAATTTACATTTTCTCTCCAGGTTCCAGAATGGCTAATTGAGTAGAGTAAATGATTGGAATTGTAAATACAGAAACCCATTCTTGAAATTGGGGAAGAATTAAAAAACGAAATAAATAAATAAAATCTGTGGCCATTTTCCCTTCATGTGAAACCTTTCAATGAATGAGACCATCAATTGTGTGAACAGCTCAAAAACCCATCATTCATTCATTTATATGCAGCACAAGGCTGCGGGGTAGCATCATTGGCTGAGAGCACGGCTGTGCCGCTAATGCGATGCCCTCTACTGGCTCGGGCAAGAATTTGGAATTTCGCCAGGTTGCCAACAATAGCTCACCTACTCTTTATGAAGGACACCGTGGGATCTTTAACATCGACCAATGAATGCTGGCAGATGGGATGCCCAGATTTACGTCCATCTGGGGTATGGCACACACATTGACCCCTTGCCCTGCCTGTGAAACACCAGGATGACAGTGTATAGCTGGGTCGGGATTCAAACCCAGGCTAGACAGCTTCGAGGCAAGAGTCGTACCTCCAGGCCATCCGATCAGCCTTTCAAAAACCCATGAACCACATGTATTATGAAACTCACAAACTTTGTATTTTCAATTCCTCTTTCTACATTGGATAAACTTCTAAAGAATTTCAAACTTTTTTCTTCTTCTCACCTTTGTGTCAAGTTCATCAGATCACAAGCTGTACTGTTGTATTTGTGATGACATCAACTGCAATTGTATGATTTATTTGTCCTATAAATGCATTATTCCTTTGTATTGCCTTTGAAGGAAATTATTTGGTTCATTATTAAATTTAATGCTTTCTTCAGAAAAAGAAATGTGCTTCAAACTGTAAACTTAAGCAAAATTATTTGCCTTAATAGTTATCTATTCATCATTATTAAGTCTGATAATTGCAGTATTATTGCCTCGTGAAATGCACAGACAATCCTAGCACCAGGCCACCGTCTGGAATTTAAGCGGCTATCATTCATACCGCCAATGCCGCTGCACTTTGTGGAGGTGGGGAGGGTGAGGTTGGGGTGCAGGAGGCATCGACAAACAACCGATCCTTTCATCTGTACCTCCTGGAGCTTGCCAAAGCCAAGGCTAACACCAGACAACATCCCTTCATCGGCCCCTTGAAGTTTTTTTTTTGGTGTCCATCGCCCGGTGCTTAATGCGCAAATGTTCTGCAATGCATAATCTATTTCCATTTTGGAAAGTAATTGTGGGTTCTTTTGTGACCATAACCCCTTATTTACAAGTCAGTGTATATAAACAAAAATTGTTTTGCCTCTTCCAGCCATGACTCGCTTCAAGCTCACTTATCATTGTCCATACATTTGGAATTTGCTATTTGTCTACAAATTTTAGGTTCATAGTAGTGGGAAGGTGACAAACTAACTGTGGGTGCAGTGGAAGAACATGTTGACACAACATGGGGATGAATGAACATGAGGAGGAAAGAGAACATGGAAGGAAACATAGCAATCCACAAGTAGATGACGAAAGGTAGAGGAGTGTCAATGAGCATAGAAAAGTTCACGAGTAGGGATGGAGAATGACCAAAGGTGGTGGTTCATGCCAACCTGAATTCCATAGGGAAGATTGGGATTCAATAGAGCTCGGAAGGAGGTTGCACAAATGGAAAAGGAGAGGAACAATGGAGTGGAGGTAAGTAGTAAGCCTGGATTTTGGAAGTTCCACAAGTAAGGAATTGTCCAAATGGCAGGCTTTACCATTTGTCTAGAACTTGTACACACCATGCTGCTCTTCTAGATGAGTACACTGGGCTGGTTTTACAAAGAGTTCAAATAAGTAAGGTTAGTATGAATGATGGGACCTAAATGAGGACGTTCAATCATGTAAACCAAAAGGTACAAGCAAGCAATTTACTTTGTGTCTGACAACATGAAGGTAACATTTTAATGCCAAAAAGGTAACCCAAAGGGATATTTGTGTATCCTTGCTTCGTGAGTGTCGATTCCCTCATGTCGGCCTATTCGACAATTAAAACTCAACCCTGTGCTTTCATCTTGGAGCAGGCTATTTCCACAGGTACACAGTGGGCTTTCACCACTGCAAGCAATTTGGAAGCAAATTATTGTCCCAAGGTAGGAATAACAGAAACAAAAATGCCTGAGGCCTTCTGCTATGCTGTAAACCAACATTCAAAAGCTATTTTTACGATTCCATTTGTCAACGTATTCACCTGCGTAAAATAACTACACGCTTCATTTTTGCAAATCAATTAAAGGAAGACAAAAATAGATAACTAACTGAACATTGTATTTGTCATTGTTGAGACAGTTGTTATTACCTCTGCCAACGAAGGTGAAGGAGATTATGTTTTCACCCCTTTCTGTCTGTCTGTTTGTCTGTGTACAGGATATCTCAAAAAGTTGTTGACGGATCCGGATGAAATTTTGTGGACAGGTTGGGTGTGTGACAAGGACGAACTGATTACATTTTGGTGAAGATCCGGATCCGGAAACGAGAACTTTTTAAGCGATTCTTCACCATTGAGAGATATGTAGCATGATATCTCAAAAAATGTATTGGACCCGATATGTTCTCGTGGATTAGGTATTATGTGGTGGAGGTATGTGCTCTACTGAGTACTCTTCTAGTTTTACAAATGTATTTTCCACATTGTATTGTATGGTATCTTGAAATGATAACCTCACAATATTCGACCGATGCTTTAAGCCTGATGTGGGGTTGAGTTTCAAGCATTGATAATCTCAGAATGAGCTCAAAGTTGAGTCTCAAATCTGAACTGCCAAGTCCAAATGTGAATGTGCAATGTCGAGAGTCAATTTTTCATTGGAAATATCTGGATTTAAGTGAATAAAACATTTTTACAAAGCCACATCTCAAATATAAACACGGGGCTGGTGCTGCAGGTCTCGTGCCTTTTGGATGATATGAGGAATACATCTGCGTAATATGAAAAGTAAATCTTTTTTTGTTGTTGTTGTTGTTTTGTATACCTTGTCGAGGCTCGTATGAGAGCTAACACACGACGCACAGCAAGGGGGGCAAGAGACAAGAGGGGCGGAAGAGGGAAGGACAAAGCAGTGGGGAACAGAGACATAAGGAGATCTGTGAAAGGGAGAAGAATGGGGTGGGGAACATGGGGTATACAAGATGGACACTATGAAAACTTTCAGGAAGGAAAGCAGGGAATTTGAAGGAAGTGGGTTTGGGGTGGATTAACGGGGGTAGAAAAGATCGAGGTTTTGGATGGGAGAAGATAAGAGGTGGTGGTGAACAATTGTTTTGAAGGCCTGGATGGAAGAATGGGATTGAACAGAGTGTGGGAGTTTATTCCAAAGGCGAGGAAAAAAAGAGGAATGAAAGAGGGAAGGTGAACAGTTATTCCTGATTTTGGTATTTTTACCAGAAGGGGGTTGTTGGCAGACTTTTAACACCCTGCGGAAATATGGAGGGGACATATCGCAGAGAGAGCAGGGGGAGGGGGGGCGACACTGGAGAGGAGACGGGAGAAAACAGAAAGACCACCAACCTGCCTGCGGTGAGAGAGAGGGTGAGAGATCTAATGACGCAGTCTCATCGCGGGAGATATCAATGATCCTAAATGCCTTGGTTTCCACAGCGTGACCCTGCGAAAGGTGAGAGGCAGGAGCACCAGCACAGAGGGGAGAGCAGTACTCCATCAGGCTGCGGACGAAAACTTTGTATATGGTCAGGAACTCAGGTCGGCCGAGGAAGGACTTTGCATGACTGGGGATTCCCAGTCATGTTGGAAATGTGGCTTTCCCAGGAAAGATCATGGCAGATAGTGAGACCCAGAAGCTTGAATGAAAGGACTTCTTCCAGAGGATTGTTGAGAAAGTATGTGGGGGGGGGGAGGGGGGTTCTAAACGGACCTTTTGGAGAGACATAGTGAGAGTGTGGGATTTGTCAGGATGGAAAGACATGTTCCACATGTTGGACCAGTTTGTGATTTTATCCAGATCTGCAGAGAGTTAAGAAGCTGCGGCTTGCTGCTCTGAGGGACGACAGATGGTACGACAGAGGGTGAAGTCATCAGCAAAGAGATAAAGAGGATTTGCCAGAGAATTGGAGAGATCATTGATGAAAACCAGAAAATGAGCAGGGCCCATAATGCTGCCTTGAGGAACTCCAGCCTGGACAGGAAGAGGGGGTGAGAGAACTCTATTTAGGGCCACACGTTGGCTGCGACAGGAGAGGAATTCTGCGAACCATGAGTGGAGATGGCCTTGAAATTTTGAACTGTTTCTGAAATGTCACGCATACAAGCCAAGATACCAAGATGGTTGCTACGGCAACATAATTCAGCCAATTACAGCTGTGATCTTATCAGGTTGAGACAATTCCTTGAAGAATAGATATTTGCAATATTAAAGCTAAATGTTCAACGGTTATTGAAACATCACATACACAAAAGTACATGGACAGATGATGGGTCGGTTGGTCAGACCGGACAGAGTTTATTCTAATGTCCCTCATCTCCGACC
Organism: Eptatretus burgeri; assembly: GCF_056783735.1. Classification (NCBI taxonomy): domain Eukaryota; kingdom Metazoa; phylum Chordata; class Myxini; order Myxiniformes; family Myxinidae; genus Eptatretus; species Eptatretus burgeri. The sequence continues at coordinate 85,680,724 of NC_140965.1, forward strand.
TTGTTGGAGTGGTGGGGGACAACTAGGATGACACTCGGTAGAGCGCATACCTCTGCCAGGCTGAACAGTTTGCTTTTTGTATCCCACTGATATGCCGGATCTGCATCCGGACCTTAACCAAAATCGAATCACCTTGTTCTCATCATCGACCCAACTCATCCACTAAACAACGAATCTATCAAGTTCTGTCGTAATCCCTCCATAACCTCTTGAGATATCATGCTGTATATCATTTTTGGCCCAATCTCTTAATCGGGAAGAATCACTTAGAAACTTTTAGTGTCTGGATGCAGATCCAGATCCTCTCCAAAACCAAATCAATTCATCCACGTCACACACTCAACCTGTCTACCAAGTTTCGTCCTAATCCGTCCGAGGCTTTTTGAGATATCCTTCTCACAGGCAAAGAGACATACAAACAGACAAACAGGGGCGGATACAAAACATCCATCCACCTTTGGTGGCAGAGGTAATAAAAGGAACTGGAGTCCAACTTGCCAGTTGTAATCCTAAACCATGCTAGTTAAATGTTAACTACTTGGTAATCATTATGAAATACAGGGACTTAGCATCATAAAGGATGAGAAGGTCAAGTATTGATAATAGAGAAAGAGGGAAGAGATAGATGATAGGACTGAAACCTAAATCGGTTCAAGTAATCTCAGCATTCAAAGCAATGGTAACTCATCCTCCACATAAATATGTGATTTATCTAACGTAACAATCAGATAAGTTTGGTTTTCAATATACTGTACGTGTGTGTGTGTGTGTATGTGTGTGTGTGTGTGTGTGTGTGTGTGTGTGTGTGTGTGTGTATGTATATGTATATATATATATATATATATATATATATATATATATATATATATATATATATATATATATATATATATATATATATATATGTATATATATATATACACACACACACGACTTGGGGAACCATAAGAAGGGCAACTTTTGACCATGTCAAGATTTTCTTAGTAATGTTATTGTGAATAAATTTCAAATTTCCTCCAATACACTGGGCTGCATTTGAAATATTTTTTTCAGAGGTCTAGGTTTTCTCAACGGCCCCCATATGTTTTTTGCATGCTGAATTCAGAAATGTATCTCATTTCACTCAATCAGGTCAAGTTTTTATGCGATCTCAATTTTAAGGAAAAAAAAAAATCAAAATTTTTGTTTTTTTAATTAGCATTTTTAAAATTCAAAATCAGACTTACATTGAGAGAAAATGTACAAACTATACATATAATGGCACACAAGTACCGTTAATGTGGAGGAAAGTGCCTTCTCAATTACTTTCATTTCAATTTCAGGAAAATATAGATAAATCGTTTTCTGGCAACACCCAACTTCAGTCGCTCCAGCAGTCACTGTTTTCCTTCGTCTTTTTAATGTTGAATTTCACATTAACTTTGAATGTTGAATTTCACATTTCACAAAACCTGACCTGATTGAGCGAAATGAGATACATTTCTAAATTCAGCATGCAAAAAACATATAGGGACCGTTGAGAAAACCGAGACTTCTGAAATGACGCAGACCAGTGTTATCTGTGACAGAAATTTTATATATTTTTTACAGGTATTAAAAATAATAGGGAAATTTAACATTGAGCAGTGCATATTTATTTATGACACGTACATTGAAACAAAGTCACCGAAGAGAGTGCAATGAGTATTCCAGAGAAGATTCTCAGCATCTCATGTACCTGCTTACCAACCAACAAAGCAATAGTGTGGAAGATGAAAGATACTCTGGCTCATTACAAAACGTGAATAACGCATGTTCAGGACGGTGTGTTCATCTTCGTGTCCCAGAGTCTATTGAAGGTGTACGACAACGCGTGAGAGAAGTCCACACAAACCAACAAGACGACTCTCAGCTGAAAGAGGAATCAGTCGCACATCAGTACGATGAATACTGAAGGGAGACATTGAGCTTTTTCCTCATAAAATTCAGCTTTTCCAGCTACTTGATGAAAATGATCACAGAAAATGGTCAGACTTTGGTAACCACTTTTCTGAAGCAATGAAAAATGAAGAGCTCAGTATTTATGACGTCATTTTCTCTGATGAGTGCCATATTTAAATTAATGTGATGATGAATAAACAGAATTGCAGATTTTGGGGATTGGAAAAGTCACAAGAACATGAAGAAGCATCGCTTCACTGAAAATCACTGACTATGGTGAATCTATGTCATCACAAATCAAGGTCACCATTTGTTTGAACACGTCAATACTAAAACGTCACGAACTGTGACAATAGTTGTAGATCATTATCACCACATTCTAAAGACTTACTTATGGACCAGGGTGAGAAATAATGATAGTCTGTGGTTTCAACAAGACGGAGCCACAACCAACATCTCCAATGAATGTCTCGCTTGGTTGAAGGATAAATTTCCTAATCGTCTTATAGTAATAGAACTCAATTCCCGTACACCCCCAGATCCACTGACTTGTCACCCGTTGGATTATCTTATATGAGGACGAGTCAAAGGGAGAGTGCTTCAGGTGAAATCAAACAAAAATGCCGATTGTTAATCGTTTAAAAAAAGAAAAAAAATATTCGTCCATTGCAATGACACGTCTGTCAGAAAGTCAATGGCATCACACTGATGGTGAGTGACTGGTATACACCGAAAAACCGTCACCTTCAGTAGTTAGGAATGTCATACACTGCCCTGATGGGGCCAAACAAAGGCCAAAACTAGTCGGTAGTTTTACCTTTTCAGCCACTGGTGACACTCACCATTTGAACGGCTAGCTTGCAGTCAGAGTGAAATGCGTTGTTTGTTTACAATGAAATAAAGACACCATGGCATTGCAGAGTCACGACATACCTTTAAATCGCCTTAACATCAAACACATATGACTCCAACACTTACTGATGGGGGCTAGTAAGGAAAGACAATGTGCTTGAGCGGTAGACATTTCATGCTGCCCCAGGTGCATTTCGGAACTCACCACTCACCATCAGTGGGGTGCCATTGACTGGTGTGTGTGTGTGTGTGTGTGTGTGTGTGTGTGTGTGTGTGTGTGTGTGTGTGTGTCTCTGTGTGTGTCTCTGTGTGTGTCTCTGTGTGTGTCTCTGTGTGTGTCTCTGTGTGTGTCTCTGTGTGTGTCTCTGTGTGTGTCTGTGTGTGTCTGTGTGTGTGTGTGTCTGTGTGTCTGTGTGTGTGTGTGTGTGTGTGTCTGTGTGTGTGTCTGTGTGTGTGTCTGTGTGTGTGTGTGTCTGTGTGTGTGTCTGTGTGTGTGTCTGTGTGTGTGTGTGTCTGTGTGTGTGTCTGTGTGTGTGTGTGTCTGTGTGTGTGTGTGTGTGTGTGTGTGTGTGTGTGTGTATGTGTGTCTGTGTGTGTGTGTGTGTGTGTGTGTGTCTGTGTGTGTGTCTGTGTTGCAGACTCATGCGTCACCATCGCTTGGTCTGCTGTCATTCCGAAGAGGTAGTCAAATAGGGTTCCATCCACGATTCCACAAAGCCTCTTCTGTATAACGTTTCAGCCTCGATGAGGTGTCGAAGTCTGCGATGCCCGTTCTTGATTCTGAGTCTCAGAAAGTGAAAACCCATGGCTTGCATCATGCTGCTTGCCTTGAGGCTTTCCACTGGGGATCCAAACCTCAGCGAGAGCAGCAGCGGGATTTCTTAGAGGAAGATATGGTTTATTGGCCTGAAGAAGCTTGCTGGGAAGCGCGTGAAATGTCACCTGAGACCGGGTCTGCTCCTGCTTGTTTTTCACATAAATTAACACCATAGATCGTTACTTTGTCGTTGGATACAAATATATATATATATATATATATATATATATATATATATATATATATATATATATATATATATATATATTGTTGTGGTTACCAAATTCGCAAACCACCATTCAGGTCCCTTAGGTGAGGTATCTCGGTAAGTGCATGTGTAGTTAGGCCCAAACCCGTTGTCTAGTGGGAATACATGTCATTTATGCGAGCTGCGACTCTTCAGGATAGCCGTTTTTCTTTTACTATCTTTATTTTGGACCAACCGCCATGATTACCCCCACAACCACAACATCAACCACCAACCACAACGCCGCTTCACCACAACCGCCACGACCTTCACATCACACCTCGCAACCGTAGCATCGCCACCGTTCTTGCCCCGCTGTGGGTACCGGTGTTGGACTCGTGCAGGGCGCACGTTGAACAGCGTGTACAAAATCACGGATTTTGTGCTTCAAAAACGGATCAAAAACGACACACGCCCACTTTTTGCCGTCCAATCGGTGAGCGAGGGGCGATTTGGCCCCGCCTCCAGAACGATCGATATATGCAAATTTGTGGATCAAAAAGCCTTCACGCCCACTTTTTCTCGGGCCAATTGGGAGCGAGGTGAAAGGTCAAAGGGAGGGGGTCAAAGGCGAAGCTACGGGGGGGGGGATAAAAGGACGGTGTTCGTCAGTCAGCAGATCGAGAAGAAGGAGTCGGAACGGAGGGGACGAGAGTGGAAGTCTGGAGCCCGAAGCCTGCAGTAGCTGGAGAAGCTGAAGAGAGTCGAACGAGGAGAGCCCAAAGAAGAGTCCAGGGTGGAGAGTCCAGAGGCGGAGAGGCGGCAGCGGCGAAGGCAGACGAGGGGGTGCTCGCGTCGGTGCCAGGAGCTGCACGCCCGAGGGAGGCCGGCAGCGCGTCCTGGCCGAGGTGGAGACGCACACCAGGGGTAATAAAGATCCTCTATACCCCGAGCATCAACAACCCCCTCCTGTTTCCCCCCCGCGCTGAGATAGTGCGACCAAGGGGGCCCCTTTTCCCACCCCCTGCCAGGCACTGTCCGCGAGGCCCGCGGAGTGAGGCGCCATCGCCGCTCCGCGTCTCATCACCAGACGGGTAGGCGCGACCCGGTCTCGGCCTCAGGCCCGCCTCATTCTTGGGGGTATTTCTTTTCCTTGGTTTTGGGTATGTGTTGTCGGCGCCGTCTGTGAAGTAGAATTGTATAAGTGTTGCCGTGTGCTCGGTAGTCGGTATTAGCTCTGCATTGTTTTCACTTTTATATTTGCTTTTTGTGTAAATTGCATTGTGTTTTTTCTGTGTGCTTTTGGTGGAATTGTATTTGTGTGCTTTCCGTTCGTCGCGAATAAATGTGCTTTATTGTTGAACTGTTCTCCCGCTTCGCTTCGTCTTTTCCTCCATTGAACCCTCATCTTGCTTCACGTAAAGGGTTGGTAGTGGGCTGAATACGCCCGATAATTAATCGAACCGTCGAGGTCGACGATAACACCGCTCGGTTATTCTGATAGTACGGAACGGGTCGCTTAAGTGGCCCGTGTCCGAAGTCGACCTGCGGCGAGGTGCGATCGCCCGGTCTACCCTCCGCGTGGGTACTTAGGTAGGTCGACCCGGCGAGCAACCCTATCCCACGCGGGGGCTGATTGGCTCGATCGCGGTGAGACCGAAAGGTCCACCCGTGACTGGTTCCCGGCGTTAGTCCGAGAGGGTCACGACTGGATTGTCCGTCCGGTGGGCGACGTGCCGCGATTCGAGTTACGTGGCCGTCGCACGCCGGCGGGCGCGGAATCCGCAACAATATATATGGAATATCTTTCCAACCAGACTCACTTACTCACTGGTATAAATGTTTAGTACCTTCAAGGTGTGATAGAAAGCTGAAATTTTGCATACTGCTGCAACTCGAAGCCAATATCCCAGGAACAAAAGATCACAAATCAGTCGGACAATTTCCATGGACAAAAATATCCAGGAATAAGGCTGTCAGTGCAGCCTCAGTCTGCTCACTGTTGGTCACGTGGCCCAAGACAAAGGAGCTTACACTCAAACTCGTTGCTCAGCAATGCTAACACGTGCCTGCTATGTCGTAACCTTTGCCGTATTTACATTAAAAATTACTATAGCTGTAAACTTTTAAATAAACAGCTCATTCTAATCACTTGATCCACTCGAGTTATTTAGCTGCTTCCAAAAAAATGCAAATGCAATCCACTTCAGTAAAAATATTAAATTTATATTATTCATTCTGTCTCCACATAGGATGCATCCAAGTAGTTGCTTGCTGTGTGCAAAGATGCCCTAACAGTATGTGTGTGTGTGTGTGTGTGTGTGTGTGTGTGTATATATATATATATATATATATATATATATATATATATATATATATATATATATATATATATATATATATATATATATACATATATATTGTTACGGATCTGGGAACCATTTGCATTCAACATACAGGTCCCAAAAGTCAGTTATACGGTTAAGTACATGTGTAGTCAGATCCCTTCCTTTTGTCTAATGGGAGAAGAAAAAAAAACGTGCATTGCGACTTATTTTTAGTGAGGTTATTAAATCTTTACATCTTACGAACCCTCCAACGAACAACCATTCCATTCCCCCATCATGACCCACGACCCAACCGCTGTCTTCAAACACTCTGACTTGCCAACGCAGGGTCTTGCAGCCGTTCCTGCAAGGGTGTCGTGTTCTTGGGGTTGCGCTGGTGTTCTTGAGTGGTTACGAGCAGTGGTTACGAGTTCTTAGTTTGTTTTTGTCACGAGGGTCGAGCAGAGGGTCATCGAGGTGGCTAACGCGTCTCTGCTGGCCCTTCACATGGAAGGGCAGAGCGACCCCGATCTCCCTCCGTGGACCCCGACTATTCACCACCAGAGCTCCGCCAGGAACCACGAGACCCCCATGTGCGACTAGGACCAGGCCGATGACCATTGGCAGGTGCCACAGCATGGAGTAGCCCCTTTTTCTGACGGCCAGGTACCCATCCGGACTCTGACCCCCAGCTCGTGAATGTCTGTCTCTGTCTCTGTCTCTGTCTCTGTCTCTGTCTCTGTCTCTGTCTCTGTCTCTGTCTCTGTCTCTGTCTCTGTCTCTGTCTCTGTCTCTCTCTCTCTCTCTCTCTCTCTCTCTCTCTCTCTCTCTCTCTCTCTCACACACACACATCGGCTAGGGAGTCCAATAAAGAACTCTGGGTTTCTTTTCTTTTTGTGTGTGTTTCTGTGTGTGGGCCAGTCTTGTAAGTAGAACTGAGTAAGTGTTTTTGCTGATTGTAAATATTTCCTTGATTGCATATTCGCATCAATCTGGCTTTTCTCTTTATTTTACTGTAAATAAAACAATTGTAGAAATGTTCCCAGTCCGTTTCTGTCCTCTCTTGGATTGGTCCAGCATGGTTCGGGTCTGAGTATAAGCGGGGTTTCATCCCCGGTAATCGGTCTATCATAGCCGGGACATCCTGAGCAGGCCCCGTTCGACTGCAACGAGCCGGAAAGGTAGGTGGCAAAGCGGTAGTGTGAATCTACTGCTGCCGGTAGAGTAAATCCAGTTCGACCAGGCGTTCCGAGGGCGTGGCTTCGCCGGTAGTTTAAATCGCGTAGCTACTTCGGTAAATTGGCTTTAGACAAACAGACCCTAAGCTACGCGGTTGAGATATTGGCGACCACGGTCAGATAATCGACCCGCCAGCTCGCGGAGTTATCCGAGTGACGGCATACAATTCCGGGGAGTCTGGTGGAGATGACATAGTTTTCCCCCACCTCGTGGTCGTTCTTGCCACCGACCCCGGCCCACAATATATATATATATATATATATATATATATATATATATATATATATATATATATATATATACATATACATATACATATACATATACATATACATATACATATACATATATATCTGAATTTTTGCAAAGAAGAAAAGTCGCTGCACACATCTACATGAATCTTGCAAATGCCCCATTCGTAACTTTTTAACTGAAATGTCTCAGTGAATACAAAAATTACTCATCAACTTTCTTATAATTTCCTGATATGTCTGTAAATTATCAACTTTCTCAAACGACTTGTTTTGCTTCAGTAATTAAAATAATGGAATTTAGTACCAAAGACTTCGCCATGGCAGAAGGTTTGACTAAATAATATATCCAAGCTTGTGGAAAACCCATGGTGATGCAGCAGGAAGATGCACATGGAACGCATTAAAGAATTTTTGTAAAAGTTTGGAAACAAAATCCACCAAGCTTAGGGGAAGACGTTTTACAACCATTGAAGTGGTTAACACAGCCATGTCTTCCGCATTCAGGACTCTTCAGAAGGAAAGCTTCTGTGGTGAGATTGAAAAGGTTGTTTGACTGCTGAGAGAAGGATTGAGATCATGTCGACCAATGTGTTCGTGAATAAAGTTCATTAATCGTGATACATCGAATATGTATGTGGGGGTGACAAAATATTTGGGACGTCCCTCGTACACACTAAAGCATCAAATTCCTTGATACTCCAACTAACCTGACAAAATATCCCTCCCACAAGCAATATTAATCACCTGATCATAGATTTAGGTGAACCTGTTTGGCTTTACCATTTTAGCACTGATCATACGATACTGGCCCTGGCCTGGGATCGCAGATTCAAAGCCCATATACAGCTGAGTTGGTTTGTTTATTGTCTCCTAATGTACTTTTCATTCATATAGAAGTACACCAAGGTCTCCTGATGTCCACGGCATCATCCGCTTAGTCCTGATGTCTGTGTACTCAGTATACAATTCCTTCCATGAACCTTGGCCTGCAGTTTCTGAAATAAAAAAATGAAAAGAACTCAAATATCCAAAGACCACCGTTTCATATTCTGGGGCCGAGAGATGTGAATTTGGTTTTATACATCACCCAAGAGCCACAAGGCATATGGTAAAAGGTTCACATATATCACCGAGGACAAGCACATGCAGAACAAGAACATGAATAAATAAGCTCGTTATACATCCTAAGTGATAATGCAATTGCCTTACACAATGAGAACTGCCTTTCCCCAAATAAGTAGTTGTCCCCATATTGGTAAAACCAACTTACTGACACAGAAATTGTCTTTGGAGAGACCCTTCGATTCCAGGAAATGGCACCAATGTGTTCGGGTTTGCCATGTAAGTCTTCAGAATTAGCAATCTCAACTTCTCTATGCAAACCAGTCCATTATTGAATTATATTTATTAGAATCCTTCTCAGTGATTTTAATCTATACCTTATTGAAACTGCCCTTTATCTATTTTCCACCACATTTCCTGTGTGCTCCGTGTCTGATTGTTCTGTTTAACGGAATTAGAGAGTGCGTCCTCTTGATGTATGATTGGTACGCCATAACTTTAGCTGGTTCTTTTTTAAGCAAGTTGCTTGCAATGGAATAACGTCACACGTTCATTCACAAGTAAATTGAACCGAATGCAAATAAAATAAAATAAAGTAAAATAAAAACACAAGAGATAACCTTTCAGGGAAAAAAAAATTACATATTTTTTCAACGAAACTATCTTTGATTTGTTTTAGATTTGTTATCTTTGTGATTGTTTTAATTTTTAGCTTCATTCATAAAAAACGGAGCCATATCTTTATAAGAATGTTGATATGTCTTGACACCAAATGTTTTTTTCTTCGTATTGATAATACAGGATTTATGGCTGCGAGGATGACCTTGACTCGTAGAGATTTGTGCACTCGCCTCTGAGCTGTCTAGCCTGGGTTTGAATCCCAACCAAATCCTGGTAGTACACATACATCGACGTGTGTGCACAATCCCTCAGATTTGCTGGTAAGCCGGAGGACCCGTCTGCCACTGTTCATCACTGATGGATGTTAAAGATCTCGTGGGATGTTGGTGGACGTTATATATCCCATGGTGTCCTTCGCAAACAGTACGTAAGTTATCACAATGTCCTGAACAAATTACTATTTCCTTCCCGAAGCAACTCCCATCCAACTTCGGTCCTCTCTGGCTGGTTTGTGAAAGACTTGGGCCAAAATTCATCTCGGCTGACCTGATGAGAAGGTGTGATTAATTGGGGCCAATAAACACGTCGTGGTGGATATGATATGATAAGATTTTCAGTTTGCCAGTTTTTATGTAGTTTGCCATTTAAAATGAAGCCAATTGATAACATTGAACCTTCCTTGGAATGTTATTCACCAAGACTGGATGAAAACCACTAAAAAGTTTACAAAATATTAATAAACAAAAGTAAATAATCGTTTTTATTTAAGCCACACTGAAGGGAGGGGGGAGCTGAAGTTTCAGGTCATTCAGGTTAATTGCTACGACATTAAATTTCCATACAACTCTGCCAGCCATCAAGCTATCAGACGCGTTGGCAACAAGAGCATCAGATCTGAGTCTGAGATGTCAGAGGTTCAAATCTTAGCCTGGCCAAATGATATGGAAGACTTTAAATATAAACTGCTGTGTGCTGCTGCCTTGCTTGATGCCCAGTAATTCCTTCGGATAGAATATGGACAAATAACCACAAGTTGGCCTTCATTGTGCAGGAATGATGGGCATAATGGCCTCCTGCATTGAAATTCGCTGTCAGGAAACTCATTTCAGTTTAACCTACCCTGGAGTTATAAATAAGGGTAGAGTTACAAAACATCTCCGATTAGTCAGTAACCTGAACGAGCATGTAAAAATGTGGTCTGCGCTTCACTAAATGAGCAATGTCGCCTCCGAGGAGCGACATTGTTTTGATATTACTGAGTAAAGAGCATGAACTGAGCGAGCTGTGGCCACTTGTGGATTTGGCAGTCATTATGGGGGGGGGGGGGGGGGAGGGGTGAGAAAGAAAACTGGACAAAAACGCGACAGCAATTTCAGCCAAAACTCAGTGGTAGTGATACAAAATAGAATGTACCGTTGTAGTACCCGATCTCGCCTTGCAATGCCGTGCACTTGTATCTGCTCACCCACAGTGTACATGCTTTCATGTACATGTGCATAATGCATGGATAACATGATCAATGTTCGTGCGGAGGGGCCGAGACCAGCACACAGCACATCAGGAAAGCTCGTCCGAGACTGCGAAAGGTAACTGCGCTTTTTCAGTTGCAGGCAGAGTGGGCCAGTGGCATCCAAGACCCGGCAGCGCATTCTACGGTACGTAAAAGAATGGCATTCTGTGCTGCGCGCAAAGACACTTTCATCGCACACCCCATGTGTGCGCACAATCCATTACGTGAACTCCTGCTGCGGAAACAGGGGCCATCACGGTGGTATCATCAAATGCATAAAAACGGCGAAACAAACAAAATGGGAGTCTCTCCAACAAATAAAGAATGTGGTTATCATATTTCGACCAGAATAGTTGACATAAAGGTTAAAGCATCCGTGCTGAGTCTGGAAGGTCAGAGGTTCAAACCTGACCCTGGCTGAGTCATAAGCAAAGACTTTTAAAGTGGTATGTGTTGCTTCCTTGCTTGGCATGGAGCATTTAAAAAGGATAGAGCACAGACAAAGAACCACAGGTTGGCAGCCATTGCACAGGCTTGATGTCCCTCATGGCCTCCTCCTGTGTGTGCGTCCCTTGTAAGGGAATTCATATTAATAAGCTTTACATGAGGTATGAGGAAAATACTTCGAATTGTTCATGCATCACAACTGTAAAATTAGTAACTTAACCCTTAGCACAGCTTATCAAATCAAGTCGAGTAATTAGTGTACGTCCTCCCCCCCCCCCCCATTCATGACCTATTAACATGCCAGCACGGTGTGCCAAAACGAATACTGATCAGTGGTGAAAGACAAGACGAATAGGCTTGTGGGATGAGCCGATACATAACACTCTTCTATGACCCTGCCACGGACCTGCCCCCTGGATTTCTGAGTGGTGGGCAAAGTTTACAAGTGTGCCATGATCTCCAGCTCTTGGCCCCCTGACGAGCACCATCTTGGGATGAGGAGACGAGGAAAGGTGCCAAGGGCCAGTGGATACATACATGCTAAAGGTGTCTGCTTCAAAACCACCCTTTCCAAAGAAAAATGCTTCTCCGGTCTTACCAGAGATATTTACAGGACAAGACGGACACAAGGTTTCCTCCTTCAAGTGCTGTCATCCGTAAAATGACCCTTAAAGAGTAATAAACTTTCGTTTGGCCTGTTTAGTGCTCCCGTCTGAGCAACATCATCCATGATGTTGGGTAACCCAGGTTGAAAAAGCCCACATTCTTTTACGGCCGCAATTATTCCCACATTCTTGTGGGGTTGGCTGGGGGTGGGGGGAAGGGAAGCTTGACCCAAGTCTTTCACGAACTGGCTGGCCAGGTCTGATGTTCAACTAAAGTTAGGGCACAAATTTATAATTTGGCTTTGGTGTCGGTGATAGCTCACCTACTCTGCACGAAGGACACCATTGGATCTTTAACGTCCAACAAGTAATGGCAGCAGACAGGACTCTCATTTAACGTCCACCCAAGGGATGGCACACACAATGCCGAATCGCCCTGCCTGTGAAACACTGGGATGACAGTTTATAGCTGTGTCAGGATTTGAAACCAGGCCAGACCGCTTATAGTTGAGTGTGCGTACCTCTCGACCAGTGTTTCTCAAGGTGGGGCGTAGCAATATTTTGGTGGGGCATGAGAATTCAGAATTAATGAATCAATATATGATCGCTTTCATAGCGTTGCACTTTCAAATTTTCAACTGACAAAAATGACAAAACTGAAACTGACAAAATTGGTTCCTCAAATCAAACAAATCTGCAGCCAGCATCAAGGGCAGGGCTCCCATTGAAGTGAGTAGCAATTGAATAAAATTTGCAATAAAGTTTTAATAAAGCCTTTTGAATACATATGTAGTGTATACTGCAGTGTCTCCAATCATGGTGGGGTGTACGATTTTTTTGAAAATCAGTGGGGCGTGGGACAAAAAAGGTTGAGAAACACTGATCTAGACCATCCTGCCACCCCTGGTTGACCCACGTTTAAATATCACATACAGTATGTATATATATATATATATATATATATATATATATATATATATATATATATATATATATACATATACATACACACAAATATGTATATATTGTCGATGTTTTAAATTGTCTATGAATATCATTGAAATTCATGCAAAAGTACAGTGATGTCTCCTGGTATTTGTCCAACATGTGATGTACATATCAGCTCCTCCATGACCTTTAGATTACCGTACAATTCAAACTGATGAACAATTCCATCCAAGTCGTGTCTGCGAAGCATGATGTCGACTGCATTATGCAGATTCTGGCCACGGGACAACTGTTTCGACGTCCACAGTAGAAGACAGACCCAAGGTTTCGTTTGACAAACCCATGAGACCACCGGCAAAGGTGCGACTACCACGTTCGAATCAGACCACTGGAAGTGAAACGGGTATGACCCTCAACTTGTTTTAATGCAACAAATTCTTGACATCGAATCATGCTTATTTTAATTCCCTGTATTTCTAATTTGCTGGAGTTACATCCAATCATTCAAATATTAAAATAAAAAATAAATTGTGTGTGTCGGCCGTGAACAGCTCAGTTAGTTGAACAGCTAAAGCCTTACCGCTCCACCAAACATGGCTTCCATTTCCATGGCCATTCATTGCACGGTTACGTCGTCCCATCATAAAGATACCAGGGTAGTGTTCACAAGAAGACACCTTTGGACTGGTACAACGGACAAATCCTAAATGTCCCGGATCAAACCCATTCTCACCTTTACTTGAGGAAAACAGAATTTAAGGTACAAATGATGAATCTTCAATGGAAGGTTGGAGATCATATTCAGACATTCGATGATTTTTTTTTCAAAATGACAATTCTTATGAAATCATCCAACCAAGTCATCAAGAGCAAAAACAAAGGAGATGTAAAACCCTGAGAGCGACGGGCTTACACCATGTCCGCACCAATGCACCGCTTGCGGAAAGGTGTCAAGCGCTTTGGAGTTTGGACAGAAGTTGCCACAATAAAGTCCAAACAGGTAAACCAACACCACCACTCTGTTTCTCCACGTCAGAGATAAATGGAGGTTTAAGGTTTAGGTGAGATTTGTGGAACTTTTCATCAGCTGACTCTTGGTAAAAGTCATGGGGTAAAAATTGCATTGTTTAGGGCCCCGTTCCTGCAAATTCCCCACAATTGCCACAACGATTCCATCATAAGAAAGCTGCATCTCAACTGTCCTCCACGTCGAAACAAAACAGAGGTAACTACACATGATAAAGGGTACAAGTACAAAACCGTGCCTTCAGCACAGTGGGACCACACACGTGACCTACATCGATGCATGTTGAGCATGTCCCAGGGGCCTATCAATCTGAGTCAATTTACACTTTGTTCTAAAGAAAGCATCATATCCCTTCCTGCTGCGCGTCACATTGACCTTCGACCCGTACATTTAATTTTTGGAACCATGTACAACTGATGAACAAAAGCAGGAAAGGGGTGAGGAGAGGGTGGATAATGGGGGTGGATAAGTACTCGGGGTGGTTAAGGAGGAGGGAAATAATAACTGGGGTAGTAGATAAGGCCTGGGGGTGGATAAGGACTAGGGACTGGTCCTGGATAGGGAATGGCGGGGCGGAGGGGGGGAGGAATAGGGACTGCGGATTGATGAGGAGGGATGGATGGGGAGTGGATGGATGAGGACTGGGGATGGATGAGGACATGGTGAATGAGGACTGGGGATGGATGAGAACTGGGGATGGATGAGGACTGTGCGTGCATAAACACCAGGGTAGACAGAAAGGGGTGGTTAAGGAGACAATAAAGAGCGAAAGTGAGACAACAGAAAGGAAGAAAAAGGGGAAGACAAAACAAGGGATGTTGAAGAGGGGTGGAGGGGGGGAAGGGGATGGGAAGGGTGGAAGGATAGGGGTGGAGGGGGGGGGGAAGGAGATGGGAAGGATGGAAGGATAGAGGTGGGATAGGTAATGCCATTTTACATTTTTTCACAACTTTATTCCGACCATATCTGAATGATTTCTCTCCCATAGACATTCAGACAACCCGTAACAGCAAGTCGAACTTCAAATATAAACAGCTTGTATTTAACGTTTTAAATCTTGCTATCAGGATATTCCAGTATACAAAAGGCCGAAAACACGTTTGACTTGACAAACACGCACCTCAAAACAGTATGATTGTTACACAAAGCAGCTCGGGTACACTGAACATCTCGTGAATGTGCTCCTCGGAGGATCCACAACTAAATATCTGATGTACATGTGTGAGCAGCATCCGCCAACACACACCGACCAAGGTGGAGTTGACTTGGTGTGCAGTACACAAGTGTATCCCCAAAGCCTGCATAATCCGAGCCGCAAGCAAAGCATTCATCTGTGTTCTGAGCTTTGATCCATAATATAAAATCCGGATCATTCCAAACATTTCCCTGCATGGACCAACATAACAGCAGGTAGACTGTGAGGAACAAACCATTGCACCATGCACCTAACGGTGGAATGATCACACCCGTTACCCCCTACCCCTCCACCTCGACCCCCCCAATGTGAAACATGCAACGAGTCATGCTTGCAGGTGGAAGTCTGCATCGCATTTTCTGCCTGTGACAGTCGGCCACTCTAGGTTTGATGGAAGCCACTCATTAGAGGGCAAAGTGCAGACAGAACCAGTGGCACTGTGGAATGGCTAAGCTCGGTGGCCACGCGAGCAGGACAATGAAATGCGTGATTCTATTAAGCAGCAACAATAACTCAGGTGGGATGTTGTTAACTGTTCTTGTATTGTATTGAAAAGTACATTTAAGATGGAGACACAATCACCTGGCCTACATGGAAACAAATCTATTCCCATTTCTCTCATATTTCACTCGGTATCTCAAGTTGAATATCAGCTCATCCTCACTCTTCACTTCTGTATTTTTTGTCGTTGTATCTACTTCTTCCAAAGCTCCCCACTATCACCCCCACCCCACCCGACCTCAATCCATCTACTTTTTGTGTTCAACCAGTGCTGCCAAATTCCACAGGCCACAAAGCCGTGTTTGAACATGCCAGCTGCCTCAGCACCTCGAAAGCGCAATACAGCCACCGACTTTCCTCCGTCACCTCGATTCCTGGCCAAGCAACTGGCTGAAGAGTGAAAAGACAAATTGGTGAATGGGTAGAGGGGGTGCCTGGCCATGAGAAGAATGCAGACAGAGAGTGGCCATGAGAAGAATGCAGACAGAGTGTTGCCTTACTATATGTTTGCTTACACAATGATCTGACACTGCCCAAAGTACATTTGAGGCTCGTGTAGGGTGTGTAAGGCCTGAAAAGCCAGTTGAGCAGGAGTCCTGCTGAGTTAGGTGTGAGGACCTATAACCGAATAGGGGATAGCACCATCTGGCAAAAGCAACACACACACACAACCAAAGCTTAGAACACAGAACCACCTGCTTCTCACCTAAGCGGCATCTACGCACATGGTAAGCCATGTGTACAAGGAGGCAATAGGAAAATGCTTAAAGACATCTGGAACCCAGCAGGCGTTTGTTGGCTGCTCAGAATCAGCTCGGCAGCAACGGTCCTATCACATGTTGTAGTGCTTGCTTTTTTCATGAACATTTCAACGACCATCCAGGAGCCCAATGTCCATCATGCAAGATGGCGGATAAATGATAAAGAGGCGACCCCAAGACCTTTGCATACTCAACTGATTCTGTTGTCGTTTTTAACTAACGTGGATTCTTGGAAACAAGAAACAACGATACACATGGACAGCCAACTTGATCCATCCTCCAATGTTGTGTCCCCATCAAATTTCATATATATATGGACATGGTAGAAGGCCAAAATCTTTATATTGTTTAAGACACTCTGAGACATTTCAAGTTCACATGATTGCAGATGGGACAGGTGGATTAGCATCCCTTTGAATGATGGTGCAGTCTGGATACAATACGGTACCTATGACTGACATGAGAAGCATTGTATGTTTGGAAAGGACTTCAGCACAGATCCAAAATGAGCTCACTATGACTAATGAGTCAATACATATCGCATACCTGTTCCTTTTCAGTCCCGGCCGATTCTAATAGTCACTGCTTATTGATGTAATTGCATCCTTCAGTGTTACACATTCACCTTTATTCCCACCATATCAACAATGCAGCCAGAAAAAAATGGCAGTCAAAAGACATTCGTATGGCAAGCTGGCGTCAGCTCGCTGTGCAGTCTACAGACAAGAGTGGACACAAAGGCAGCTAGCAGGCAGCCGAGCCGCAAACACATACCTCTGCTATCTGCCTCTTAAAACATGACACGGCAGTTGTTTTGTCTTCTTTCGTGTGCAGAGCAAAGAGACCGGGGGAGTAGAAGCGAGTTTCAGAACGAGAATGTCAACACCAAATATTTTCCACGGCAGGCATGGGCAGGGTGGATTTGCTTCCAAGCGGAAGGGTGAGACTGGCAATAACATGGAGATGTTGCATTCTGGAAAGGCCCGGAGGAGTCTGAGTCCCGGCCGAACTGCAATGCGCATGATACGGCACGCGATACTTTCAGAGTCCAGTATCTACCATCTCGTCCTCCACGTTCATGTTGCAAAAACAAAAGCTGTTCCTTTAAAGTAGGGTCAAGTGTGTTTTACAAATCTTCATCTTTTTACTATTGCAAAAAGTTATTGCTGTAAAGGGAAAAGGTGGGATGGAAACGAAAAGTCTACATCGGGGCCCTGGCCCCCAAACCAGCGTGACGCCCAAAAAGCAAAGCATCTTTAACTTGCCCTGCTTTTCAAGGAGATAAACGGAACATATCTTTACATTATGTAACTGGGGCTTACTTACTCTCTTACTGTATGCTACTTCAAAGTGAAGATGTGGCAGCGATTACGCAAGCTCTTAACCACCAGTCTCGTCGAGCTACAATAACGTGTGAGCTCATAAGCTCTATTAGTAGAAGAAGGAAGAGTCAGCAACTGGGCAGCAAATTCCAAATGCACAGGTGCATTCTGGGAATATAATCACAGGTCCTTCAAAGATCCCACAACAAATGCAATTGCTTGCAGAACTTAAATGACGATATTAAATCAGCAAAAATAAAAACAAAAATTTTGCAAACTTGAGAAAGTTTCAATTTCCCAACATCCCATATTGAACTCATTCCACAGGCAAGATTAATCGTCTGTGGAAGGAGAGCCGTCAGTTGATAACCGCACAAATAGCATCGCCATCTTTTGAAGACATATGATAACATTGAGGAAAGACAGCTCGCATGAAAAAAGGACACACCATTTCAACAGCTCAACAACACAGGTTGCAATCCTATACAGTCCTAGTGGTGAAACACACCATGCCCCCCTTTTCCACCACCCTCACCCCAAATAACATCATTCCTTGCGAGATCATTGGTTAGATTAATTAACCCGAGGAGGTCCTTCTCTGTGATGCAAGGAGTTCCAGGATCCGAATCCATCTCCGAAATTGACCACCCAAAGGGCTCATTATTAGGACAATGCTGGCTTTGACGCCACAAATCCTCAACAACGATGTGCAATTGATTCTGACGAGATGATTTGAACCACATGCCAGAGAAACAATAGAACTGTGACGACCGTATAAATTATTAGAATGCAATTGCTCAGCAGTTAACTTGTTTTGGCTGCGATATTGACTACACTGAATCAACCGTGACACGAACGACCCACTATAAGTCCTCATTTTAAAGCTCTGCACCCAATTCTTTCTCGAATCAAAAGCAAAGCAAAACTCAATGGTAGAACGCTGGCCCCGGAACATTCTTGGTGAAATCAGATCCAACAGGAATCACCAGCTGGTTTTTTGCATTGGCCGGAGGCGCCGTACTATGGAGTGTGCCGTCTTTTTTGAAGGGAACGTTAAGTTGGCTGTCCTCCACAATGGGGTCGTCAAAAGATCGAGAGCCACCCGTTGCGATATTAGGAGGTCGCACCAGAATTATGGCCAAGTACTCCCATGCACGTCGAGTGGAGGCTTGACCCTCTTTGCTCTATGTGGGACTGTTTTTTGCAGAATGCAACCCAACGTCACGACAGTCACAATCTTGCAGCGAAAGATCAAATCGGATGAAAGTTGTCCATCACGCACATGATGTATCAAGTGGTATCATGTCTTGCCATAACAACCAAGTCTTGGTCTTCCCCCACTCTACACCGACACAAACCCAGAATCGCCCCAAGGGCATACAGTGTTAATAGAAGGGAGAGTGGGAGTGCTGTCCTTGTGCATTTCAAGCCGTACAACAGAGGAGTTGGTTAAAAGGCACTATATTCTCATCATGGACCACCTGAGGCCGACATCATACAGGGAGTCAGCTTATGGATAATACAATAAAATCCACTTGAAGTCATCATGTGTGAGAAAGAAAGCTTCTAAAACTTTCCATTCCGTATGAAGGACCAGTTCTTACACGTTGCACGGAGAGCTTTGAAGCCATTTTCAGGAGTCACATGAGCACAGCGTAAAAACTGCAAGCTTACCGTACGTGTGTGTGGAGAGAGCGGGCTGTGGGACAGGTATGGCGCTGTGAGGTCTGGAAGAACAAGGAACGGGTAGCCAGAATATATGTGCCCTTTGGGTAGGCCTCCCTCCATCTTGATGCCTGTGGAGCACAAGATCAAAGGTTGGAGATGAAATTAGCCGTTGCGATTAGCGAAGGCAGGCAGCGATCAGAAGACATCATAAACATAGACATGGATATCAATGCAGTTTTACTTACCAAGGATCAGAGAAGAGCAAGATAAACAAATATAGAGAGAGGGGAGCAGTCTTATTTATTAGGTATGCGTGAGGGGGTGGTGAAAATGAGAAAGGGGAGAGAAGCCGAGGTGATAGGAAAAAGCAAGGGTAGAAGAGTGTGAAAGGAACGGAGATAGATGGGAAAGGAGGTTTCGAGCAAAGATACGAGAAAGGTGAAGGAAAGGACAGGACATGTGTAGAGCATACATGGAGGGTAAAGGGATGGTGGAGAGAGGTTAAAATCCAATAACAATCAACAAAGGAAAAATAATAACAATGAAACGCAGCAAAACAGCTCGAATTTTGTGACGAACGCACGATTTG
Source organism: Eptatretus burgeri (assembly GCF_056783735.1). Classification (NCBI taxonomy): domain Eukaryota; kingdom Metazoa; phylum Chordata; class Myxini; order Myxiniformes; family Myxinidae; genus Eptatretus; species Eptatretus burgeri. Next base: position 85,700,576 of record NC_140965.1, read on the forward strand.
CAATTCACAATGATTCGTAAGCGAAGGATGAAATTTGTTTCACTAGTGTATTTCGATCATGCATACATTAAAAATAATCAAAAAACGACGTAGTTGTATGTAATGATGTAGTTGGACATCTCCATGGTGTTGTCATGGAAACAAAGCATCCATATCTAGTCCCTTATAATCTTTTTCGTTTTTTTCTTACATGAATTGACGGCTGATAGAAAGCAAGGTTCAGTTGTCACAAGTATCGTCATTCTGATCTAGCTTTAGTTGTTGAGATCGCAGCGCTTGTATGAGCATGCATGATGGGAGTGTGGGTGCACCCTCGTGTGTGTATGAGTGCGTGTGTGCGTGCACCAACACACTAAGCCAGAGACGTCAGACTGTGCCAGCCAGTATTGTCTGGGTGGGTAACCACGACAGCTGGGTGGAGTAGTCCTCACCTTGGTCTGGCTGCTCCTTGGCATTCTCCCTGGTGTAGTTCTCAGCCTGCCTGTTTCGTGTTGGTCCAACCTGTGGGCCGGCAGCACCACTTACAAAACAACACCCACAGGTGGGTCTCGCACGTGAAGCACACGTGGGTCTCACACATTGGGCACACACCAATCTTTCATGTTCGGCCTACACTGCTCTTTTGCTTCAGGTACACATCGGTCTCTCATGTTGGGTAGCAGTTTGGGGGTGGAAAGGAGGGGGGGTGGTCGCTCTGGCACCGTTTTGGGGATGGAGTGGAAGCAACACATGCTGGGCGCCGTTTTAGGAGGGGGGGAAGACTCATGGTGGGCACCGTTTTAGGGGGGGGGGGGAAAGACTCATGGTGGGCACCGTTTAGGGGATGGGGAGAGATGACTCATGCTGGCCCTCATTTTAGGGTTTCCACCAGAAAATATTTTCCTTTAACTTCATACAATACAACCTCAGATGGAGTTTGTAATACATGAGTGAAGTTTGAAGACATTTTGATGGACCTACACCTCCCAAACCTTCATGCTCAGTTCATCACCGGGACACAAACTTTATCCCCATAAAACTCCATCATTCCCACCATCACCTGTGAGTTTGATGCACACTCCAGTCTCACTCAAAGTGCTTCATCTCCACTCACCCGCCCTCCCAAGTCTATGCTCAGATACCCACTGCCTCCCCCTTTCCCCACAAAGATGGATCTAGGAATATAAATTAGAATGACAAACGAAACTCAGAAATGAAACAGATTGCAGGTATTGCAGAACACCGTTCGCATGACACGCATGTTGGAAACGAGCACGGTACCTGTCTGGCCGGCTCTTCTTCAGACTCGTTAACCAGCGATGACTTCAGGTCGTCCAGGTCCCTCTCGGTGGCCGCCCGGCCGGCAGGTCTCTCCTCCTGCTCACCCTCGTCCTTAAACGCGATCATTTCGTCATTGGCGCCCAGATCGTCGGGCCCAGAGCCGGGGAGCTGCGGCATCCTGGGTAGGGGAAGCGGGACTGGTTGCACCCGGGGTCTGGGTCGGAGGTGGGATCGCGGGGAGCTAGCGTCGCGCTGTGCCCTCAATGCGTCTCTTCCTCGGCCTGGGCTATGGCCGAGGCGGCCTAGGCGCGTAGCGAGCGGGCGATGGGCACGCAGGAGCGCCGTACCTGGGCCGTGCGGGAGGGCTGTGCGGAGCACGAAGCAGCGACATCAAAGAAGCACCGTGCTCTGATTGACATGCACCACGGTAGCAGGGAGGGGATTGTTTGGTCGGGAGGCGGCTACGGGATCGAAAGGGGGCTGGACCGGGACCGGACCGGGGCCGATTCGGGCCAAGAGTACGCACGTGATGGTATCGGCTCACCTGGCCGTAGGTTCTCTCCACGACCCTCCAAACTCCTTGGCTCACGTTTACCAAGCGCTCGAGCGAAGGCACTCGTCCACAGCTAGAACTTTCCCCCTTTATGATTAGGATTTAAAACCCTATAGCGTGTATGCCCCTCCCACTCGGCGCAACGCACAACTTTAAGGGCGCACGCTCACAGCCCGTCGCGCACCGTTCCCCTTGATTGCATGAACCCGCTCGTCTGGCTCTTCCTTAGAGCCCAAGTTACGCGCCTGCGAGGTCTTGCCCCGCAATAGCTGCTGAAACAACATCCCCAGTGCTTTCGGGTACCGCCATGATGTCCCATCTGTATCGCTTATTGAGCTCGCTTTGTACATCACGCAGACTGTATTGAGAGTGCGTTCTGAGTGTGGTTTCCCCGTTCTGAGTGTGGTTCCCCCGCTCTGAGTGTGGTTTCCCCGTTCTGAGTGTGGTTTCCCCGTTCTGAGTGTGGTTTCCCCGTTCTGAGTGTGGTTTCCCCGTTCTGAGTGTGGTTTCCCCGTTCTGAGTGTGGTTTCCCCGTTCTGAGTGTGGTTTCCCCGTTCTGAGTGTGGTTTCCCCGTTCTGAGTGTGGTTTCCCCGTTCTGAGTGTGGTTTCCCCGTTCTGAGTGTGGTTTCCCCGTTCTGAGTGTGGTTTCCCCGTTCTGAGTGTGGTTTCCCGTTCTGAGTGTGGTTTCCCCGTTCTGAGTGTGGTTTCCCCGTTCTGAGTGTGGTTTCCCCGTTCTGAGTGTGGTTTCCCCGTTCTGAGTGTGGTTTCCCCGTTCTGAGTGTGGTTTCCCCGTTCTGAGTGTGGTTTCCCCGTTCTGAGTGTGGTTTCCCCGTTCTGAGTGTGGTTTCCCCGTTCTGATAGTGGTTTCCCCGTTCTGATAGTGGTTTCCCCGTTCTGATAGTGGTTTCCCCGTTCTGAGTGTGGTTTCCCCATTCTGAGTGTGGTTTCCCCATTCTGAGTGTGGTTTCCCCGTTCTGAGTGTGGTTTCCCCGTTCTGAGTGTGGTTGGTCAAGTTTTATTTACGTTTTAAGTCTGTCACGAATGGTCACAGTTTGAATGTGGTACAAATCACAAATGGTCACGTTTTGAGTTTGGTATAAATCACCAATGGTCACGTTTTGAGTTTATTATAAATCACAAATGGTCACATTTTGAGTTTGGTATAAATCACCAATGGTCACGTTTTGAGTTTGGTATAAATACCAATGGTCACGTTTTGATTGTGGAATAAATCACCAATGGACACGTTTTGATTTTGGAATAAATCACGAATGGTCACGTTTTGAGTGTGGTATAAATCACGAATGGTCACGTTTTAATTGTGGTATAAATCACGAATGGTCACGTTTTGAGTGTGGTATAAATCACGAATGGTCACGTTTTAATTGTGGTATAAATCACCAATGGTCACGTTTTAATTGTGGTATAAATCACCAATGGTCACGTTTTGAGTTTGGTATAAATCACCAATGGTCACGTTTTGATTGTGGAATAAATCACCAATGGACACGTTTTGATTTTGGAATAAATCACGAATGGTCACGTTTTGAGTGTGGTATAAATCACGAATGGTCACGTTTTAATTGTGGTATAAATCACGAATGGTCACGTTTTGAGTGTGGTATAAATCACGAATGGTCACGTTTTAATTGTGGTATAAATCACGAATGGTCACGTTTTGAGTTTGGTATAAATCATGAATGGTCACGTTTTGAGTGTGGAATAAATCACGAATGGTCACGTTTTAATTGTGGTATAAATCACGAATGGTCACGTTTTGATTTTGGAATAAATCACGAATGGTCACGTTTTGAGTGTGGTATAAATCACGAATGGTCACGTTTTAATTGTGGTATAAATCACGAATGGTCACGTTTTGAGTTTGGTATAAATCATGAATGGTCACGTTTTGAGTGTGGAATAAATCACGAATGGTCACGTTTTAATTGTGGTATAAATCACGAATGGTCACGTTTTGATTTTGGTATAAATCATGAATGGTCACGTTTTGATTTTGGAATAAATCATGAATGGTCACGTTTTTATTGAGGTATAAGTCACGAATGGTCACGTTTTGATTTTGGAATAAATCATGAATGGTCACGTTTTGAGTGTGGAATAAATCACGAATGGTCACGTTTTTATTGAGGTATAAGTCACGAATGGTCACGTTTTGATTTTGGAATAAATCAAGAATGGTCACGTTTTGAGTGTGGAATAAATCACGAATGGTCACGTTTTTATTGTGGTACAAGTCACGAATGGTCACGTTTTTATTGAGGTATAAGTCACGAATGGTCACGTTTTGATTTTGGAATAAATCATGAATGGTCACGTTTTGAGTGTGGAATAAATCACGAATGGTCACGTTTTTATTGAGGTATAAATCACCAATGGTCACGTTTTGATTTTGGAATAAATCATGAATGGTCACGTTTTGAGTGTGGAATAAATCACGAATGGTCACGTTTTTATTGAGGTATAAATCACCAATGGTCACGTTTTGATTTTGGAATAAATCAAGAATGGTCACGTTTTTATTGTGGTATAAGTCACGAATGGTCACGTGTTGAGTTTGGTATAAATCACGAATGGTCACAGTTTGAATGTGGTATAAATCACGAATGGTCACGTTTTGAGTTTGGTATAAATCACGAATGGTCACGTTTTGAGTTTGGTATAAATCACGAATGGTCACGTTTTGAGTTTGTTATAAGTCACGAATGGTCACGTTTTGAGTTTGGTATAAGTCATGAATGGTCACGTTTTGAGTTTGGTATAAGTCATGAATGGTCACGTTTTGAGTTTGGTATAAGTCACGAATGGTCACGTTTTGAGTTTGGTATAAGTCACGAATTGTCACGTTTTGAGTTTGGTATAAGTCATGAATGGTCACGTTTTGAGTTTGGCATAAGTCACAAATGGTCACGTTTTGAGTGTGGTATAAATAACGAATTGTCACGTTTTGATTTTGGAATAAATCACGAATGGTCACGTTTTTATTGTGGTATAAGTCACGAATGGTCACGTTTTGAGTTTGGTATAAGTCACGAATGGTCACGTTTTGAGTTTGGTATAAGTCACGAATGGTCACGTTTTGAGTGTGGTATAAATAACGAATGGTCACGTTTTGAGTGTGGTATAAATAACGAATGGTCATGTTTTGAGTGTGGTATAAATCACGAATGGTCACGTTTTGAGTGTGGTATAAATCACGAATGGTCACGTTTTGAGTGTGGAATAAATAACGAATGGTCACGTTTTGAGTGTGATATAAATCACGAATGGTCACGTTTTGAGTGTGGTATAAATCACGAATGGTCACGTTTTGAGTGTGGTATAAATCACGAATGGTCACGTTTTGAGTTTGGAATAAATCAGGAATGGTCACGTTTTGAGTTTGGTATAAGTCACGAATGGTCACGTTTTGAGTTTGGTATAAGTCATGAATGGTCACGTTTTGAGTTTGGTATAAGTCATGAATGGTCACGTCTTGAGTTTGGTATAAGTCACGAATGGTCACGTTTTGAGTTTGGTATAAGTCACGAATTGTCACGTTTTGAGTTTGGTATAAGTCATGAATGGTCACGTTTTGAGTTTGGCATAAGTCACAAATGGTCACGTTTTGAGTGTGGTATAAATAACGAATTGTCACGTTTTGATTTTGGAATAAATCACGAATGGTCATGTTTTTATTGTGGTATAAGTCACGAATGGTCACGTTTTGAGTTTGGTATAAATAACGAATTGTCACGTTTTGATTTTGGAATAAATCACGAATGGTCATGTTTTTATTGTGGTATAAGTCACAAATGGTCACGTTTTGAGTGTGGTATAAATAACGAATTGTCACGTTTTGATTTTGGAAGAAATCACGAATGGTCATGTTTTTATTGTGGTATAAGTCACGAATGGTCACGTGTTGAGTTTGGTATAAATCACGAATGGTCACAGTTTGAATGTGGTATAAATCACGAATGGTCACGTTTTGAGTTTGGTATAAATCACGAATGGTCACGTTTTGAGTTTGGTGTAAATCACGAATAGTCACGTTTTGAGTTTGTTATAAGTCACTTAATGGTCACGTTTTGAGTTTGGTATAAGTCATGAATGGTCACCTTTTGAGTTTGGTATAAGTAATGAATGGTCACGCTTTGAGTTTGGTATAAGTCACGAATGGTGACGATTTCAGTTTGGTATAAGTTACGAATTGTCACGTTTTGAGTTTGGTATAAGTCATGAGTGGTCAAGTTTTGAGTTTGACATAAGTCGCAAATGGTCACGTTTTGAGTGTGGTATAAATAAGGAATTGTGACGTTTTGATTTTGGAATAAATCACGAGTGGTCACGCTTTTATTGTGGTATAAGTCACGAATGGTCACGTTTTGAGTTTGGTATAAGTCACGAATGGTCACGTTTTGAGTTTGGTATAAGTCACTTAATGGTCACGTTTTGAGTGTGGTATAAATAACGAATGGTCACGTTTTGAGTGTGGTATAAATAACGAATGGTCATGTTTTGAGTGTGGTATAAATCACGAATGGTCACGTTTTGAGTGTGGTATAAATCACGAATGGTCACGTTTTGAGTGTGGAATAAATAACGAATGGTCACGTTTTGAGTGTGATATAAATCACGAATGGTCACGTTTTGAGTGTGGTATAAATCACGAATGGTCACGTTTTTGAGTGTGGTATAAATCACTTAATGGTCACGTTTTGAGTTTGGAATAAATCAGGAATGGTCACGTTTTGAGTTTGGTATAAGTCACGAATATGGTCACGTTTTGAGTTTGGTATAAGTCATGAATGGTCACGTTTTGAGTTTGGTATAAGTCATGAATGGTCACGTCTTGAGTTTGGTATAAGTCACGAATGGTCACGTTTTGAGTTTGGTATAAGTCACGAATTGTCACGTTTTGAGTTTGGTATAAGTCATGAATGGTCACGTTTTTGAGTTTGGCATAAGTCACAAATGGTCACGTTTTGAGTTTGGTATAAATAACGAATTGTCACGTTTTGATTTTGGAATAAATCACGAATGGTCATGTTTTTATTGTGGTATAAGTCACAAATGGTCACGTTTTGAGTGTGGTATAAATAACGAATTGTCACGTTTTGATTTTGGAATAAATCACGAATGGTCATGTTTTTATTGTGGTATAAGTCACGAATTGTCACGTTTTGATTTTGGAATAAATCACGAATGGTCACGTTTTTATTGTGGTATAAGTCACGAATGGTCACGTTTTGAGTTTGGTATAAGTCACGAATGGTCACGTTTTGAGTTTGGTATAAGTCACGAATGGTCACGTTTTGAGTGTGGTATAAATAACGAATGGTCACGTTTTGAGTGTGGTATAAATAACGAATGGTCATGTTTTGAGTGTGGTATAAATAACGAATGGTCATGTTTTGAGTGTGGTATAAATCACGAATGGTCACGTTTTGAGTGTGGTATAAATCACGAATGGTCACGTTTTGAGTGTGGAATAAATAACGAATGGTCACGTTTTGAGTGTGATATAAATCACGAATGGTCACGTTTTGAGTGTGGTATAAATCACGAATGGTCACGTTTTGAGTGTGGTATAAATCACGAATGGTCACGTTTTAATTGTGGTATAAATCACCAATGGTCACGTTTTAATTGTGGTATAAATCACCAATGGTCACGTTTTGAGTTTGGTATAAATCACCAATGGTCACGTTTTGATTGTGGAATAAATCACAAATGGACACGTTTTGATTTTGGAATAAATCACGAATGGTCACGTTTTGAGTGTGGTATAAATCACGAATGGTCACGTTTTAATTGTGGTATAAATCACGAATGGTCACGTTTTGAGTGTGGTATAAATCACGAATGGTCACGTTTTAATTGTGGTATAAATCACGAATGGTCACGTTTTGAGTTTGGTATAAATCATGAATGGTCACGTTTTGAGTGTGGAATAAATCACGAATGGTCACGTTTTAATTGTGGTATAAATCACGAATGGTCACGTTTTGATTTTGGAATAAATCACGAATGGTCACGTTTTGAGTGTGGTATAAATCACGAATGGTCACGTTTTAATTGTGGTATAAATCACGAATGGTCACGTTTTGAGTTTGGTATAAATCATGAATGGTCACGTTTTGAGTGTGGAATAAATCACGAATGGTCACGTTTTAATTGTGGTATAAATCACGAATGGTCACGTTTTGATTTTGGTATAAATCATGAATGGTCACGTTTTGATTTTGGAATAAATCATGAATGGTCACGTTTTTATTGAGGTATAAGTCACGAATGGTCACGTTTTGATTTTGGAATAAATCATGAATGGTCACGTTTTGAGTGTGGAATAAATCACGAATGGTCACGTTTTTATTGAGGTATAAGTCACGAATGGTCACGTTTTGATTTTGGAATAAATCAAGAATGGTCACGTTTTGAGTGTGGAATAAATCACGAATGGTCACGTTTTTATTGTGGTACAAGTCACGAATGGTCCCGTTTTTATTGAGGTATAAGTCACGAATGGTCACGTTTTGATTTTGGAATAAATCATGAATGGTCACGTTTTGAGTGTGGAATAAATCACGAATGGTCACGTTTTTATTGAGGTATAAATCACCAATGGTCACGTTTTCATTTTGGAATAAATCATGAATGGTCACGTTTTGAGTGTGGAATAAATCACGAATGGTCACGTTTTTATTGAGGTATAAATCACCAATGGTCACGTTTTGATTTTGGAATAAATCAAGAATGGTCACGTTTTTATTGTGGTATAAGTCACGAATGGTCACGTGTTGAGTTTGGTATAAATCACGAATGGTCACGTTTTGAGTTTGGTATAAATCACGAATAGTCACGTTTTGAGTTTGGTATAAGTCACGAATGGTCACGTTTTGAGTTTGGTATAAGTCATGAATGGTCACGTTTTGAGTTTGGTATAAGTCATGAATGGTCACGTTTTGAGTTTGGTATAAGTCATGAATGGTCACGTTTTGAGTTTGGTATAAGTCACGAATGGTCACGTTTTGAGTTTGGTACAAGTCACGAATTGTCACGTTTTGAGTTTGGTATAAGTCATGAATGGTCACGTTTTGAGTTTGGCATAAGTCACAAATGGTCACGTTTTGAGTGTGGTATAAATAACGAATTGTCACGTTTTGATTTTGGAATAAATCACGAATGGTCACGTTTTTATTGTGGTATAAGTCACGAATGGTCACGTTTTGAGTTTGGTATAAGTCACGAATGGTCACGTTTTGAGTTTGGTATAAGTCACGAATGGTCACGTTTTGAGTGTGGTATAAATAACGAATGGTCACGTTTTGAGTGTGGTATAAATAACGAATGGTCATGTTTTGAGTGTGGTATAAATCACGAATGGTCACGTTTTGAGTGTGGTATAAATCACGAATGGTCACGTTTTGAGTGTGGAATAAATAACGAATGGTCACGTTTTGAGTGTGGTATAAATCACGAATGGTCACGTTTGAGTTTGGTATAAGTCACGAATGGTCACGTTTTGAGTTTGGTATAAGTCATGAATGGTCACGTTTTGAGTTTGGTATAAGTCATGAATGGTCACGCCTTGAGTTTGGTATAAGTCACGAATGGTCACGTTTTGAGTTTGGTATAAGTCACGAATGGTCACGTTTTGATTTTGGAATAAATCACGAATGGTCACGTTTTGAGTGTGGAATAAATCACGAATGGTCACGTTTTTATTGAGGTATAAGTCACGAATGGTCACGTTTTGATTTTGGAATAAATCAAGAATGGTCACGTTTTGAGTGTGGAATAAATCACGAATGGTCACGTTTTTATTGTGGTACAAGTCACGAATGGTCCCGTTTTTATTGAGGTATAAGTCACGAATGGTCACGTTTTGATTTTGGAATAAATCATGAATGGTCACGTTTTGAGTGTGGAATAAATCACGAATGGTCACGTTTTTATTGAGGTATAAATCACCAATGGTCACGTTTTGATTTTGGAATAAATCATGAATGGTCACGTTTTGAGTGTGGAATAAATCACGAATGGTCACGTTTTTATTGAGGTATAAATCACCAATGGTCACGTTTTGATTTTGGAATAAATCAAGAATGGTCACGTTTTTATTGTGGTATAAGTCACGAATGGTCACGTGTTGAGTTTGGTATAAATCACGAATGGTCACGTTTTGAGTTTGGTATAAATCACGAATAGTCACGTTTTTGAGTTTGGTATAAGTCACGAATGGTCACGTTTTGAGTTTGGTATAAGTCATGAATGGTCACGTTTTGAGTTTGGTATAAGTCATGAATGGTCACGTTTTGAGTTTGGTATAAGTCATGAATGGTCACGTTTTGAGTTTGGTATAAGTCACGAATGGTCACGTTTTGAGTTTGGTACAAGTCACGAATTGTCACGTTTTGAGTTTGGTATAAGTCATGAATGGTCACGTTTTGAGTTTGGCATAAGTCACAAATGGTCACGTTTTGAGTGTGGTATAAATAACGAATTGTCACGTTTTGATTTTGGAATAAATCACGAATGGTCACGTTTTTATTGTGGTATAAGTCACGTAATGGTCACGTTTTGAGTTTGGTATAAGTCACGAATGGTCACGTTTTGAGTTTGGTATAAATCACGAATGGTCACGTTTTGAGTGTGGTATAAATCACGAATGGTCACGTTTTGAGTGTGGAATAAATAACGAATGGTCACGTTTTGAGTGTGATATAAATCACGAATGGTCACGTTTTGAGTGTGGTATAAATCACGAATGGTCACGTTTTGAGTGTGGTATAAATCACGAATGGTCACGTTTTGAGTGTGGTATAAATCACGAATGGTCACGTTTTGAGTTTGGTATAAGTCACGAATGGTCACGTTTTGAGTTTGGTATAAGTCATGAATGGTCACGTTTTGAGTTTGGTATAAGTCATGAATGGTCACGTCTTGAGTTTGGTATAAGTCACGAATGGTCACGTTTTGAGTTTGGTATAAGTCACGAATTGTCACGTTTTGAGTTTGGTATAAGTCATGAATGGTCACGTTTTGAGTTTGGCATAAGTCACAAATGGTCACGTTTTGAGTGTGGTATAAATAACGAATTGTCACGTTTTGATTTTGGAATAAATCACGAATGGTCATGTTTTTATTGTGGTATAAGTCACGAATGGTCACGTTTTGAGTTTGGTATAAATAACGAATTGTCACGTTTTGATTTTGGAATAAATCACTAATGGTCATGTTTTTATTGTGGTATAAGTCACAAATGGTCACGTTTTGAGTGTGGTATAAATAACGAATTGTCACGTTTTGATTTTGGAATAAATCACGAATGGTCATGTTTTTATTGTGGTATAAGTCACGAATTGTCACGTTTTGATTTTGGAATAAATCACGAATGGTCACGTTTTTATTGTGGTATAAGTCACGAATGGTCACGTTTTGAGTTTGGTATAAGTCACGAATGGTCACGTTTTGAGTTTGGTATAAGTCACGAATGGTCACGTTTTGAGTGTGGTATAAATAACGAATGGTCACGTTTTGAGTGTGGTATAAATAACGAATGGTCATGTTTTGAGTGTGGTATAAATAACGAATGGTCATGTTTTGAGTGTGGTATAAATCACGAATGGTCACGTTTTGAGTGTGGTATAAATCACGAATGGTCACGTTTTGAGTGTGGAATAAATAACGAATGGTCACGTTTTGAGTGTGATATAAATCACGAATGGTCACGTTTTGAGTGTGGTATAAATCACGAATGGTCACGTTTTGAGTGTGGTATAAATCACGAATGGTCACGTTTTGAGTTTGGAATAAATCAGGAATGGTCACGTTTTTATTGTGGTAAAAGTCACGAATGGTCACGTTTTGAGTTTGTTTGAAATCACCAATGGTCACGTTTTGAGTTTGGTATAAATCACTAATGGTCACGTTTTGAGTTTGGTATAAATCACTAATGGTCACGTTTTGAGTTTGGTATAAATCACTAATGGTCACGTTTTGAGTTTGGTATAAATCACCAATGGTCACGTTTTTATTGTGGTATTAGTCACGAATGGTCACGTTTTGAGTTTGGTATAAATCACCAATGGTCACGTTTTTATTGTGGTATTAGTTACGAATGGTCACGTTTTGAGTTTGGTATAAATCACCAATGGTCAAGTTTTGATTGTGGAATAAATCACGAATGGTCACGTTTTGAGTGTGGTATAAATCACGAATGGTCACGTTTTGAGTGTGGAATAAACAACGAATGGTCACGTTTTGAGTGTGGTATAAATCACGAATGGTCACGTTTTGAGTGTGGTATAAATCACGAATGGTCACGTTTTGAGTGTGGTATAAATCACGAATGGTCACGTTTTGAGTTTGGTATAAATAACGAATGGTCACGTTTTGAGTTTGGTATAAATCACGAATGGTCACGTTTTTATTGTGGTATAAGTCACGAATGGTCACGTTTTGAGTTTGGTATAAATCACGAATGGTCACGTTTTGAGTGTGGTATAAATAACGAATGGTCATGTTTTGAGTGTGGTATAAATCACGAATGGTCACGTTTTGAGTGTGGTATAAATCACGAATGGTCACGTTTTGAGTGTGGAATAAATAACGAATGGTCACGTTTTGAGTGTGGTATAAATCACGAATGGTCACGTTTTGAGTGTGGTATAAATCACGAATGGTCACGTTTTGAGTGTGGTATAAATCACAATGGTCACGTTTTGAGTTTGGAATAAATCAGGAATGGTCACGTTTTTATCGTGGTATAAGTCACGAATGGTCACGTTTTGAGTTTGTTAGAAATCACCAATGGTCACGTTTTGAGTTTGGTATAAATCACTAATGGTCACGTTTTGAGTTTGGTATAAATCACTAATGGTCACGTTTTGAGTTTGGTATAAATCACTAATGGTCACGTTGTGAGTTTGGTATAAATCACCAATGGTCACGTTTTTATTGTGGTACAAGTCACGAATGGTCACGTTTTGAGTTTGTTATAAATCACCAATGGTCACGTTTTGAGTTTGGTATAAATCACCAATGGTCAAGTTTTGATTGTGGAATAAATCACCAATGATCACGTTTTGATTTTGGAATAAATCACGAATGGTCACGTTTTTATTGTGGTATAAGTCACGAATGGTCACGTTTTGATTTTGGAATAAATCACGAATGGTCACGTTTTTATTGTGGTATAAATCACGAATGGTCACGTTTTGAATGTGGTATAAATAACGAATGGTCAAGTTTTGATTTTGGAATAAATCACGAATGGTCACGTTTTTATTGTGGTATTAGTCACGAATGGTCACGTTTTTATTGTGGTATAAGTCACGAATGGTCACGTTTTGAGTGTGGTATAAATAACGAATGGTCAAGTTTTGATTTTGGAATAAATCACGAATGGTCACGTTTTTATTGTGGTATAAGTCACGAATGGTCACGTTTTTATTGTGGTAGAAGTCACGAATGGTCACGTTTTGAGTGTGGTATAAATAACGAATGGTCAAGTTTTGATTTTGGAATAAATCACGAATGGTCACGTTTTTATTGTGGTATAAGTCACGAATGGTCACGTTTTGAGTGTGGTATAAATCACGAATGATCAAGTTTTGATTTTGGAATAAATCACGAATGGTCACGTTTTTATTGTGGTATAAGTCACGAATGGTCACGTTTTGAGTGTGGTATAAATCACGAATGGTCACGTTTTGAATGTGGTATAAATAACGAATGGTCAAGTTTTGATTTTGGAATAAATCACGAATGGTCACGTTTTTATTGTGGTATAAGTCACGAATGGTCACGTTTTGAGTGTGGTATAAATGGTGACGGTTTGAGTGTGTTTGACAACGTTTCTGAGTGTGGTATAAATGGTGACGGTTTGAGTGTGTTTGCCCACTTTTTTGAGTGTGGTATAAATAGTGATGGGTTGAGTGTGTTTGACCATTAAATGGTGACGGTTTGAGGGTGTTGGACTACTTTTTTGAGTGTGGTATAAATGTGAACGGTTTGAGTGTGTTTGATCACGTTTTTGAGTGTGTTATAAATGGTGATGGTTTGAGTGTGTTTGACCACGTTTTTGAGTATGGTATAAATGGTGACTGACGGTTTGAGTGTGTTATAAATGGTGACGGTTTGAGTGTGTTAGACCACGTTTTGAGTGTGGTATAAATGGTGAATGACCGTTTGAGTGTGTTTGACGACGTTTTTGAGTGTGGTATAAATGGTGACCGTTGGAGTGTGTTTGACCACGTTTTTGAGTGTGGTGTAAATGGTGAGGGTTTGAGTGCGTTTGACCACGTTTTTGAGTGTGGTATAAATGGTGACTGATGGTTTGAGTTTGGGATAGTGACGTTTTGAGTGCTTTTGCCACGTGTTGAATGTAGTTGGATTTGTGGTGAGGTGCGATTTTCTGTGTTGCGAGTGTATTTTTATTGTTATAAACGTTCTCTGGGCCTCTTTTCGAGTGTTTTCCAGGTTATGAGTTCATTGGCCTCGTTTTGGGAGCACACGCTGTACGTTGTAAAATCTCTGTCGACGGTGAAACGTCATGTCAAAAGCAGAGCTGGTGAGAATGGGGCACAAAGCTCTCTGTCTGGCCGCCTGTTTGTCGTGCTGCAAAGTGCTGGCGGGGGTGGAGGTAGGGGGGGTAAAGGGAAGAGCGGGGGAGAAGTGGGGAAGTGGGACGGGTGTCTGTATGCCTGGCAGGATAAGCTGTATGACGTCACTGAGGAGAGTTCATCCAATCAGAGCACGCCGCAAACGCTTTGATCTCACCGCTCACGGCGCCCTCCGCACGCCCGGAGGGCTCTGCAGTCTTACTGCTCTCAATGCCCCCCCCCGACACTCTCTCCCCCACCCCTCCCCGGAAAACACTCAGCTACCCGCAAACCACAAACTCGCAGCACGGCAGAGAACGGAGAGAGAGAGAGAGAGAGAGAGAGAGAGAGAGAGAGAGAGAGAGAGAGAGAGAGAGAGAGAGAGAGAGAGAGAGAGAGAGAGAGAGAGAGAGAGAGAGAGAGAGAGAGAGAGAGAGAGAGAGAGAGAGAGAGAGAGAGAGAGAGAGAGAGAGAGAGAGAGAGAGAGAGAGAGAGAGAGAGAGAGAGAGAGAGAGAGAGATAGAGATAGAGATAGAGAGAGCCTCGGGCCCTTGGTTGGAGAGTTTGGAGAGAAGGTTGGGGAGGGGGAGGGTTCGGACGACCGCCTGCACGCGGCTGGATGAGTGAGGGCAATGGGGGAGGCTTGGACCAGCGGCGGCGCTTTGATGTCGTGTCGGAGCCTTTGTATGCCCGTATAAGGCACCGCGGCACTCAGCCGTGTGTGCCTGTAGATTCGGGTCAGCGAGAGAAAGTGTGGGCTACGCTGCTTGCGCTCTTGGGGCCCGGCCTGAGGGGCCCACGGGCGGCTACAGACTTGGCTCGGAAAGACCGAGCGGTCACGGAAACTGCGGCGGGCTTCCTCTCTCTTTCTCTGCTGTGAAAATTACAACCTGGGCAATGACCTGTCCGTCCTACAGCGATGCTCGTCCTCGACAACCGTGAAACCAAGCAACTGAACGGTTGCTTTGGCTCCCACTCGCAACGAAAATAAA
>NC_140965.1:85720989-85723489 GCF_056783735.1 Eptatretus burgeri
AATCCCACTTTAACCTTAAACCGGTCCGTCATTCCTACCGCACACCTCACCGCTGTCACACTGTCCTCATACATATCCTGCACGATCCTCACATACTTCTCCAACACTCCCGACTTCCTCATACAATACCACAACTCCTCTCTCTTGGCACCCTATCATAAGCTTTCTAAATCCACAAACACACAATGTAACTCTTTCTGGCCTTCCCTATACTTCTCCATCAACATTCTCAAAGCAAACATCGCATCAGTGGTGCTCTTTCCTGGCATAAACCCATATTGCTGCTCACAGATCATCACCTCTCCTCTCAACCGAAGCTTCCACCACTTCTTTCCCACAACTTCATGGTGTGGCTTAACAACTTTATCCCTCTGTAATTTCCACAGCTCTGCACATCACCCCTTATTCTGGAAAATCGGAACCAGCACACTTAATCTCCACTCCTCCGACATCCTCTCACTTTCCAAGATTTTATTTAAACAATCTGGTTAACAACCCCACTGCCATCTCTCCTAAGCACTTCCATGCCTCCACTGGTATACCATCTGGGCCAACCGCCTTTCCACTTTTCATCTTCTTCATAGCAGTCCTCACTTCATCCTTACTGATCCACCCCACTTCCAGATTCACTATCTCCACCTCTTCCAACCTGTTCTCTCTGTCATTTTCTTCATTCATCAGCTCCTCAAAGTACTCCATCCACCTTTCTCAACACACTCTCCTCGCTTGTCAGCACATTCCCATTTGCGTCCTTTATCACCCTAACCTGCAGCACATCCTTCCCAGCTCGGTCCCTCTGTCTTGCCAATCGGTATAAATCCTTTTCCCCTTCTTTTGTATCCAACTTCTCATACAGCTCGTCATATGCCTTTTTCCTTGGCCTTAGCCACCTCTCTTTTGCTTTTCGACGCCACTCCTTGTACTCCTGCCGACTTTCTTCATCTCTCTGACTATCCCACTTCTTTTTCGCCAACCCCTTCTTCCTTATACTTTCCTGTACTTCCTCATTCCACCACCAAGTCTCCTTATCTTCCTTCCTCTGTCCAGATGTCACACCAAGTACCTTCCTAGCTATCTCCCTTACAACTTCTGCTGTCGTTGCCCAATCATCCCACCCATCTTTACCACCATCCAACGCCTGTCTCACCTCCTCCCTAAATTTCACGCAACAGTCTTCCTCCTTCAGCTTCCACCATCTGGTCCTTGGTTCAGCCCTCACTCTCTTCCTCAACCTCACCTCTAAAGTCATCCTACAGACCACCAATCGATGCTGTCGAGCTACACTCTCCCCTGCCACAACCTTACAGTCACTAATCTCTTTCAGGTTGCATCTCCTGCTTAAGATGTAATCCACCTGTGTGCACTTTCCTCCACTCTTGTATGTCACCCTGTGTTCCTCCTTCTTCTTGAAATACGTGTTTTATCACTGCCATTTCCATTCTTTTTGCAAACTCTACCACCATTTGCCCTTCCACATTTCTCTTGTTGAGACCGTACCTCCCCATCACCTCCTCATCCTCTTTATTCCCTTCCCCAACATGCCCATTGAAATCTGCTCCAATCACCACTCTTTCATCCTTGGATACACTCTCCACCACTTCATCTAACTCACTCCAGAAATCTTCTTTATATTCCATCTCACACCCCATATGTGGGGCATATGCACTGATGACATTCATCATCACCCCTTCAATTTCCAACTTCACACTATATATATATATCGTATATATCACTATATATATATATATATATATATATATATATATATATATATATATATATATATATATATATATATATATATATATATGCACATATATATATATATTGTCGCGGATTCGCGCCCGCCGGCGTGCTGACGGCCACGTAACTCGAATCGCGGCACGTCGCCCACCGGACGGACAATCCAGTCGTGACCCTCTCGGACTAACGCCGGGAACCAGTCACGGGTGGACCTTTCGGTCTCACCGCGATCGAGCCAATCGGCCCCCGCGTGGGATAGGGTTGCTCGCCAAATTCGACCTACCTAAGTAGCCACACGGAGGGTAGACCGGGCGATCGCACCTCGCCGCAGGTCGACTCTCGGACACGGGCCACTTAAGCGACCCGGTTCCGTACTATCGGGATAACCGAGCGGTGTTATTCGTCGGCCTCGACGGTTCGATTAATTATCGGGCGTCTTAGCCCACGACCAACCCTTTACGTGAAGCAAGATGGGGATTCAAATGAAAGAAATGACGAAGCGAAGCGGGAAAACAGTTCAACAATAAGCACATTTATTTCGCGATGAACGGAAAGCACACATATACAATTACACCAAAAGCACATGGAAAAGAAGAAGACAAAAAGCAAATGCGACAAGGCAGATCTATCCGACTACCGGGCACTCGGCAACACTTATACAATTTTACTTCACAGACGGCGCCGACAACACATATTCCCAAAGCAAAAGAAAAGAGAACCACCCTCCAGGATGAGGGGGTAGGCGGAGCCTGGGGCC
>NC_140965.1:85728489-85733843 GCF_056783735.1 Eptatretus burgeri
CGATCGCACCTCGCCGCAGGTCGACTTCGGACACGGGGCCACTTAAGCGACCCGTTCCTCGTACTATCAGAATTGAACCGAAGCGGTGTTATCGTCGACCTCGACGGTTCGATTAATTATCGGGCGTATTCAGCCCACTACCAACCCTTTACGTGAAGCAAGATGAGGATTCAATGGGAGAAATGACGAAGCGAAGCGGGAGAACAGTTCAACACAAAGCACATTTATTCGCGATGAACGGAAAGCGCACATATACAATTCCAACCAAAAGCACACAGAAAAGAAAGAAAACACAATTCCATTTTTACACAAAAAAGAAAAACAACATATAAAAAGCGAAAACACAATGCAGAGCTAATACCGACTACACGAGCACACGGCAACACTTATACAATTCTACTTCACAGACGGCGCCGACAACACATACCCAAAACCAAGGAAAAAGAGAAATACCCTCAAGGATGAGGCGGGCCTGAGGCCGAGACCGGGTCGTGCCTACCCGTCTGGTGATGAGACGCGGAGCGCGATGAGCGCCTCAACTCCGCTGTGGCCTCGCGGACAGTGTCTGGCAGGTGGGAAAGGGGCCCCCTTGGTCGCACTATCTCAGCGCGGGGGGAAACAGGAGGGGGTTGCTGATGCTCGGGGGTATAGAGGATCTTTTATTATCCGCCCGCTGACGAGCTGCCTCCACCCCTCGGCCAGGTCGCGCTGTCGGCCTCCCTCGGGTGCAGCTTCCTGCACGACGCGAGCACCCCTCGTCTGGTGTCGCCGCCTTTCCACAACTCCGTCCCCTCCGTTCCGACTCCAACGCACACGACGAGCAGCTCCACCACCCGCTTCGAAGTCTTGACTCTCTGCTCCGACTCTCCTACTCTCCTACTCTCCGCCTCTCGACTCTCCTACTCTCCGCCTCTCGACTCTCCGACTCGGGACCTCTCCTGACTCTCCTCTTTTCTGACTGATCGAACACGGTCCTTTTTATCCCCCCGTAGCTTCGCCTTTGACCCCCTCCCTTCCTTGACCTTTCACCTCGCTCCCCATTGGCCCGAGAAAAAGTGGGCGTGAAGGCTTTGATCCATAAATTTGCATAGTATCGATCGCCCTGGGGGCGTGGGCCAATATTGCCCTCGCTCACGTAGGGACGATTGGACGGCAAAAAGTGCGGGCGTGTGTCGTTTTTGATCCGCTTTGAAGCACAAAATCCGTGATTTTGTACACGCTGTTCGACGCAGCGCCCTGCATCGAGTTCCAACACCGGTACCCACAGCGGGGGCAAGAACGTGTGGCGATGCTACGGTTGCGAGGTGTGACGTGAAGGTCGTGGCGGTTGTGGTGAAGCGGCGTTGTGGTTGGTGGTTGATGTTGTGGTTGTGGTGGTAATCATGGCGGTTGGTCCAAAATAAAGATAAGTAAGAAAACGGCTAGTTTCCTGAAGAGTCGCTAGCACGCATATATGACATGTATTCCCACTAGAACACGGTGGAAATTGCCTAACTACACATGCACTTACCGAGATACCTCACCTAAGGGAGCCTGAATGGTGGCAGACCTTTGCGAATTTGGTAACCACAACAATATATATATATATATATATATATATATATATATATATATATATATATATATATATTATATATATATATATATACATATATATATACATATATATATATATATATATATACATATATACATATATATATATACATATATATATACATATATACATATATATATACATATATACATATATATATGTATATATATATATATATATATATATATATATATATATATATATATATATGTACATATATATATATATATATATATATTGTTGTGGTTGCAAATTCGCAAGAACCACCATTCAGGTCCCTTAGTGAGTGTATCTCGGTAAGTACATGTGTAGTTAGGCCCAAACCCGTTGTCTAGATGGGAATACATGTCATTTATAGCGTGCTGCGACTGCTTCAGGATAGCTGTTTTCTTTACTATCTTTAATTTGGACCAACCGACCATTGTTACCACCACCAACCACCGCTGTCACCACAACCGCCACGACCTTCACGTCACACCTCGCAACCATCGCATCGCCACCGTTCTTGCGCCGCCTGTGGGTACCGGTGTGTTGGACTCGTGCAGGGCGCGCGCCGAACAGCGTGTACAAAATCACGGATTTTGTATGCCTTCAAAAACGACCTACGCCCACTTTTTGCCGCTCCAATCGGTGAGCGAGGGGCGAGGTGGCCCCGCCCCCAGGGCGTTGGAGGGCGATCGATATATGCAAATTCTATGGATCAAAAGCATTCACGCCTCACTTTTTCTCGGGCCAATGGGGAGCGAGAGTGAAAGGTCGAAGGGAGGGGTCAAAGATGAGAGGGCGAAGCTACGGGGCTGATAAAAGCGACCGTGTTCGTCAGTCCGGGTAGTAGAGTAGGAGAGTCGAGAGGGAACAGAGAGTCAAGACTTCGCGGGCGGTGGAGTTGGCAAGAAGGAGCTGGTCGTCGTGTGCGTTGGAGTCGGAACGGAGGGGACGGGAGCTGTGGAGAGAGGCGGCGAGGGCAGACGAGGGGGGTGCTCGCGTCGTGCAGGGAGCTGCACTCAGGGAGGCCGACAGCGCGACCTGGCCGAGGTGGAGACGCTCGTTGCGGGGCAATAAAAATCCTCTACCTTACCCTGAGCATCAGCAACCCTCTCACTGTTTCCCCCCGACGCTGAGATAGTGCGACCAAGGGGGCTCCCTTTCCCACCCCCTACCAGACACTGTTGTTCGCGAGGCCCACGGAGTTGAGGCACCCCGCTCCGCGTCTCATCACCAGACGGGTAGGCCCGGCCCGGTCCTCGGCCTCACGGCCCGTCTCATCCTTGAGGGTATTCTTTTCCTTGGTTTTGGGTATGTGTTGTCGGCGCCGTCTGTGAAGTAAAATTGTACAAGTGTTGCCGTGTGCTTGGTAGTCGGTATTAGCTCTGCATTGTGTCTTCGCTTTTACATTTGCTTTTTGTGTAAATTGCATTGATGTGTTTTTCTATGTGCTTTTTGGTGGAATTGGAATATGTGGTGCTTTCCGTTCGTCGCGAATAAATGTGCGTTTGTGTCGAACTTGTTTTCCGCTTCGCTTCGTCATTTCCTTCATTGAATCCCCTCATCTTGCTTCACGTAATGTTGGTAGTGGGCTGAATACGCTTCCGATAATTAATCGAACCGTCGAGGTCGACGATAACACCGCTCGGCATCCCGATAGTACGGGAACGGGTCGCTAAGTGGCCCGTGTCCGAAGTCGACTCTGCCCCGGCCGAGGTGCGATCGCTCTCGGTCTACCCTCCGCGTGCAAGTACTTAGGTAGGTCGAATTTGGCGAGCAGCCCTGTCCCACGCGGGGGCTGATTCGGCTCGACCGCGGTGAGAGACCGAAAGGTCCCACCCGTGACTGGTTCCCGGCGTTAGTCCGAGAGGGTCACGGCCCTGGATTGTCCGTCCGGTGGGCGTACGTCCCGTCGCTGAGCCCGAGTTACGTGGCCGTCAGCACTTCCGGCGGGCGGCCAATACAGCAACACTGGTGTCAGGTCGTGCGATACAAATTCATCGCCCTCCTCGCGGCACTGGTATCGGAGAACAGGAAAACGGGCTCTCCTGTCTCCGGCTAAATTCACGAGATTCGGTCCAGGGGTGAGAGAAGCGACCCCCGATTCCCTCCAAATTACGAGCGATTCAAATTAACCCTTCACGAGAAGCAAGATGGCGTCTCAAGGCGAGCGGGAGCCGGGAGGGGTGTTAGAAGTATGTATATGTGTAGTAATGTAGAATACATGGTCCAGGATGGAATCCCCCCGAGCAGGAAATGTTGATTGTGCAGGAACACGGACTCGCCCAACTGAACCCAGAGCCCGAAATGGGTGCGGCAGCGGCCGCGGTGTATGACACCTCCCCCCCCCCCTCTCCCCCAAAACCCCTCCCCGATCCCTGCCGAAACGGCTCACGCCAGCGCACCCGACATGACCCAGCTATTCACCATGCTGGCAAAAATGTATGCGGAAACGACAGCGAAGATGATTGCGAACATGAACAAACAAATGAACGAAAAGATGGATGCGAATACACAAAAGATGAATGCGGAAATGATCGAAAAGATGGAAGCGAATATGAAAAACGAAATAAAGAGCATGAACAAACAAATGAACGAAAAGATGGATGCGAATACACAAAAGATGGATGCGAATACACAACAAATGAACAAAAAGATGGATACAAATACAAATGAAGTGAAAACGACGATGGATGCGAATACACAGCAAGTGAGAAAAGAAATGAAAGAACTACGGGGTGAGACGCAGAACATGGGCCGATGCCTGCAGGCGGGCATGAAGGCCGTGACCAGGGAACTGGAAATGGCGACTCCACGTGTAGGAACAAACGAGCTGGAAGGGGGTGCAACGGCTGACAGGACCGCGGTGGAGGCGGGTGAAAAAATAATTCGGGGGGCGTGTTGGGCGAGGGTCGTGACGGTGACCAAAAGGGAAAAATTAAATGGGGAGACCAAAACGTGTGAGACGAGACACGAGGTGACGACAACGGAAATAATAGTGGAGACAAGGGAGGTAAAGGGTGAAGAGTTGGCAGTGACGGTAGCCGGGAAGGGAACGATAGAGGAGAGACTGCACGATGAAGACGGGGTAAGTGACGCGCACACACACACGGAGGGTAGTGGAGGACAGTAGAGGGGTGAGCTCGCGGAGCTTGTCATGGAGACCCAGTGCGAGCACCTGGGTGGCCCCCTCCAGGAGCCGGGGAGGGAGTATGCCCCCTTGAGGCGAGTCACGACCAGGTGGGTTCGGTCGTGCTTTGCGAGGGTCGAGGGGAGGAGTGCTGTGGACGGGTGCACGGAGAGCTTGGGGGTATAGAGGCCCCGGAGACCCTTGTGGGGACACAAATCCCCAGTATGGTTGTCCCTGTGTGTGTGGTGCAAGGTGTGAGTGCGTCCCCGTGTGTGGAAGCGACCCCGTGTGTGAGTGGTGAGGTGGCGATTGTGCCAGAGTACGTGCTTCCCAGCACGCCATGTGTGGATGGAACGGCCAGTGTGGATGAGGCACCGCGGGTGAGTTCCCCCGCGTGTGTGAGTGAGGCACGGAGTATGGATGAGGACACCGCGGTTGAGTGCCCCCGCGTGTGTGGATGAGGCACCGCGGTTGAGTGCCCCCGCGTGTGTGAGTGAAACACGACTGAATGGAGCACCACGTATGAGTGGTATGGGTTATGCAAGGGAGACCGTATGTGTGAGAGAGCGGTATGTGAGGGAGATGTCGGTTGGCATGCGGGGAGCACGCAGCCGCATCTCCCGGTGTGAATGTGATGGAGTG